>NW_027149827.1:117500-430000 GCF_031143425.1 Pleurodeles waltl
GCCATGGGTGTTATGTGAGGTGTGTTGGTGAGGGTGTGTTGGGTAATGTGTCAGGGTGTGTGATGTAGAGTGCATGAGTGGTGTATGGGTGTGAGGAGTGTTTCGTTCTAGTTGTCTCAGTGGTCTTCGTGTCTCTCTGGTTGCAATGATTGGTAATCATAAAGGGTTGTGGGTAATGTGTGTGTGTTTGTTTTATAGTTGTGTGGGTGTGGTGTTTGTATGGGTGTCAGGTGTGTGTTGTTTGAATTGGACAATGGGGAGTTGTTTTGTCTGTGGGTGTCCATTGTGAGTGAGGCGGTATTTACCGCCAATGGTTTACTGCCATTGAATGCCCGCCGTGGTGATTCGTGGGTCATAATGTGGCGGCCATTGTTTTGTTGGGGTAATGGTGTGGGTTTTGATACTGCAACTTTAGCGCTGACCTTTGGACTGGCAGATTTGTATGTGGCTGAATTCTGTTGGTAACAGGGATTTACCGCCAATGTCATAATGGGGGCCACAGTGATGCATGCTTAGCCCAGCATCAAATAGTGATTATAAGACTAACCATCCAATAATTAAAAAAATAGGTCTCATCCCCATGGTATTAGCAACACATCACTTCAAATGTAGCAATCAAAATAAAACAAACATCCAATTATATTCTAAAAAATAATTTCAAAAAAAGACAATGAAAAACAGCTTCTTCACAGTCCATTGACAATAGTCATGCCAATACAATGTTTATCACAATATATTTATTTAAATAAATACACCAATCCCTACGATATACAAAGGCACAAAACAAAAACATTAATAAAACTGCACATTTAATGTTAAACTAACATGATACATCAAAGCCGTAATACTATCTTACCACTCCATTAATTGTTAAATATATTTAATACCATGTAAAAAATATTATACAGCATATTGTTAAGCGAGGAGATGTGGGAGAATGAGCGACCTCCAGTTTTACTGTTGAGGATTCAAGGAATGTGTGAGAGTAATGCAGAGTGTAGGTGTCTGGTGGGTTGGTGTAAACAAAGGAAATCAAGTTCTCTCTCTCTAAACATCTCCCAGTCTCATATTGAATGTTATGAACCCTACACTCAGCTTTTCTTTGAACACCCATCTTCAACTTAATAGGCAAAAGTGCCAGCTTTCAGTGCAAATGGCAGATCAGGATTCACGGAAATAAGATTTGTGGACATTTATGCCATCAGATGGAATTTACTGGCACAGAAAATAAACCAGTATTGTGTATTTTATGGAGTATTTAATTTTGAGCTAGTGTGGGTAACATAAGTCTTCCAAGGAAAGAGCGATATCAATTGAGAGGTATTTCCACAAGGAAAAAAAGTGTGTTAGAAATGAAATAGGAAGGGCGGGGGGGGTTAATGTGTTTGAAAGATGCATTTACTGCAAACTGTCTGCTGGCAATCTGAAGAAGTGTGTGGCAGCAGAATCATTGATGGAAATTTGCCACTCATTTATTTTCATGAGTTCTAAATAGAACGTTTACAAAACTCAAAGACATTAATGTGCTTAAATATTGGAGGACACATATGAAATGTGGATCTTTTAAAAATAGATTTAAGAATTGGCCTCATGTTTGCTATATTTGGGTTTCAATAATGAGAACATCTTCTGATGGTTTAGCTTGAATAAAGTTAACACATTTGAAATAAACTGGGTAGAAAACGTTATATTTTTAAGTTTTGGGAAAATTCTTCTAGTAATCATCTCTCTTCACGCTGATACCTGAAATAAATGCATTTTTTTTGCTGAACGTTTTTGAATAGGCCAAAATCCATTGAGCAGACAAGTGTGGCGAAACTGCATTTCGATTTAATGTAAACCTTGCTTTAACTCCTTTCTGCATAAAACGTGCACTAACTGCTTGAATACACTATGCCATCCAAAGGATACTTTGTTATGCGTTTGTAGTATTTCAGTGTATGCACTTCCACTGAAGGTTAAAGAGAAACACATACCTGTTATTTGATTAAAACATCCTAACTCAGAAAATCACTGGCCGTGTTTGGATACCTTGTGCATCGGGAAGCTCAGCGTTGGCAACTTCTATTCGTTTTTAAAATTAACTCTATTGCTTTAATCCAATCCATCAGATTCCTTCTTTCTGACCACAGCTATTCAGTTTGTAGCTGTAGAATGAAGGGTATACCTATTCTGTTCTCATTGCAGAGATGCAGATTGTTTCCACAGGTTGAGAGTGTGAGTAGAACATGCCATTACCTGACAGTCATCCAAAGCCTAAAATATTTGGACTGCAGTTTAACCCATGATTCCACCTCTTCATAAAATTATTCACCCACTAAACACGCCTAGGGTTGCCATAATAGGATTCACATAACAAGTAAGCAACAATTGCAAGCAGCATTCAAACAATGAAAACTGGGTTCCTTTGATAGAACTTTCTAGGCAGGGTTGCTTTCTTTTCGTAAGTTTAAGCTGCAAATTGAGTGCCTATAGAGTAAGTGAAATATTATGGCATCCCTACTTATAGCCATAATCATTACTTATGAATTGCAAGTTGGAAACCTCTTTGGTTATGCAGAAGCATGCAGATTTACCTGACAGAACACTGTGGAAACCAAAATGTTGTGCATCTGAAAGTCTGCAAAATGGCATGGAAGTGAAAAGCAATCAACAAAGTCAGAAATTGCTGGTATAGAGTATCTGCTTAGGTCGGTGGTGAACTAGATTTGAAAGCTGCATTTACAGTACTGTACCACGTAGTTGGATTAGAAATATTTTATGTGCAAGAATTACTTAGGTTTTCGGAAATGAGTCTGTCGTTGAGCAATGGCAACTTGATTTACTCTGTTCCCTCACACAGCACTCTGTCCCACCGGCACTGAAATATATTTTTTTGTAATTTTCTACAAGGCTCATCTGGGCACCAGAGGAAACACGTGTAGATAAAACTATTAGAAGTTCACAACTGTTTTTTTTCATTTATTTTTTTTAAAGCCATTGGATTTGGCTTAAGGTACAGCCTTACAGAGTCCGAGACATTTCTTCTTTTTTCCACATTGACGTTCCATGTAGCAGCAACTAAATTCTTCCAAATTCTAAACAAAAAACTTGCTGCTTATGTCTCTTGTTATTGCACTTATACTATTGTTCTAATATACTTGCCATACTATTGCAACACTACAGCACTTCATACTAGCCGTTTGAGAATCTGAAAAGAAGATGCTTTTGCAGTTGAAGGTTTTCATTGATCAAGAATAGGTCGAAACACCGCTCTCTTCCTAACTGCAGTAAAGCGATCTTCTCCTACATGTTTTTAAAAAAAACTTGGAACATGGATTCCACCAACACATTGCACGGTCCAGTACATCCCTCTCCCATCCAGCCCCGACATCTTTACTATGGGACTCTCACCAAATGCACTGCAATGGAAAACAAAAACATGTAACTGAACAAGTTAGTTTCAAGAACTAATTTAATGTTATTCTTATAGATGGGTAAAAGCGAATTGCAGAGATGTTTTTCACTGAGTGGCAGACGTCAAATCATGTCAGCGAAGAAGGCATCCCTGCCTGGACCATTTTATCTATGTCACTCGAGACACCTGGATAAGAAACATCCTTATGATTTACTTTTTACTCATCTTTTTTATGTGATTGATGGCCTCCAAAACCACCTGTCCATGCTCTCAACTGCAACGTAGTGGTAGAGAAGTAATGGGGGATCCGCACCTAACAAGGCCTCTGTTATGGATCCTAGTTCCAAAGGAAACAGATAAAGAATACCTTACCTGCCTTCATGAATGTCAATTCCCCAAAAGGCCAGGGGGCAGTGAAAGTGACATCACTCGACCATTGACCTCCCCTTTCACTTAAATATATACTTACACATAGATTCACACTTAATATACACACTCTCTCATATAAACACACTCTCACCCGCAAGCACGCACACAACATACATTTAAGGAGCAGCTCATGCAATACCACTCTTCACCTGCTTAAATGCTTCCACACAATTAATAAACTAGACACATTTCTTATTCTATAAAATTGGTAAAGGAATCTTCTCTGGAACACGACCCAGAATTACTACAAAAATAAATCATGCAGAATCACAGCAAATAAACAGCACAAAGCAGAATAGCTACATATCTACTAAAATATGGATTTGCTTTGCTCTCACTGTGCTGGCACAGTTTTGGCTGCTAGGTGCCAATGCAGACACCCTTATGCCATCGTTCAACAGTATCTGCATTGTGGAAAGCAAGGTGAACAGGAAGCCCTCTCTTTCAGTGCAACGGTTATGAGCTGAGGCATTTCCCACTTCGTATTTGAGCTGTAGAATGCAGCACAAATGCAGAGGGAAAACTGAGGAGCGATGAAAACATTTCTCCTCATTACACCTGGCTCAAGGAGGCATAGGTCTGCAGTTCTTTGTAGATGGGGATTTGCATCAAAATCAATGAGTGGCTGCCTGGGAGTACTGATGCACCACCCATGGAACGCCCCTTGATGCAAAGTAATGCAAGGCAGAGCATTCCACAGCTTTGTGTTAATTTTGGTTATAATCCACAATTTTTCAGTGGATTGAGTACCATCAATGCACTTTTCATCGGGGTTTGCATTGGAAAAAGTAAAACAAATCTAATACAAAGGTATAGTATGCATTTAACCTAAACATTTGCCTCACCCAAGAGTTGCCTTAATTTTCCTTACCAGAGAGATAAGGGTTTTCAGGCACTACTATGAATAAACTATCTTTAGTCACTACTTGTCACTACTTGTCAGTTGCCTCATCAATACCATCCACATCATGCTGATATTCATTAAAGACTAGTAATGCACCCAGACAAAAGTTGTCACAGATTCACAGTGAGCCATTATATTGCTGTGTCCATTCACCTATGGCTAACCATTAGAAATTTGCAATATCCGTCAGACCCCATTTGCAGGGCTATGGTGCAAAATCTGCACTTCCGTGCCAAATTTAATCCTTTAAGCTCCAAAGTTGTAGTGGTAGTGATGTGAGTAGCCGCAGAAGTCTTGGGTTTCAGCAGCACGATCCACTGCTGGCACAGTTCTTGATGGCAGCAGGACAGTGTGCCTCAGTCACAGTTTCTTAGAATCAGCACAGTCTGCCTAGGGCACAGTTCATGTCTACAATGGTGATGACCATTGTCTGTGATTCCTGCCTGAAACTACCAGCATGGAGAGACTTCACCCATGCTCTTGAGCTCAAGTTTCGGTATTCCTACTTCTAGCAGATCCACACACCAGCAGGTTGTTGCTCCCTGGACAGTCACACCTCCTCCAGGTTTGGCAGGCTCCTTCCCCTCTCTCAGCAGACAGGTTCAGATGAGAGTAAGTTTTGTTCCCTCTAGGCAAGTGTTGGAAAATGGGTTATTGGCAAGGGCAGGTAGGTACCTACACTTAGCAATAGACCACTAACCTCCACTTAGGTCTCAGTAAATTAAACCCAGCTCAACCCTTGGTAGCTTGGCAACGAGCGACAAGGCTTAACTTAGGAGACTAAGCGTAAAGTATTCAAATATCACAAAACAGTAATTAAATAAAACACAGGAAGCAGTTTAAAAATTAAAAATCATTTTATGAAAATAGGACATATTTGTTAGCTTTAAAATGAGACAAAAACGAATAAAATCGGATAAGGGGAACCAGAGATATGAATTTTTAAAGAATTATTGCTTTCTAGCGCATAGAAGCAACTAGCGCTCAAAGGGTTAAAAAATGGTCACACTGGAAAGGAACAAAGTCCAGAGTTCAGGCTACCCACGAGGTAACACTGGCACACTTACTTTCAGAAGTGTTTTATTCAGGAAAATGGTCCACAGCACCAGCGCAGTGTTCAGAGGCTCTGGTGTACCTCATGGGGTCTGGGACTACAACTCCCACAATGCACCTTTTCAACTTATGGAGTTGCTCCTAACGTCTCCAAACTTCTGGATCTTCTTCCAAAGGTCCTTTTTGTGTCCTGGAAGTGTCCACAACTTGATCCAAGGTTCCAGAAGCTCTGAGTTGCTCCTTGGGAGTTGGGACTACAATTCCCAGAATGCACCTGGTCAGAATCATCAAATGGCCACTGGACGCTGGTATGCTGGGCTCTGCTTACAGGACTTGATGCAGGGGACTCTGGGCAGCTCCTTTCCTTTGTACCTGTAGCAAATAGGGAGTCCCTTCTTCAAGCAGTAGAAGACAGGTAAAGTCCTTTTAGTGTTGAAGCCCAAGTGTGCAACTGGTGCAGTCCTCCAGAGTGCAGTGTGCTGGTGCAGGTCAGGGGTCCAGCAGGGCAGTCCTTCTCCTGTAGTTCTTCCTTGTTGGAATCTGCCAGTTTTATCCCTGCTCCTGGGTGAAAAACAGGGTGGTCCTGGTTCTCCAATCGGGCAGGGTCCTTCCCCCTGTGATGACCACTTCCTGGGAAGTGTGGAAAAAGTCAATCCCAGCGAGCAACATTCCTCAAAAATCCATCATGGCTGAAAGTGATTTTTGGAGGTTACATCTGGCTGAGCCCACCCACTGGTGTGGCTACAAATCCTAAACACACCCCTCTCCTGTCCTTTCCTAATCTAATCAAGGGGGCGCCTAATTGTCTGGGTTTGCAGGATGTGAGGGTGTTGCTGGGTTGCTCCAAATGTCCTTCTCTGCCTTTGAAGACCGGTTTGGCAGCCCTCCCTCTTCCTGCTTCACCATCTGCTGAGGGGAGATCTCCTCCCACAGGCACATCTCTTTGTGTGGAGCCAGGCCACTTCACACCTCATCAAGGCAGCCTGGCCAGCCTGCCAGAGGCTGGCCAATCAGAGCACAGCAGCAAAAACTCTGCAGGGCTGAAGTTGGCAACTTTTCAGGTAAAGTTTAAAACTCTTTACCTGAACAAGTTATATTAAATCCCACAACTGGAAGTTGTGGGATTTATAGTAACAATTAATTTGATACCAAACGTCTGTAGTGAGGTGTTACTTAAGGGGACTTTTAAAATTAAAATAAAGTCTTCCCCATTCTAGCCTATGAAGGCCATTTACTACAATGAGGGAAAAACGAATGTGGCTGTTTTACCTCACCAGGGCTTATACAACTATTTTTATAAGGTCCCTGCTTATAGTTACATGGCACCCAGCCCTAGGGGCACATAGGGCACACCTTAGGGGTGACTTATATGTAAAAATAAGGTAGTTTAAGACTTTGGAACTACTTTTAATTCCAAAGTCGAATTTGCATGTAACTTTAATTTAAAAGCAGCCACGAGGCAGGCCTACCTTTAAAATGACACTGGGCACCTCAGCAGTGCACCTATGGGTGCACTACCTATGCTGGGGTCCCTAAACCTACATGCCCTACCATATACTAGGGACTTATAGGTAGGTTGACTTAGCCAATTATAATTAGCCTAATTTGCATACTGAGTTCACACAGAGCACAGGCCCTGGGACTGGTTAGCAGTACCCAGGGCACCATCAGAGTCAGGAAAACACCAGCAAAAAGTTAGGGGGCCTCTGCAATCAGCCCTATTCTCTCAGAAAAGCCCCCCCGCAGCCCACACGCCCAGGAGACTCAGCCCAACCCTTGGAGAGTCTTCCTGGCTTGTCAGGCAAGGAAGACGGTGAAAAGAACAGGCTGTCCCTTTGAATGGCCTACTCTGCCTTACATCCTCCTGCCATGGTCACTCCCTCTAGGTAGTGAATCCATCCCAACAGTGAAAGGACCCATCTCAAACTGAAACTTCCCTATAGGGGAGTCTGCCTCCTCTCTCTCTGCCAACTTGGGTAGTGAGGTGCCCACCTTCCCTACCCCTAACTTTGCTAGGGCAACACTAGCTTACCCAAAGAGGTCACCCAACACTTGAGCAACCCCACCATGACCAACAGGGTCAGGGGGCTTACTTTGCTTTCGGCCCCGGGGTCTTCCTTCCAGGCCAAGTAAAGCACTTCCCGGAAGGCTAGCACCCAGCAGAGGCTACTGACAGCTGACAGTACTCAGAACCACACCCTAATCTTTCCACTGACAGGTGGCTGAGCTGCTTTAGGGGCAACTGTGGGGCTCTGGCACCCCTCTTGCTGTCAAGAGTGGGGGCTACCACCTCCTGTGGCAGACACCCTCCTTCCACTCTCCCTTCCGTCAGTGCAGGGGCAACACACTGCATCTGAACAGCTGCCTGACTACTCAGGACTTTCTTGGAGTCAGGTGAGGCCTCCCCAGGGCCAACTCTGGGCTCCCCCCTTACTGGGGCAGAAGGCCTTTGGCTCCCTGGAACCCTTTTTAAGAGTGGCCCACCCTTCCTTTTCTTCTTTCCTTTTCTTGGGGACCCCTGTCTCCTAAATGTAGGGACTGACTCCCCAGGACTTTTGGTTGGGGGGGGGCCCTGGGCGACTGCCCCATCTGGGACCAGACTCGCCTCTGGGAGGTCATTGCCCAGGATACAATCTAGGGGGAGGTCAGCACTGACTACCACCCTAAACCAGACAAGTATACCCTCCCTCTCTAGGGGCACTATGGCTACAGGATTGGAGGTGACCTCCCCTGTGGCTATCCTGACTTTCCTGGTCTCTCCTGGGACATACATGTCTGGGGTCACTAGCCGGTCACTCAGTATAGTGTGACCGGCACAGGTGTCTCTCAGGCCAGTGGTAGGGATCCCATTCACCTGAAAGGGGTGAAAGTGCCTACTCCCACCCTCCGGGATCACCAGATTAACATCTGGTCCTGTCTCCCAGCCCAATGCTGGCAGGACTTCATCATCTGAGGAGTTCTCCTCCATGGCTACACTGGACAGCCCAGTGCTAACCACCTTTTTTGGACAGGCTGCATCTCCTCTGAAGTGACCTGTCTGCTGACAGTCAAAGCAAGCCTAACTGTCCAAGAGCTTTTTTAACCCTGGGTCTCCCTGTCTCTGCTTGTCAGGGTGGGAGTGGGATTTACTCTCCTCCTTCTTAGTGTTCTGGGGTACAAAGGGAGTCTCTGTGGTGGGCTTACCACCTCCCTCCTTAGGTTTCTGGGGCCTTGACCCCCTCCCCTTTTTTGGAGTCTCTCCCTCCCCCCCCAGGACTTGACAACCACCCCGGTTCTCATCCACTCATCAGCTGCCTCCTCTAGCTCTCTAGGGTTGGTCAGCTTAGAGTCCACTAGATGCTGGCGTAACCTTTCTTGGATACAATTGGTGAAGATGTGCTCTCTCATGATCAGATTGTATAACCCCTCATAAGTATTTACTTTGTTACCATGAATCCAGCCCTCTAGTGCCTTAAGTGAGGTGTCTACAAAGTCAACCCAAGGCTGGGTACTGACCTTCTGGGTGTCCCTGAACTTCATCCTATACTGCTCTGGGGTTAGACCAAACTTCTTGGTTAAGCACCTCTTCATACTAGGGAATGAATCTGCCTCCTCCCCACTTAAGGTCAGAAGCCTATCCCTCCCTGAGTTGGGGACCAACTCCCATAAAAGTGAACCCCAGTACTGAGGCCTAATCCTTCTCATTTGGAGTGCCCTCTCAAAGGCCTCCAACCACTTGTCTATGTCATCCCCCTCTACATAAGCAGGAACCACGCCCTTGGGTAATCTGGGGCATAAAAAACCACCCATGGACACATCAGCATCTCTGTCACTGCCACCATCTCTTTTCTCTTTCTTTGCCCACTTTTTCTTTTCTAGGGCCAGCTTCTCTGCCTCCAAAGCTATAAATGCTAGCTGGGCCTTCAGCTCTCTTTCCCTGAGGGACAGGTTCTCTTCTCCTGAAGGGACCACCTTCCCCCAGCTATCTTTGGGTATGACCCTAGTGACTGTGTGTAGTGAGGACTGGTGTTCCTCATCCTCACTTAGGCCCAGATGCCCTCCCTCCCCTGAGTGGTTGGAGCTAGCATCCTCCCCTGCTGCTTCCTCCTCTAGAGCTTCCTCTGGGCCTACTTCTTGGGCCTCAGCCCATGCTGTCAGGGATTTAATCATGACCTGCTTCCTGAGGTCAGTGGTTGCAGGCAACCCCCTTGCAGTACACAACTCCCTAAGTTGGACTAATGTCAGGGAGGGTTGGCTAGCCAGATCACGCTCCATGGTTCCCTAGTTTTGTGTCAACAAAAACCTTTTGCAAAAATTGGAAACAATAATTTAGAAAAATCACAAATATTCAATAATTGAAATCAATCCAAATGAAAATTTTTTTTTGCACTAGGACAATTTAAAGGATTTTTAATTTGTTTTACTTAAAACTGTAATGTGATACTGAACACAAATACAGGATCCCACCACTGCGCACCAAAAATGTTGGAAAATGGGTTATTGGCAAAGTCAGGTAGGTACCTACACTTAGCAATAGGCCACTAACCTCCACTTAGGTCCAGCCAGGTCTCAGTAAATTAAACCCAGCTCAACCCTTGGTAGCTTGACAATGAGCGACAAGGCTTAATTTAGGAGACTAAGCATAAAGTATTCAAATATCACAAAACAGTAATTAAATAAAACACAGGAAACAGTTAAAAAATCCAAAATCAATTTATAAAAATAGGAAATATTTTTTTAGCTTTAAAATGACACAAAAACTAATAAAATCTGATAAGGGGAACCGGAGATATGAATTTTTAAAGAATTATAGCAACTGACGCTCAAAGGGTTAAAAAGGTCACACATTGGAAAGGAACAAAGTCCAGAGTTCAGGCCACCCACGGGGTAACACTGTCACACTTACTTTCAGAAGTGTTTTATTCAGGAAAAAGGTCCACAGCACCAGCCCAGGGTTCAGAGGCTCTGGTGTGCCTCTTGGGGTCTGGGACTACAACTCCCACAATGCACCTCATCAACTTAGAGTTGCTCCAAACATCTCCAAACTTCTGGATCTTCTTCCAAAGGTCCTTTTCGTGTCCTTGATGTGTCCACAACTTAAACCAAGGTTCCAGAAGCTCTGAGTTGCTCCTTGGGAGTTGGGACTACAATTCCCAGAATGCACCTGGCCAGAATCCTCAAATGGCCACTGGACGCTGGTATGCTGGGCTCTGCTTACAGGACTTGATGCAGGGGACTCTGGGCAGCTACTTTGTACCTGTAGCAAACAGGGAGTCCCTTCTTGAAGCAGTAGAAGACAGGTAAAGTCCTTTTAGTGGTGAAGCCCAAGTATGCAGCTGGTGCAGTCCTCCAGAATGCAGTGTCCAAGTGCAGGTCAGGGGTCCAGCAAGGCAGCCCTTCTTCTTCTGTAGTTCTTCCTTGTTGGAATCTGATAGGGATCTGAGGTGTGGGTGCAGGTCTGCCAGTTGTATCCCTGCTCCTGGGTGAAAAACTGGGGGGTCCTGGTTTTCCAATCAGGTGCAGGGTCCTTCCCCCTGTGATGACCACTTCCTGGGAAGTGTGGCAAAAATCAATCTCAGGGAGCAACATTCCTCAAAAATCCATCATGGCTGAAAGTGATTTTTGGAGGTTACATCTGGCTGAGCCCACCCACTGGTGTGGCTAAAAATCCTAAACACACCCCTCTCCTGCCCTGTCCTAATCTAATCAAGGGGGCACCTAATTGTCTGGGTTTGCAGGATGTGAGTATGTTGCTGGGTTGCTCCAAATGTCCTTCTCTGCCTTTGAGGACCAATTTGGCAGCCCTCCCCCTTCCTGCTTCACCATCTGCTGAGGGGAGATCTCCTCCCACAGGCACATCTCTTTGTGTGGAGCCAGGCCACTTCACACCTCAAGGCAGCCTGGCCAGTCTGCCAGAGGCTGGCCAATCAGAGCACAGCAGCAAAAACACTGCAGGGCTGAAGTTGGCAACTTTTCAGGTAAAGTTTAAAACTCTTTACCTGAACAAGTTATATTAAATCCAAGAAATGGAAGTTGTGGGATTTATTATAACAATTAATTTGATACCAACCTTCTGGTATCTGTTACTTAAGGGGACTTTTACAATTAAAATAAAGTCTTCCCCATTCTAGCCTACGAAGGCCATTCACTACAATGAGGAAAAAATGTATTTGGCTGTTTTACCTCACCAGGGCTTATAAAACTATTTTTATAAGGTCCCTGCTTATAGTTACATGGCACCAGCCCTATGGGCACATAGGGCACACCTTAGAGGTGACATATGTAAAAATAAGGTAGTTTAAGACTTTGGAACTACTTTTTAATTACAAAGTCGAATTTGCATGTAACTAATTTAAAAGCAGCCAGCAAGGCAGACCTGCCTTTAAAATGACACTGGGTACCTCAGCAGTGCACCTATGGGTGAACTACCTATGCTGGGGTCCCTAAACTTACATGCCCTACCATATACTAGGGACTTATAGGTAGGTTGAGTTAGCTAATTATAATTAGCCTAACTTGCATACTGAGTTTACACAGAGCACAGGCCCTGGGACTGGTTAGCAGTACCCAGGGCACCATCAGAGTCAGGAAAACACCAGCAAAAAGTGGAAAATGGGAGCAAACAATTAGGGGTCCTCTGCAATCAGCCCTGTTCTCTCACAGCAAGACTTAAGTTGATGTCCTCTCATCTCTGGGAAGCTGGCTGTCAGAAAGACACCAGCTCTGGTTGCACAGCACCCCTGAATACTCTGCAAAGCACTCCCTTCGTTGGTCATAGATAACTGGGAGCAACAGCTGGGGTCGTTGCTCCCTCTTATATACATTTGAAGCAGACAGAGGATGTGAATTCTTTCTCTTTGCTTTCAGAACCGGTATGACATGGTTCTTCCTTCAAGTGTCCCTTTGAGGGGGCTCTCAAGCCAAAGCCTCTTCTAGAGTGATGTACCTTATATCAGTTTAGTCTCCAGCTTTGAGTCCCCTCAACAGATGTACAAAGAGATATGAGGTTTCTGCACCTAGCAATTGACAGTCACACTGCACAGTGATCACAGACGAAGCAAAAGACTGGGCTTGCTTATAGATGGGTCTCATTTACCCTAATAACAGAGACTGAAGCTCTTTGAAGTTAATCAAGTTTCTGGGCCCAACCCACAAGCCATCCTGTCAAGAGAAAACAACTCTTCCCACACCCCAAGATCTTTTGTTTCAGCTCTGACAGCAAGTTTGCACCTCATCATGGAGGGCTATTCAGGTGCAAGCTGCCAGTTGGAGCTCATGTCAATGGGGTTCTAGAGAGTTTATGCAAGGAAAAGGTAATTTCTAAAAGTACCGTCCCAAAATATTAATTACAAATCCAGCTTCACCCTGAATTGGGCTTCTAATAATGAATGAACTTTGGAGCTGTTTCCTAGTCAGAAATAACATTAATACATGTACTATTATATCCCAATGTGTTCCTATAGAAAAGCTAACTCTGCTGCAATGAAAATAACTGTTGGGGCCTTTTCACTATAAAGACATTAAACTTCCATATGTTCTACATTTAAATAGCCTGCACCCTGCCTTATGTGCAGTAAGGCCTACTTAGGTGGGATTTCTCGGTATTTAAAAGGAATGTTTATGCCCATCAAAATGGGTTATTTTGACAGGTTAAATTTGCACTTTTAGAACTGCACAGCCTTGTTACGTTGGTAGGCATGCATCCATGTCTACACTGTCACTGTAGGGAGTGGCACAGTAGCTGCAGTTTAGTAGACACATTTAATTTGCAGGTCCTGGGTACACTTAGTATCATATACTAGGGACTTAAAGATAAGTTAACCATGCCAACTAGGGCTATTACCAATTTCAACATATTTTAGGGGTTAGAGTGCAAACACTGGTGTGCAGAGTAAAAACAATTGTAAAATCTATCAAAAAGTGGAGGTGACTACGCAAAAAGGGGTATTTTCCTACAATTACCATTCTAAATTGATGGAGGAGAAATTTTAAAGTACAGTCATCATAAAGAGGGTGTTTTTTATGCAAGAAATTTGTGATGGGTAATGATGCCCAGAAAGCTTAGGGCCTGATTTAGAGTTTGTTGAACAGGTTGTTCGGTCACAACATGACAGACATCTCATCTGTTTGATTACAAGTGCATTAGGATGTTACACACCTGTAATAAGACAAACCAGATATCCATAACATCATGAAGGACTAATCCTTCCACCAAACTCTAAAACAGGCACGTAGTATTGATCAATAGGCTTCAGGTTTGTTGAGAGAAGAAATCTAATAGTAAAGGACACTATCCATCTGGTCATTGCCCCCCCATGGACCTAAGAGGAATGGAAATTCTCAGGGCTATTACTGACTTCAAATGCTAATACAGAGTTCATCACTTGTTGCTACCATGGATTAGGGATTGAGGTAGTGCTACAGTACGTATTTCCTAATGAAACAAGAAACCAGAACAGAAATAATTCTTACTTTTGAAGCAGCTTTTCTCAAGTAAGTCCCTGTAATGGAATATGTAGCACAAGGACTGAAAAGGTACCTTTCCAACCCTAAAACGTGCCCAGACTAATCTCTCAGGGACGTAGCTACTACCTAGTTGGTTCCAGTCATGGACTGTTGAATGTATGAATCTAAGGGAAATTGAAGGCCTACAGATACTAAAGTACCATTAATGCAACTTACGCATTTCACAGCTAATGGTGTCCAAATATACATAAAGCACTCTTCTGCAGTGTGAGTTAGGGGTCTTGACGGGGCATGGTTAATCCCTCAATCCTAGTTGTCAGTAAATGATTTATTATTTGAAGGGGGTAAGAACCCACTTAAAAATAATCAAAATCTTGGTAAACCACAGAAGCCCCTTAATAAACGTGCTAAAACCTCTGTTTGCTACAGCATAGAGCAGTCAGGGTTCACTTAGAGGCAGTACTCAAACAGTAATCAAATGAAACCACAACACAAGAAAAATCCCAAACTGATTTAGAAAAATAGAGAATATTTTAACAAAATTACACCAAAATGTTAAAATCTGGGTTAAAGTCAAAAGCTAAGGTCGACTGTGATGGACAGGACCACATTCATCCCGTTGGAAAGTTGACTTTGTGACTTAGAATTTTTTCTCGCGAAAGGGGTCGTAGATGAGCCATTAGCAGAGCAAGGTAGATCTGAAACAAGATTTGACGTTGGCAGGGTGCTGGAGAGTGGGTTGTGGTTATCGACAGTGGTGAGGGAAGCTTCAAGTAGCCCAAGTCCAAAGCTAGTGCCCATAAAGGTCTAGACTGTAAATCAGCAGTAGTGCTGTAGAAAAAGTGAGTTTTATCAATCTCCAGCTTTTACCTAGTCTGTTGGAATTGAACTGCAACAGCAAGATCACCATATCAGTTTTTAGGCTCTCGAATGGTAAACTGTGAGGACAATCATAACATTCTTTCCTTTTATACATCCCAGTGTGTCCCCACCACACCCCTCCTCTGCCAGACAGGGGGGAAAAAGATTTCTGAATTCACCATGATATGTAAAAAAGAGTTTTGGGGATAAAGCTCCTTGACCACAGAATGTCTACAGTCTGTGTTTTGGATTTTAATATACTTCATGTGGAGGAACTGGATAGGCAATGAGCTAAATCTCCAATAGCAGCATTCACTGATCTAAGTGATAATTTAAATATGACAGATCTATGGAGATCATATTTTTCCTTATGTGCTCTAGGTTAAATTAATTATGTGCCTAGAACACAGAAAGGTCATTTTAGTAAAAATACGATATTTGGAACACAACTTGACATGTCTTTCCCCTCTTCAGCGTGTGCTAACATGGAATAGGGATTGCCTTTCCCATATGTGGGAAACCTTAGATGGACAAACACTAGCATGTTTTACCACAGTACTGTCAGAGGTTTTCCTTATTAATAATGGGATTGATACCTTACAAATGACTAGATGAGGCTTCTTCGTGTCTGTTGTATGGAGAGGTTATGGTTATGTCTGGCATACAGGGGAAGAAGGTTATAATAGAATACGCAGCCCAGATACTGGAGAAGCACCACGTGACGATTGTGGTTCCTGTGGCAAGGTTATGTTGATATGTCTGGTACACAAAGAGTTAGGCATGTTTTGTACTGAATTGTGTGTGCTGGGCTTCATATATGTTAAAATCATGCAGCTTTTTGCTCACAGTTTTTAATATTGTAAGTCAATATATAAAAAGTTGTGCATTGGTGTCTAGATGTAGAAGCTGATGGTAAATATATTGATTTTTGTCAGATAAGGGCCTCGTGGAGACTAAACATGTGAGTGATATTTTTTTTACATTTCATTGGGCTCTATAAATGAGATAAATGGGCTCTTAAACGAGAAGGATTACAAAATAAAAGGTGTTTCTTGCCCTCATTCTGTCCCTTGATATTGCAGTTGATTTGGACTGCAATTTTATGATGGAGTTCGGTGTGACAAAGCCACAAGCCTATAAAGAATCTCAGTCAAGGGGAGCATCTTTGCCAAAGATGTCCTGCCTCATTTTCTGAATATACATAGAGACCATCAAGGATGGATTATTAAATCAATAATCTGTGCAATTGTGATTAAAGAGAAGGTTAGCAAGCATTTGCAAAGCTAGTGTGTGTCTCTTGCCGATGCTTTTTGGCCATATCTCTTGACTTTGCCAGTGAGTCGTAAAATGTGCTGGCATTGGTAAATCTAGTAGCAGAGACTGGCCATCTTGAAAGTGTAGCCTTTATACTTTCAATGTGTCTGCCATGTGTGATGCAACATGGCATGATGTAACCTGGCAGCCATCTTGAAAGTAGGGGACATATTGTTTTCATACTTTTGAAGTTGCTGTCATGTTGTGTCATGCAATGTGGCAACCACTTTGATAGTACAGAACATTATTTTCACACTTTCAGGGCGAGCACCATTTTGTGTTAACCCATGTTATGTCACACAGTGTGGCATCTAACTTAACATTAGAAAAGATACACTTTCAAGATGGTCAGTCGCCACAATTGGCTTTCCAAATGCTGGTGCATTTAAAAAATGTGGGCATTGGCAAAACAAACAGTGGTAGACTATGAGTAGTGGGAGTTGGGTGGAACGAAAAGAGCTGAATGCTGAACAGAGAGGAGATATCAGAGGACTGGAGTGAGAGAAATGCCAGGAGAAGAGGAAAGAGAGGTGGAGGACGGTAGAGAGTGAGTTGAGCACTGAGGGAGGATGAAACAAAACAGGTAGGGTGGGACAGGTTGGGGTGATAAGGGCAAATGTACTCTATACTAATATGGAACCTAAGGATGGTGCAGGACGTGTAAAGCTGCGCGGCAGAGTTAGCGACCCTTGACCCTAGGGTAGGTCGCTTCCCCCGCCGCTGCAGCTCCACCTGCCCAGGCTCCTGCCACCTCCCAGCAAGACCAGCTAAACCGTAAGTACTCCCCCCACCCAGCCCCTTGTTACTCACCTCTGTTTTTCTGAACTTCTGTCTTCTGCTCTGTCCTCCATCTTTTTCTTCGTACCTCTGCTGTCCTCTCTCTGTCCATCTCCCTTCGCTTTTCTGCTCCTCCCTCTGGTAGCCATCTTCCACCGGCTCTGCTCTTCTCCTGTGTCCCTCTCTTCCTCCTCACCGCACTTTCCTCGTGTTCTGCTCTTCCTCTGTGTCCCGCTCCTCTTCTTCGCCGCATTTTCTTCCTGCTCCGCTCTTCCTCTGTGTTCTTCTCTTCTATCTCTCCCTCCTCACCGCGTTTTCTTCCTGCTCTGCTCTTCCTCTGTGTTCTTCTCTTCTTTCTCTTCTTCCTCACCGCGTTTTTCCTCATGCTCTGCTCCTCTTCTATGTTCTTCTCTTCCTCTGCACCCCATCCTGCGTGTTCTCTTCTTCATCTGTGTTCTTCTCTTCTTCTGCACCCCGTCCTGCGTGTTCTTTTCTTCATCTATGTTCTGCTGTGCTCTTCTCCTCCTCTGCACCCCGTCCTTGCGCGTTCTTTTCTTCTTTTCTTTATCTGTGTTCTTCTGTTCTCTTCTCCTCCTCTGCACCCCGTCCTTGCGTGTTCTTTTCTTCTTCTGTGCTCCTCTCCCCTCTTCTGTGGTCTTCTCCTCTTCTCCTGGACTCTTCTCTCCTCTTCCTCTGGACTCTTCTCTCTTCTTCTTCTGGACTCGTCTCTCCTCTTCTTCCGGACTCTTCTCTCCTCCGCTTCTGTGGTCTTCTCCTCTTCTTCTGGACTCGTCTCTCCTCTTCTTCTGTGGTCTAATCTCCTTCCTCTTCTATTCCTCTCTTCTTTTCTTCCTGACTCCTCTCCTCCTCTGTAATCCCCCCTTCCCTATCTTCTTTCCCTTCCCCTCTACCTGACCCCCCCGCCCTCTGCTTTCCTGCTCGGCCCGCCCCCCCCCTCTTATGGCAGCCGTGCCGCTGGCGCGCCAAAGGCAAGCCCGTCCGCGCCCGTCTGCGCCTGGACCGTGCCCAGCACCACGACCCCTGGCCCCCAGAACTCCCAAACCCTGCATCGCCGCTACGACCCCACCTCCCTCCACGCTCTCAACCCAGGACGCTCTAGAACCTGCTTCCAAGCCAACCCAAAACGCACTCATGGACCTTTCGCATGCCTGACCTGCAAGCACACCTTCCACCGCGACTGCACCCCGCCCGACAGCCCACGCGCCAATAATCATCTCAAATGTATCCTCATCAATGCACGCTCCCTCCACAAACACGCCATTGAACTATGGGACCTCCTGAACTCCACCGGACGTCGCCTTCATCACTGAGACCTGGATGAACGCCTCCTCGGCCCCCGACATCGCCATAGCCATCCCCGACGGCTACAAGATCACCAGGAGAGACCGCACCAACCAAGTCGGTGGAAGAATCGCCATCGTTTTCAAGGACTCCAACGTCACCACCTCCACCGAAGACACCCACCTCGCCGCCAAACACATGCACTTCCAGATCCACACCGACCCCAGGACCACCCTCAGAGGACAGACCCCCTGGACCACACGCCCTCTTCAGCTAGTCTATCGCTGACTTCATCTCCCTGCACGCCCTAGCCTCGCCAGACTATATCCTCCTCGGAGACGTCAACTTCCACCTGGAGCAGAACAATGACCCCAACACCACCACCCTGCTCGCCAACCTCGCCAACCTCGGTCTCAAGCAACTGGTGAACACCCCCACCCACATCGCCGGACACACGCTCGACCCCATCTTCTCCGCCAGCAACCACGTATCCTTCAGCCACTCCTCCGTAATACACTGGACCGACCACAGATGTGTCCACTTCACCTTCAGACGCACGACTCTCCACCTCCGCACACAACCCATCCCACGCAGACATTGGAACAAAATCCCCACGGAACAGCTTCTCTCCACTCTCAGCGACAACCAACCTACCTTCTCCATCGAACCAAACAACGCAGCCCTCAGCCTCACTCATTGGATCACTAACTGCGCGGACAACCTCGCACCCCTAAGACGCGTCCCAAGACAGACCAGCACCAGGAAACCTCAATGGTTCACAGACACCCTCAAGGAATCCAAAAAAACCTGCCGTACCCTCGAGAAAGCCTGGCGCAAAGACCACACCGCAGAAAACATGTCTGCCCTCAAAAACGCCACCCGCGAACACCATCAGCTGATCCGCGCCACCAAAATAACTTCCTTCACAGACAGACTGGACAAGAACACTCACAACAGCAAAGAACTCTTCAACATCGTCAAAGAGCTCTCCAATCCTAACGCCAACTCCAACTCCATCACGCCTTCACAAGACCTCTGCAACTCCCTCGCTACCTTCTTCCATCATAAGATCACCGACCTACACGAAAACTTCGGACACCAGACCCAGCCATCCACCACAGAACCTACAACCCCCGCCATCACCCTCGACGCCTGGACTCACATCAGCGCAGAGGAGACCAAAGCTACCATGAACTCCATCCACTCCGGTGCCCCCTCGGACCCCTGCCCACACTTCATCTTCAACAAAGCCGACGACATCATCGCCCCCCTTCTCCAGACCATCATCAACAGCTCGTTTGCTTCTGCCACCTTCCCCGAGAGCTGCAAACACGCGGAAGTACACGCCCTCCTGAAGAAACCTATGGCAGACCCCAGCGACCTGAAGAACTTCCGCCCCATCTCGCTCCTCCCCTTCCCTGCCAAAGTCATCGAGAAGACCGTCAACAAGCAACTGACCAACTTCCTTGAAGACAACAACCTACTCGACCCCTCCCAGTCCGGATTCCGAGCCAACCACAGCACAGAAACCGCCCTCATCTCAGTCACAGACGACATCAGAACTCTGAGGGACAACGGAGAAACAGTCGCCCTCATCCTGCTCGACATCTCGGCTGCCTTCAACACCGTCTGCCACCGAACCCTAACATCCCACCTGCACTCCACCGGTATCCAAGGACTGGCCCTGGACTGGATCACCTCTTTCCTCTCTAACTGCTCCCAAAGAGTCTACCTCCCTCCGTTCCGCTCAGACCCCACCGAGATCATTTGCGGCGTCCCACAAGGCTCCTCGCTCAGCCCGACTCTCTTCAATGTCTACATGAGCCCCCTCGCCGACATTGTACGCAAACACAACATCAACATCACCTCCTACGCGGACGACACTCAGCTGATACTTTCCCTCACCAAGGACCCCACCGGCGCCAAGACCAACCTGCAAGATGGAATGAAAGACGTCGCAGAATGGATGAAACTCAGCCATCTGAAACTGAACTCAGAAAAAACGGAAGTCCTCATACTCGGAAACACCCCGTCCGCCTGGGACGACACTTGGTGGCCCACGGCCCTTGGCACCGCACCTACCCCCTCAGACCACGCACGCAACCTCGGATTCATCCTGGACCCACTTCTCACTATGACCAAACAAGTAAACGCCGTATCATATTCCTGCTTCCTCACTCTACGCATGCTCCGAAAGATCTTCCGCTGGATCCCCGCCGACACCAGAAAAACTGTGACCCACGCCCTCGTCACAAGCCGCCTGGACTACGGAAACACCCTATACGCAGGAACCACCACTAAACTCCAGAAATGTCCGCAGCGAATACAAAACGCCTCCGCCCTCCTCGTCCTCGACATACCCCGCAACAGCCACATCTCCGCCCACCTGAGACACCTTCACTGGCTTCCCGTCAACAAAAGGATCACCTTCTGGCTCCTCACCCATGCACACACAGCCCTCCACAACAAGGGACCCGAATACCTCAACCGTCGCCTCAGCTTCTACATGCCTACCAGTCAACTTCGCTCCGCCAACCTCGCACTCGCCACCGTCCCTCGCATCCGCCACACTACAGCAGGTGGGAAATCCTTCTCCTGCCTGGCGGCCAATTCATGGAACTCCCTCCCCGCCAACCTCAGGACCGCCCTGCATTCCGGAGGCAGCTCATAACCTGGCTCTTCGACCAGCAGTAACCCCCCTTCCCCTAGTGCCTTGACACCCTCACGGGTGAGTAGCACGCTTTATAAATGTTTTTGATTTGATTTGAAAGCTAAATAACGAATCAAAGTACTTAAAAATAAAATAGAAAAATATTTCCTTGATGTCATCAATGGAATGATAGAACTCTGCCAATCAAAAACAAGGGGTAAGGGAGAAATTAAAACAAGCCAACCAGCTAGAACGGGGCTTACTGTCAGCTGAAGCTATCTTTTAGTGTGATGCATAAAGGTCTAGTGGAGGAAGATTGTAGGACTATATCATTAAATACTAGGGGAAGATTTACTAACATTGGATGCAGCACAACTCGACAAGACAATTTCCTTCACTGCAGCAAATGGAAGTAGCAGGAATGCGCCATATCTAATAAGATATGGCACATTCCAGCTGTCTGTGTGATGGCACACTTGAGTGCCGTCTAGCGACAACGCAGGCACTTTTGTTCTGTGTTGCAACGGTGCCTGCGTTGCAGGCAGGATTGTTTTGTGCGTGAAGGGGCATCTTCCTACACAAAAATAATCTTCTCAGACTTTCTTCCTCTTTTTATGTGTGCTGCTGAATGAAACACACTTAGAAAGAGGAAAAATAAACGTATTTCTACTTGTTCCTCCTCGACTGGTAAAGTGTAGCATTTTGACGCATTCCCAGGTTTGCTAGTGCTAGTAAATCTGGGAATGTGCCAGGACCCATGAGTAGATGCATAAGAACACCCATGCTCCGCTGATGGAACTCCTTCCCATGGCAGAGTAACCCAAGTCAGTGACTTGCACTGCCATGTTACTCCAGATGTACTATGCCACTCAGAGCCATGCAGAGCTTTGCATGGCATAGTAAACCTTACTTGAGGGCTTGCGTCACCTTACGTAATACAATGGCGACACAACCCCTCGGCCAAATCTGGGCCTAGGTTAAAAAAAAAACATGTGGAAAAACCCTCTTATTTATAGTTATAACAGTGCCTTCATTAAAGGCTGGTCAGCTAACAACATGCTTCAAAAGGCCGCTTCTTATGTTTCACTTGACTGGGACTTTTTATGGTCTAGCTTGGAAACATTTGGCTTTGGAGATGCATGTGTCCATGTGCCACAAAGTAAAGTGCTTTAAAACATCATACCTGGAATAACTGATAACCTGTTCCCACAACTTGTTTCAGAGAAAGTCAAATGTCACAGCCGTCTATTGTGTCTACTTTTTTCTAATATTTTCTTGAGCAATGGAGACTTTGGAGTGATAAGGAATCATCAAATTGAAGGCCACAGTACAGGGGTCACAGTTTCTACAGTCACATAAAATGTGGATGACTTTGCTTCCCTTAAATAATACTAATCTTGAGCATGGGTTCCTTAAGGAAACAATTAATGATAATAGAATTTACCTTCTGGTAAATGATTAAAAAACAAATCCTTCTTTGGAGTCCCACCGGGAATATTAAGAGGACTTTATCAAAATGTAATTACTGAAAACTTAGAATACCTTGTGGTAGTACGCCTAAAGCATTACAAAGACCTTTCCAAGCAAACTATTGTGGTTTATGGATAAATCTGTGCTCTGTATAGTTGCCAACCAAGGGTGTTCGTTAACAAGATGTAATTTTGCCACACATTTTCTACAGATTTGCCTTTCCCATGTAGAGTTTTAATTAAGGTGCATGCTTAAGTGAAAGAGTTAGAGGCCACATTTATCGGGGTTTTAAAATGACAACAAGTTTCTAGAGAAATTGCAGCTTCCGGTGACAAAGGAGTATTAGGCGATTGCATCATTGTCATGAATCTTAGATGTCAACTGGAAGGATTTCAGAGGCAGTAAAAAGGTTAGCATTTAAGGAAAAGTGTTATCTGCCATAACTGTCATCTGTAACCTTATAGTGAGTATGACCCATTATTGCAAAGCAAAAATTGAATGGTATTAAAATATACCATTCTTTCTATCTTATAGGGCTTAATTCGATTTCATCATCATCAATACATAGCTTTACTCGGTTACTTTCAACCATAAAAGCAAAACAACCAGCGGTAAAAAGATAAAAGATAAGTAAAAATTAAGTTAAAAAAAGAAATAAGAGGAATGAAAAAAGAACATCCTTTACGGCCTTAAAACACATAAAAACCAAACACCTAATCTCCTACTGACTGTCATTTAAATTAATCATGGGGTTTTGTTCCAGTCTAGGTGTGTGGTTAAGATTTGATGACTAAAACATTCCATTGTCAATTTTTCATATTGTCCTTATTTTTGAAGTAAGTTCTGCATCAGCAATTTTCCCCAAGCGATTAATACGTACATGCCAGGCAGCTGTAATGTACTTACTAACCGCACAGGGTAAGGGGGGGGAACTTTCCCTCATCAGAATTCTTAAGGCAACAATACAATGTCTTACCCCCATATTTCTACACACTGGCCGTAACCACTTTCGACGCGCAATCAAATAGGCAGGACATAAAAACATAAAATGTACAATGGATTCTGAATTATGGTTACAGCTCGGACAAAAATTAGATCTTGTAGTTGCACTCCACTTACTGCCATATGATTTGAGAGGCAGACAACCATATCTGAACTGGATATATAAACTCTTACTTAATGGGTCAAGAATTCTATCCATAAAAGATTCAAAAGACGGATACCATTTAAAATCAAAAAATTGTGAGGTCAATCTGCCGTGAGTAGGGCACAGCAGATAGTTTTCCCTGACATAAGTCCAGTATACAGTTTTCAAATGATTCTTCTGCTCCTTCCTTATACTTTCTGGATGACTCCATAGCTCACTAAGACCCAATTTATGAAACCATTTAGAGATGTGATTAAACCAGGGAATGGTGAGTACATTTGGTCTATCCAAGATGTCTTGTAAGTAGATAACTCAGGGGTGGACCAAACACGGACCCAAAAAAGCAGAGGTCGTAGGGCAACTACATCTGAGATACGTGAAAGGCCAAGGTCCCAGAACAATGGCAGCAGTGGGGTACTGCGAGGGCAGGCCAAAGTAGACCTCACGAAATTGTTTTCCCCCACTGCAAGCCTGCCAGTGTTTGAGGACCCCCAAATTTCTGCCCCATAGACTGCAGCACTTTGTGCCTTTGCTCTATAAATTTTAATAATTGGAGTAATCACTCTCTCAGAAGTAGACTTATGAAAACGAAGAATGGCTCCAGATGACTGTACCAGGCGAGCCAAACTTTTGTCAATTTGGGCCCCCCAATGCAGATTGTTGCTAATTCTCACCCCCAAGTAATCTATAGAGCTTACCAAACCTAGGGGCGTTCCATTGTAAAATATTGAATATCTCTTAGTGGGGCCACAACCCAAAGTCATAAGTTTAGTTTTGCTATGGTTAAGTTCCAGACCATAGTCACCGCAAAACGAACTGAACTTGTCCATGAGTACCTGGAGGCCCATAGGGGTTCTGGAGATCAAGAGAGAATCATCGGCAAATAACAAAATTGGAATTTTATGGTGATTCAAAGATGGGGCATCATTTTGACAATTGGACACGACTTGCACCACCTCATTGATGAACAGTGTAAATAGCGTTGGGGCAAGAACGCAACCCTGGCGCACTCCTCTCTTGATGTCTATTTTGTCTGTGAGTTCCCCCTGATTGCCCCATCTTACTTGTGCAAATGTTTTTTCATGTAATCTTTGGATTAAATGCACTAAGTTCCCTGGGATACCAATTTTGTTTAATACTTCCCACAGTTTCTCTCTTGGGACAAGATCAAATGCAGATCTTAAGTCTACGAAAGCCACATAGAGTTTTTGCTTAGATAAGGTGACATACTTCCAGAACAGTAGTGACAGCCTGAAAACTTGGTCCATAGTATTAGTTTTGGGCCGAAACCCAGCCTGTAAGGGAGATAAAATTTGCTGGTCTTGAATCCAATCAGTAAGCCTCTCTAAGACTTGTTTGGCAAACGTCTTCTGAAGGATATCAATAAGGCTAATTGGTCGATAATTTACAGGCAACCCTGTATCACCCTTTTTATAAATCGGTATTATTTCAGCACCACGCCAAGACTCTGGAATAGGGCTGCCAGCTGCTATGACATTAGACAATAAATTGATATACCATGCCCATATCTTAGGTTCTGATTTGAACAAGTCCCCTGGAATCTTATCCGGGCCAGGGGCTTTTGCTGGCCTCAGAGAATCAATAGCAGCTGTGGTTTCAGCTAAGGTAAAAACAATTCTCTCAGATGAGATCTTATTAGCAGCCCAACACTCGACATGTGCAGGGTCCTCCAGAGCTTGCTGTACAGGCAAAGCATAGATTTCAGAAAAGTAGGACACCCATCTTTCGGGCTGTATATGCAACCCAATATCATCCTTACCCCTTTTCGAACTGGAGGTCAATAACCACCAAAAAGAGCTATCATCTTTACTTTGGACTGCTGCAAGCAGTTTCTGCCATGTCTCATTCTCCCAGTCTCTTTTGGCTCGCTTCAGGGCATTGGCATACCTACAACGAGCCTCTTTAATAGCCGCATGCGTAGAATTTTTAACAGCCTCTTTTAAGGTGGATCTTGCTCGCGCACAATCCTGATTATACCAGTCCCTGTGAAGGGTGTCAGCGGGTCTCGATTTAAAGGAAGTTTCCTTATAGAAGATACCCTGAAGGGAATCGACCATTTTAGTGTGGATCGCCATAATAGGAATATTAATTCGATTTATATGTTGGCAAAACAAATTAAATAGAGTTATTCAAGATTTAGGGCATGTTAGATTTTGTTGTAGGTGCCACAGATAACTGATCAACACCTTCACTGTAAAAAATGGCAGCACCAAACTAATTAGCGTATATTGCACTTTGAGGGGCTGAAGTAAATCCATGGCAATTTCTTTTGAGGATGCATTTTAACAAGGTTAACATGGGCATACGACATAGAAAGGAACAGCACATTGAAGAGGAATTGTGGCCCTGATTAAAGCAAATCCTGTTTGTCATTCAAATAGGATAAATATGAATTCCTGACAGTGAATTCAAGGAACCTATTATACTACTAACCAGATGCATAAATTCTGGATTATCTGGTTGGACTTGTGCAATCTATTTTAGATCCACATACGCAATAGACCATATGCTTTAGGTCTTTTCTATATTAGTGCAATGTTCACCTAATTGTTGTGAGATCTATAATGGATTGCTAAATACAGAACTTAGGGCCAGATGTATTGAGGTATTTTGCATTTGCAAACTGTGCAAATGCCCGTTTGCGAATGCAAAAAGCCATTTCAGAATGTATGAAAGACATTCTAAACGCAATTTTAAGGAATCGCTAAAATAGCGATTCCTTAAAATTGCGACTCTCTAAATAAGAAATCACAAATAAGGATTCCTTATTTGCGATTCCTTAGCACATGTTTGAAGCAATTCCTAAATGCGATTTGGGCATTTAGGAATCGCTATTTACCACCAAGTTTTGGGGTGCAGCAGAGGGGGCCTTAGGCCCCCAGCACCCTGGGGTTTTGTATTTCCAAAATTGCGATTTCTAGTTAAGAAATCACAATTGTATAAATGCAAAAAATTCGCACATAGGTGCGAATGGGGCCGGTATCGCAATTTGCGATTCGGTAATAGCATTTGCGATTTTTAAGAAATCGCTATTACCGATTCGCAAATGTGATACATGGCATTTTGCGAGTCGGAAATAGCGATTTCTTAAAAATCGCAAATTCCGAATCGCAAAAGGCCTTCATGATACATCTGGCCCTTACTGCTCGATATTCATTTTTATATGGCAGAAGTTAAATAAGGTTTAATTAGCTAAGTCAGGAAAGATGTTGCATAATATACATTATTGACAACAGAAATTATATATTCTAGATTTAGATTTGTTTGGATCCAGCAAATAGTAATTTTAAGTATAAGGCTACATGCGTAAAAATGCAGACCGCTCCATGAAAGTAATAAAAATCAATTGAAGAGAAATTGTATGTGTTCCTCACAAATCTTTCATGTGTTTGGGGCAATATCCGTCTCTTTGCCAATGGGCAATTTTGATGTTTTCATAATATTATAACTTTCTGGTTACGTGGATCAGTATGAAACTCCATTAGTAAAAGTGTAGGTGACTGCTTGGGGTGAGAAAAGTCACATATATAATGTGGCCCTTAGGCTTATACCTATAGTTGTCCAAAGTTTATCCCCTCACTGCCTGAACAAGCCAGAATGGGCAGACTTTAGTTTTACCATGTTAGATATTTAATGAATGTTATGTATAGTATGACCTTTTTGAAGTCAAAGAGATAAATCTTGTATTTAGTAAATTATTAGGTGTGAGATTGTTATATCATTCTTGGTGTTTTAGTATAGCTTTCAGATTCAGTGTTGTGAATTGCTATTTATATTAGACATTGTATTATACATAGATACATTTATAATCATTGACCGTATTAATTGACTTATTTACTAATTTACTGTTTTTTAATACATTTCTGTGCCTTAAAATAAGATGACAAACTTCAGCAAGGGTTCGAGATGCAATTATGCATATGGGTGCTAGTCATAGATGCCCAGGAATAGACAATAGGAGCTCCCGGTTCTCCAGGACAGAAACAAGGTTGAGAATCTGAGGCATAGTGGGACAGCCTCTGTGAAAAATGATCCTTGATCGTCTCTAGGGAAACTCGCCCACGTGGATGATTAGTCCTTGTTTATTGAGAGGGAGAAACCTTGGCAGCAGGGTCCTTGAATACATGTTTCTTTCCTGAGGTGAGCATTATCAGGAATAGTCAGGCTCAGGGAAGAGCAAGCATGTTGATCGAGTGGGTATTTGGGCACCACACCTGAGCTATTGTATCCTTTTTAGGAAGAATACAGTGAAATGAGCAGACCCCCTTTAATTCAGGGTAGGGGTGACCTCCCCCGCACCTGTAAGAATTCTTTGAGGTACTTGATCACTTGAATCCAGTGTCTAATTTAGAGCAGGCAGCCAGGCCTCCCGTTGAGAAATGTAACATTTTGAGTCCTCCATGAAGCCAATGTGTATCATAAATGGCATTACAACAAGCAACCTCAACTGCAAATAGGCATTCTCTTGTCTTCATGGATGAGGGTTGAACTAGCAGTTTTTTCTTGGAACCTTCTTCTGTTAAAGTTGGCGTATCACATAAGTATTAAGTACAGTTGAAAAGATGTAGTGCAATAATCTATCAAGTCCTGTAGAGTTTGTGGGATTCACTGATCATTAGTTTGGTTCTGTTGCCAAGTAGTTCACTCAATCATAATCTGCTAGCTCTGTGGACTTTGTCTTGAAAGACTGACAATAAAATATGGTTCTTACTATATCGTCCCAGAAAATCAGCACTGAAGAGATCAAGGAGCGGTCTAACACAAGGGTATGCAAGGAATCAGCAGGTATCGGTGGGGAATAATGCAACTCCATTGCTCTGAATGGAGAAGAACCCTAAGTAAAGTAAAATTCAGTGTTGCGCAGAAGTGCTATCTTACAGGTGTGTAGTTAAGAAAGGCATCTAATTACCCTAGCAGCACCTGCTTGTCCTCTGGTTGTAGTGTTTAAAGACTTAGTTTAAACTGATGTTACCTACACAGGATTTTACACGTGCTCTGAATGCGCCCCTTCCCTGCCTCCAGCATAAGCCTCCTGCCTCATATTTTGTCAACAATCTTAAGTAGAAGGCGTCAGTTTGGAAGAGGGTGACATCCTCACAGATAGGGTCCCTAAAGGTGAACAAGCCCTCATAGGCCTTTTTGGAACACTCTCCACAGAAAGACTGATTCATCGCCATGATAACGTAAGCTGGTAAGATGGAAATGCTCTCCAGGTTGGTGATGTGAGTTAAGAGCAAAAGTATGGACGTGGAGCAACAACTTGCTTTCTTGAGTAGCATACATATATAGAAGTGGTCTGTTGGTGGTTTAATGTAGTACTGAAACAAAACAGGCATCAAGAATAGCACATCTGAAATCTGTTCTAAGAAATATAAAATATTATATTTGTAGCATCTGTAGCTATAGATACACATGCTCTGCATACTCCTGCCACATAGTGTTGAGTGTTTGTAAGTTGTTTTTGACTAACACAATCTGTTGTGACTCCACTCTTAGCCCACAATGCACATAAAGACTACACTACAGGTTTTGTTTCCATCCATCGGGTTCAAATGTTTGAGGTCCAGGACCAAAAAACCTTTCTTTTCCTGGTTGTTTGGTGGCAGGAAATTGCCGCTGCTATTTTCTGTGTCAGAGATCAAGACCGTCCATTCCAGCAAAGAGACATCATTGCTGGATTGCTATTAATGAGGCTCACCTTGTAATGTCATCACGGAGTCTCGCAAAGGATTGAGGTCATGTTTGAAGAAGAAAGATTGTGTGTGTGTGTGTTTGAGTGGGGGGTATATTATGAAGAGTGCACCCTTTCTATTTAACCCTAAGTGCAAAGCTAAATTTACTACACTTTAATGAGCTCTGAGTTGCCTTGCAGCTATCCCAAGGTGCCTGCTATTGGGGCAGAATAATTTTTTTCATATATACTTTCATGCAGAAAAATCCTAACCAGACCTCACTTACACAAATAACCACACACACCAAATTTCTAAATGGAGAAGGTTTATTTTTGAAGGGCAAACTTTGCAGGATCATAGTTTTACCCCCTATTGAGAAGGTTTGGGACTGGGCCCCACAATTCACTCCGGCCCTTGGCCTACCACACGGCCACTCCCGCCTTGGCCTCACACTTAGTTGCCACACTCCTCACCATATTCAAACCACAGTGACTCGGACCACAACAGCCCACATTTCCCAGTGGAATCCATATTATGATCTTTCACACTCAGGGAGGATTATCGACTTGACCCTCCCCGGACAATCCAGACTGAGACCCCCCGACCATGTCAGATTTTCCGCTCCTCCTGACAATACCACACAGTTGCAAAGAGAGAAGCACAGCACCACAATGTGAAACTTCACATAGTACAAGAGTAGGACAGTTTGTTGGTCAAGAAACTCTTCAGGACTGAAACCTCCAGTAGCTTTGAATACTCCTTAGCGTAAGACCACAGAGACAACTTTAAAGACCTAGTCAAGGCTAGGGTTGCCAAACACTGGGTCAAAAAGAAACACAAAGCATCTAAAGACATGGTTTATATCAGGGCCAGGTCGTGCTTGACCCAGTAGTAGTCTGCACGGCTCAAAAGAGTGACGTAGCTCAGGAGACATTGGTGCTCCTCCCCAGGTAGGGAGAGTAGTAATGTGGCTGGCAAGCGTGTCTGGTTTCACAGAGGAGATTGCCAGTTCAGTCTGACTGCTAACCAGATTCGACCACCATCCTTGGAGGAGATGGAAATAGTCATACACTTTACACTTACCCTGAAGCTTATCACCAGAATGGCCATGATTGGTGGCAAAAGAAAAATGTATCTCCAATGCCAATGTCAGTCATTTGTTTGACACTGCTGATAGCCCCTCATCAGAGATGATCACCAGCATCCTGCTATGGTGAATCATGTGGCTGGGAGTCTCCAGCTTCAGGCTAGTAATGCATCAGCAGCTCCTCAATGTGTCCTTCATCTGTGAGCATTTGTTTGACCCACAAGCTCATTTCAATACTGGAGTAAGTAAAGAAGGACATGGAGACTGCCAAGGCAATGATGACCATACAGACCTCAATACCAAGTTCTCCCTTCAGAAAAACAGGAAGGCAGAGGAGGGTCTAAAATTTCTGTGCTTCCTCAGAGGCAAGAGTATCTCCACCAACAGTCATTTGAGGACACAGAGGACCCAAATCCTTCAGCAAGGGTTGCCACCATAGCAATGATATATCCAAGGGTAGAGGTGACTGCAACAACAGCGTCACTGCCTCGAAGCAGCTACTCCCCCACCATAACCCCCACAATCTCACAATTATTTGGGGGGGGGGGAGACTGAGATTCTTCCTTCTACAGTGGAGGAAATACCTCCAACAAATTGGTGGCCTCCATCTTATGGCAGGGGTGCGGTCTGAGGATCCACATCATACCACCAAATATACCGGTTTACTTGCAAATTCTCAGTACTGAGCATCTACGGCTGCAAAAGGAGGAAGTACAAGTGCCCCAGCCAAAGTAGCAGTTGAACTTGTACACCCACAGCACAAAGCAAAGGAGTCTACTTCCTTCATTTCTTGACACCCAAAAAGGGTGGGATTAACTGACAGATTCTAGGCCTGAGGCCAATAAACTGCAACATCCTGTCAAAACACTTCCACGTGACTCTGCAAAATGTCATCCCACTGATTTGCAAAGAGGATTATGTGGTGGTCCTTGATCTCAAGAATGCCTGCTTTAACACCCCCATAACCTAACTCACCACTGCCTCTTGCTCTTTGTGATAAGTGGACAAAACTACCAGATCCGAACCCTACAAGTTCACTAAAGCCTTAAGGGTGTTTGCAGAATATCTAGCTGCAGTGGCTGCACAGAAACTCCATTCATATCCTTCCTTAGCCAGACAACTATGTGATAAGAGCAGTAGCAACGAGCACTGCCTAGCACACACTGTGAGACCTTGTTGTCTTTGTTAGACAAATTAGGTTTCACCCTTAATGTAAAAAAAATACCATTTCAAGCCCCAGCAAGTTCAGCCATTTTGATGGTGTTCTAAATGCTGCCACAACAAAAGCCTTCTAAAGGCTTCTGCGTCATTTTCAGGCATGGTGTCCTCTCATGATGAATACGGTAATGAGACTACGGGGGGTAATGGCTTCATATTTTGCAGTAGTATTGTGAGCAAGGCTGCACGTGCACTCTTTGTAAGTCTATCTAGTGAGACAATGGTCACAAGTGAAGGGTCGCTAGTAGGATCTAGTATGGGTGCTGTCCTTGATTCATTGTTTCCTTCTTTGGTAAAACAGCAAAAACTTGTAGCTGATTATGCCGTTTTTCAATCCACTTTCACAGGTGACCTTTATCAAGGATGCCTCACTCATGGGTTTGGGAGCACCACTCTACAAGATACATGGATGTGAGAAGAACAGTGTGGCCATATTAATTAACTCTAACTTATGGCAATTAGCCTAGTTCTCAGAACATTTTACAAACGTATTCAAGGCAAAACAGTACTTTAAAGACAGAAATCATGAAAGCAAAGTACTGCATCTAAAACTCACTCGCTCCCTACTGTCTTCAGTGGCCCCTAACATTTGTCATTGGGTCATTTGCATCATATTTAGATACTAGCAGAGCATGTGCCAGTGGTGGGCAACAACTTTAGGGATCTGCTAAACAGGAACCAAGTCCAGAAAATTGGAGATGCATCCCCATGTCCTCCAAGGTACTTTCCCCATGGAGCACTCCACCATTGATATCCATGTACCCACAGTCCCAGGGCAATGCAGTAAGAATAAAATGGTTAGGGATATTTGATTATGCTTTTCTACCACTTCTTCTGATTCCATATTTGGTGAGAAAGATAGTGTCAATCACCCTCAAGCTTGTGGCTCCAACGTGGGTGAGGCAACCTTGATGTTCCGTGCTTCTGGAGATATCTGTACACCTACACAAAAAACACCTACTGAGACAGGTTCTACTGACTCATGATCAGTTCACAGGACCAGAACGCAGACAGCTGAATCTAGCCATCTGGTACCTGAGGTCTTAGAGTTTGGTTACCTCAAACCTGCTGAGCAGCATATGTAAAGCACGCATGCCTAGTATGCAGCGGAGTGAAAAATGTTTGTACACTATTGCATGGGCAACCACACACACCCACCCACCCTCAAAGTCTCTGTGCATGGAATTGTTGCTTCTAGCAGTTGCAAAACACACAATTGGCATACATGTCTGTCTACATTTAGCTGTGGTAGCAACCTTTATCCAGAATAGGGAGCATATGTCTTTATTTAAGATTCCTATTATCAAGCCCTTCATTGAGTGCCTTAAGTGAGTAATTCCTCAAATTACCCTTTCAGCACTAGCTTGGGACCTCAATATCATTCTTTATCAGAATTACTAGTGCTCCTTCTCCCATCACTGTGCACCTGTCACATGTAATTCTTGACATGGAAAGTAGCTGTTATAATTGCTGTCACATCTCAAGAGGCTCTGCGAGTTTCAGGTTTTGATCATAAAGGAACCATTCGTTCATTTTCATAGAGGTGGGGTGGTTTTGTGGAAAAACCTAATACTCATGCCCAAAATGGTTTCCTCTTTTCACATTAATCAGCCTGTTGAGTTAGCCATGTTTTTATTTTTGCACACCAAGATTCTGTCGCTTGACCACATCTATCATTCAGACACAGCAACTATTTTGTGGTTTTTGTGAAGCATCACATGTGAAACCCAATTTTCAAGGCAGATATTGCCAGTTGGTTTATTAAAAGTACACAAACATGTAATGCTCTGACTACATTCCACTTGTAAGAATCATGCCATTATGGCTTTTCTGGGAAACATTCCTTTAGCAGACATCTGCAAGCTTGCTACATGGCCAACATCACATGGATTTGCTAGACGTTACTGTGTGATCTTTTAGGCCAGTCAATAGGCTTTAGTTGGCTAGGCAGTGCTGAGAACTTGTTTCAAACATGCACATTATCCACTCCCTAGCTGCTGCTTCGATGAGAAACTGCTTCACAGTGCATGCAGAGCATGTGTACCTACAGCCACGCAGACTTTGATTGGAAACCTTTACCCTGTAACCATCTGCTTGTTGCTTGTAGTACTGTAGATACAATTGTGCCTACCCTTCTACCTAGATGCTGGTGAAAAGCATGTATGTCAATCATAATATAATAATATTCAACAAAGTACAGTAAATACAAAGATTCACCAACCTTTTCTATCGTGAGAGCTACTTCTAATCATTGAAAATCATTGTGAGCTTCTAAAGGCCAAACATTGTTACCAGAGACCCCCAAGCCTACATTCCTCGACATTAAGCCTAATGTCAATAGAGACACATGTGATGCTTTGAACAAAATACTCTGACTAAGGACAAAATGACTAGGCTGCTGTACTGTGTGTGACAAGAACATAATGTGTGGGGAAGTATGAACCTGTGTGTATGAATGGGATGTGTGCATGGGACACTGAGAGGCTGTGTTTGTACTTGTGAGACAGGAGAGACTTTTAGCCATATGTGACACTCTTACATAATATAACACACACGTACAACCATTTCTTTTAAATGGGAGAAATGTAAAGTGTAGAAAAATGTTCTGCAAAAATGTTCATAATATTGAAAATGTTTCTCCAGCTGAAATTTCTCCCATTTAAAAAAACAAAAAAAAACAAATGGGTGTATTTTTCAGTTATAAAAATGGCAATGGATCTACCAGCCACTGGGAACAAGGTGCCAGCTGTGTGTTACTGTGAAACTTTGAAATGGGAGAAAATTAAAGTGAAAAGTTATCGTTGTTAATATGGATTTCATAAACCGTATCATTAAAATTTTCTCCCATTTCAAAATGTTGCATTTATAAAAAGCAGGCATTTTGCTCCCAGTGACCTGTAGACTCCGCATGCTTAAATGGGAAGAATTTAAAGTGAAGGATCTTGCTTCATAAATCATTAAGACATAATTGGCTTAATTTAAAGTAGAAAAAACGTTAAGACTAAATGTTTCATAGAAATATTTGTCTTCCCTTTAAATTTGTCCCAATAAACATTATGGCTGTATTATTCAGCAAGCAATATTGCAGTACCTTCTAGCTTTTGGGAGCAAGAGGCCTGCTGTTTGTAAATGCCACACTTTGAAATGGGAGAAAAATAAAATGAAGAGTTATCTTAATCATTAAGTTAACTCTGCATTTAATTTTCTCCCATTTTAAAGTGTGGCATTTACAAATCAGTAACTTAACTCTTCATTTTAAATTTCTGCCATTTAGAAGTGTTTTGAAACATCATTTTTTCTCACCCTCCAATATTTAGTTGACAAGGGCTTTTATTTAAGAGTTAAATAATTCAGTACTTCAAGTCTTCACCTTTGTGCCTCTTCATGGGTCATACTTCTGAGTCCAGCACTGCCCGTTATCTGGCCCTGCTATAGGCAGCCTGTAGTAATGTAAATCAAACACATCCTTCCCTTAAATTTAAAAGGAAAATGGGACCTGGTGCCAATTTAAAAATGAACTCAAGCCTGCGAGCTACTGATAACTTGTGGTTGACTGATTAGAGACACCTGATATATACTATTCTGTCTTTAACACTAACCTTGAATTATATTACTCAACAGCTGAGCAGAAAAATATCCAAGGCTTGGTGCATTGTGGGTGAGGATGGAGTCACAACAGAGCTTGTGGCTGGAAAAGAAGATTGAAGAAAAACAATTTGCTAATATCCACACCCAACACTAGATGGCAGTAGTATGTGGAACACGTGAATCTTTAGCACTAACATGATATAATCAGATGGTCACTGGGTAAGGAATATTTACCTTACAGCACGAACACATAGTGGTGCATTATACATCAAATCGCTACATATTTTGCATTAGTAAAGCCGCTTTGACATTCCTGGATTGTCTGAGCTGAAAAGGGGAGATGAACTGTTGAGAGCAATAAGACTTCTGTGATAGTACAGGGAAATGCATGATTTTCTCAATCTCCTCATCCAGCTTATAAGCAAGAGGGATGACGATGTGCAATTTGTGTTTATTGGATACCATAAAGGAAGAAGGGGATACCAGGAGGCGAGACATAACTCAGAGACTGTACAACAACCCACAAATAATCAGTGAATGTATTGTGTTGTTGCTCTTGCTCTGCTGTTAGCTCTGCTGCTAGGAACATGAGCTGCAAGCATCAGCAAAGCCAGTGACTGTACCCTTTGTAAATTATAGATAGTAGCACCATACCTTCTCTTAAGCACACACTGTCAAAAACATGCGGTATTGGTAATGGGGCGGTGGTAGTGGTAGTAATAATGGTAATGATAGTAGTAGTGGTGGCAGTGATGCTGTTGATGGCAGTAGTGGTGTTTGATAGTATTGGTGGCAATGGTAGTGGTAGTGTTAATAGTATTAATGTTGGTGATGATGATAATTATGGTCATAATGATGAAGGGGCGGTAATTCTGACTGGATTAGTAGATGTGATAGTGTTGTCTGTGATAGTGATTCTGGTATTGGTGGTGAACTAGAAATAGAATTACAACAAATAGTTGACAGTTATTATGAATATAAAGTAGTGCACTGAGGCATCACTCATAACAAGCACATAAATTACTTATGACACAGCTGACATATTTAGCAGGCACTGCTTCACCTTTTAAAATGGTGTGTGTTGGTAGAGATACTGGTGGTGATCATGGTTATTTTAGTAAGTGGTGGTACTGATGAGGTCATACAGGGGTGGTAATGGTGGGGTTAATTGTGTTGATGCTGGTAGTAATGGTTGTAGTGGTAGAATAGATGACAATGGTAATGCTAGTGGTGATGTTTTTATAATGGTGCTGGTTGTGGTAATTGTGACTATGGTAACAGCAGTGGTGATTGGTGTGGTAGAAATCATGCTAGTATTGGTAGTATTGCTAATTGGGGTGCTAATGACGGTGTTAATGACACTGCTGTTAATGTCAATTGTAAAACATTTTGATAAGCACTACACTGCAAGAGTGACTACTGGATGCTCAGCATTGAAGAAAGTAGCACTCGCTAGGGAACAAATTCTGCATCTCCACTCCTAAAGGGTCTGTAGCACCAAGAGCTCTGGATGTACCATCATAGACTGGTGTGTTACTAAGGAGGAGGTTAGACCTTTGGTTTTCTTCAAATGAAGCACACAACTTCCAAGTCTCCCAGAGATGCTTCAGAGTGCTGCAGAGTAGCATAGTGGTTTCTCCTTATTGCTCCACAAGTTGTAGATTTAACTCAAAGGACTCAACAGTTTTACATCATAATTTATAATTCTCACCTCTAAGGCAGCTTTACCTATCTGTATGCAAAAGGCTGTGCTGGACCAACATGGCTTAAATTAGATGAAAATGGTGGGAAGGGGACACTTAAAGATGTATGACCTAAGTAATTAAAACATGTGCTCTAAGATACTGTGCTTTACATAGCTTGCTACATGACCAGCATTTAGGTACCTCTTAATGAGCTTTCTGCATCCAGGCATCCTAAACGACAACAAACATATGCTTAAAACAAGCATTACCCTCTGGCTTTACAAGTGCTTGTTAGCAATGTGAAAAGAATAACACCATTTCTGTTGCAAATAATTTGAATTGGTTAATACAGATTGTACATATGTGACAATCAGTATGTACACACTGGATAGAGGCCATAGATCGGATGATCATGTAATCTGAACACAGTTATGGCCCACTTACTTCAGCCTGCACTCCAGAGCTCTCAACTGTACCCCACTATGAACACCCACTCATAACCAGAACTCACCCAGATACCTAATACCAATGTTTGTTCTTTCAGTGGTTTTCCTATATGGGTATGAAAGCAGACAGTAAAAGGACAGATTAACATCACGCACACTGCCTTGCAAACCAAACACTGAATGGCTGTCCTGTGGGTTGATATAAAATGTGACTCATATTGGCTACACGCCATTGGTGAAAGGGGGCTGACCAGGTGACCCACTCTATGTATGCTGGTCTTTGACCTCAACTAAAGGGTGGATTTCTACTCCATCAGAGCAAGGGCTTACGGAAGCTGACCCAAAGCTCCTTTCTGTATGTAACATTACTAGGAATATGACATATACATTTTCAAGATCATAGTAATCTGTCAGACAGCTAGAGATTTATCTGATCCAAACTTGAAAAGGAACTCACCCTCTAATGATTACTGCTACATTTTCTACAGCACCCTCCATTTTGTGCCAGGCCAATCAACTGCACTGTGACTGTACACATATAAAAATATCATGCAGTGTTCACAGGGCACTTCTCCACTGGTGAAATCCTGTGCCACCCCTGCATCAGAAGAAGGGGGCAAGGCTGCACTTCAGACGTGGCAAGCACTACACAAATAGATGCTGTTGAAATGAGGCCAATGGGCTAACAAATGAGGGAGACCTGAAACAAGTGTTTGGTTTGGAACATGTTCACTGAATATCAGTTTTGGCATGCATGCAAGAATCTCTTCTGTTGTCCTAACTCTGTACACCTAGATGATTATATTCTTTATTTATTAGCCATCTAATTTTGGAATTGCCTAATTTTCTAAGGTCTTTTCTTTCAATTTAATTTATTGATTTAAACTGTACATGGCATAGTAAAAGGAGATAAAGTGCTGCTTATAGCCATTGATACAATGTGTGCCCTTAGTTGTTTGCATGACAAAAAACATACCACAGAACAATATCAAGAGTAACTGAAAGCTAATACCTTTATTGACTTCAAAATCAATAGAGAGGACAATTAAGATATTAATAGAACCAAACAACCCTGTGCCGAGATTTTCTTTGTAAGTAGCACTGTTTTCCAGTTTCGTGAAGTGATAATCCAGTGTTGAGACCTTATATAGTGTTTGGCAGATGGGAGACCTATACCACAAAATGGCAGATTTTACCTTCACTGAATTGAGTGTACTGAAATATTTTTCACTCTAAATATCCCAGATAGAACATCTGCCACTTTATCGCAGATGTTCAGCTTCACCAAACTCTATCGATGGCCTTTTCTGTTGAGTAGCTTGCTGCCAATCATATTAATATGTATTTTTGAGAAATAGACATCAGTAACAGTCTTTACATTTTAATGTTAATTGTCCAGTGGGGGAAGGCAGGCCCCTTGGTCCGAGTGTAGGATACCCAAAGATGCAACATAGTACATAACTTGAGTTGAGGAGATAGACAAAGTGTCACCTGTGCTATGTGTCCTAAACATTCCCCCCCCCCCTTTTTTAATTAAGTTGTGTTGATCTGACCAATTACTTGCCTTATTAAATGCATAATGTGGTCTTTGGATGTAAGTTTTCCAACTAAAGTTTCTGAATGGGTTGAAGGCTAAAGAACAAGATTTTGGTTTATCTGAACCGGACTGGTGTAAGCGATGTGGAAGCTGTGATTTACCCCAGAGAAGTTTTTTGATGGGGAGAAGTAGGGTGGGTCTTTCAATCCATCAACCTAACCAGTGTGAATATGGTATGTGTGGCTATTATTTTTTAGATTGTGCAGATTGAGGATGCACTGTGTATTTGCGTTATTATAATCTTTCGCGTGTAGAAAGCTTGCTTTGCTTTTCTGACTTCAAAGTTTCAAGCATGGAATTGCAATCTTAAACTTGGCTGCTCTAGACTTGACTTATAGCATGAGCATGCACTTCCTTCATACTGAGAAATATTGCAGATCAGCGTAAATATTTTGTGCTTATAGAGATTAAATCAAATTACAGGCTTTCTCGCAAACAGACTAACAAAATGTGATAACATCTTGTATTTGTTTTTTCAATTTCAGGCACCAAGTAGTCTAATGGAGACCCTTGAACAGCATTTAAATACGTTAGAAGGAAAGAAACCTGGAAATGGGTACGTATTTAAATTTTGGATCTAATTTTAAAGTTTATTTTTTAGATAGCATTTGACATTATATGCCCTTCACATACTGAAACCATTGAGATGTGTGGGCATTCCTAAGGAAACAGTGGACAATAACAGTGGAGCTTGTTGTGAAGTGCATAGAAATGAATGATGTGAGAGAATATTATAAGATTTATTCTTCCAAAGAAGACACCATACTCAAACACCTTAGGGTACCATGATTTGCATAATGGGGTAAGCGTCTTGCCTTTGTAAAGTATTTTGCCTCAGTCTGGCAAGTTCCAATCATTGCTGGTCCTAATGTGTCATAATATTAACCATTGCACCTCTAAGTGAACAACTATGGTTTGTGAGGGCTGGGAATAAAACGTTGAGCAATAGTGACTTAAAAAAATAATTAAAGTTGGATGGGTAGAGGTGGGGAAAGCAGTGGAGTAGCTGTGGATAGAGGCGGGAACACTGAGTGGGGCGATATTAAGGGGGAGCATGAATACACATCCAATTTCATGGTGTGCTAAAAGAAAAAAAAAAAAGTTCCCCCAGTGCAAGCCATGGAAGGAGACAGGTCATACAATCAGAACATAGAAAAGAAGAAATGCTTCTAAAGAGGGACAAACTAAGAATAGTCTGAGGGAGGAATAGCATTGATTAGGAAGCAGGAAAATTATATAGAGAAGAAAACAATCCAATCAAGAGGAAGAGGCAGATCCAAAACCTACTATATTATTTATATATATATATATATATATATATATATATATATATATATATATATATATAAATAACAGGGTCGCAAACCCATATCAGTTCAACAAATTACTTCTTCAAAAAGAAGACAATGTTACAGCCACTAGTGTCATAATCCAAAAGTGAAATTAATCAGGCAGAGCAAACAAAAACAGCAAAACACAAAGTTTGTTTTTTGCTGTTTTTGTTGAATATAACATATATATATTTTAAAGGCATTGGAAACTATTGTTCTTTGATTAACAGACGTAAAAGAAGAACATCTGATGTAGATCTTTATTCTGTCTGGTGTTGCTTGGGCAGAGGTGGGAGTTGACTGACTTTATTTCTTGCAACTAATTCTTTTGAGGAGGTTTGCTTAAGACCTAAAAAAGACGATTTTTTTTTCTTCTGACTTTTACATTTCTAGTGCATGCTTCTGCATATGGTAAGATAGTGAGAAGCGAGTTTTTCAAGCTAGAACTTAGAGTTTACCAATTTTCCCCTTTAAAGGCTTTGCACTGCAGCTCTTTATACTTAGTTTTCTTTTTTAATAATAGTTTTTTGACTGGGTAATAGCGAGCTCGCAATTAAGTCCAACTACCAAATAATTTTGAGTTGTGCTTAATTTAGTTGCATAGCACATTGTGATCCGAAAGGATGTCAAATCAGGGGATGTGCTGCTGCAACCCACTTCTAGGAGGGCACATGCTGTGCCTGTGAAGCCGGGGCAATACTTATTTTGAGCCTTCAAAAAGCCCTAGTGGTTTGTTCTGGCTAGGTTGTAAACTCCACACTTCTGCCCTGAAGTGTAATGTTTTGCCCACGTTTTCTTTTAACATCTCAAGAAGACACTTGAACATGCTTGTAATGATCACCCCATTTCACTTGGGTGCTCTACCTGCCCTATTAACATTCCAGCTGCATGGAAATGTGATATTTCTTTCCTGCGGGCATTTAGTGGGCCCTAGTCTTAATATTGTTCTTTGAGGTACCCTTCCATCATTTTATAGCATGAATTGAATTGCATTCGAGGTCCGGCCTAAGAGGCATCCACTATTTTAAAATATTGTAAGTGTAATACCTTGATAAGTAGTGTCATAGATTGTACATGTGTTCGGTCAGATAATTATTTCTCACATGCATGTCTAACAAACATCATTGTTTACAGCTGTAATCAAGTAGCCTCAAATTGCTTATGCAATACACTCCACATGTTCATGTTTTTGTCTGAGCCCCATGCATCTTGGAGTTGTTAATCCATTATGTTGTAAATGCTTCCAAATGCCCTTCCTACACATTATGTGGGCTAATTCAGTACCCATTAGCAGTTCCTCTTCTTTAGTCATACCTTTTCTGTAAGTAGGGTCCCAGAAATTCAGTACAAGAACAGTGGCACGGACCTGATACCTAGCCTCTCGAAATGTCTAATTAAACTGCCAGCTTCCCCTCTGTGTTGTGTGTGTACATGTCTATATATGTTGTTAGATATATATATATATAATATGCAAGAAAGGAAGGCAGCAGGGAACTCTGGGTAGTTCCCAAGTTTTAGCGGGAGATCTCTCCCCATAATAGCCAGGGTCAACTGGTTCAGAAAGTCTGAGTGTTTCAAGTTCAGTGCATAGATTGCCATCAGCGGGAGGAGATCTCTATCCAAGTGTCCCTCTAATACCACATATTGGCCCTCTGGGTCAATTTTGCATGACACTTCTACATAGGAGACCCCTTGGGGAAATTAAGGTTAGGACCCTCTTGCAAAAGCAGAATACACTGTGCCACGTACTCTCTTCCTTCATTTTCTCTGCACTTTCTGCATATCAGTGGCTTCCAAGAATGTCTCATGTAAGCAAACTCTATGAATGTGGTGGCATCTGAGATATGCATAAACCTCATGCCTTTTCCTAGGTGTTGCCTTGCCCAAATGTTTCAAGTCAGGAAATTATACGTTGGGACCAGTGTCTGTATGTTGTCTCCCATCTAACCATTCCTCAATAAGCCTCCAGTCCCAAAGATAGTCCCACAATGTGTCCAGCTGGTGTCCCTCATGGAGCACCCATTGTATGTGACCTGGTCCAATCTCTGACTCAGCAACAACTTAAGTAAGCACATTTCCAACCCCCGCCACTCCCAACTGGGCACTTATTAGGTACCCTGCCACTAAAATCGAAGGCATCTTCAACTGTGTGTGTATCCATAGGAAACGAGTAAATGCACCTTGCAGTAAATGTGATACAGTGAGGGTACCTTCATAGTGGTCTGGTCGAACTGGCTCCCACCTCCCCCAATGACCTCCTGCCTCCCCAGGATCCCCTGACCCCAAGGTGTGCCCAAAATCTGCTATGAATGGCTGGTTCACAAGTGTTTCATGTATGTTAAAGGTCCAACCTGTTTCATGCAATGTCATCCACCAATCATGGAGTGAGAGCTGGACCATGAACTTCTCCTCCTCCTGAGGCACTTGAACCATTCGTGCCGGTATGAGTCTGAACCACAGTCTAATGATAGAACAGTGAATGGGTTCTTGCTGTGGTGCAACACATCTGCCACTACTTGTTCTCTTTCTTTGGTGGCCTGTTTTGAGGATGGGCTGCTTCCCCTCTTCCAGTTGTGTCTCTGTCTCTGCATCCATGTCTCCCAGCTTCCCTCACGGGAGACTGTCCCTGTCCAAGGCAACTTGCCCTTTTCCTGTAGCCAGGCCCATACATCCTATGATGTCTGAAAGGAATGAGTCTCCTCAACCCTATCACCTGTAGTTTTGTGAGGAAGAGGAGGGCGTATTTGAGGTTCCTGAGACGGAGTTGCTGTTTGACAGCTGCATGTGCATGTGAGCAGCTGCTGTATCTGTGCTGTGTAGTCTAGGTAAGCTGTAACAGTGGATCCTTCATATTTCCATGGGCCTTTCATTATGAATAGCTGTAAAATAAGATCTGCCTCTATAATTCAGTAGTCTTGCAGTTACTGGGTGGGGGTGAAATCCCGGGGTGCAGTGTGCTGTTTCAGTAACCAAGAATTTAGGTAGCTTCCTGCAAGCACCCCATCTATCAGCTAGCATTCAAAGAACAACTCCATGTTTTGACCCTGTGAGTTTTGGTAATCCTGTGAAACACATATTATTCCATCTTAACTGCCCGTTGGTGTCTTCTGCTCTCTGTTGTAGTCGCTCTAGTTCCGCTTTCATTGTTTGCATTTGGGAATGCACCTCCCTGAGGGTGGGACGCATTGCAGTTATAGCAGGTTCCACATCATCTCCCCTGTCAGACAACTTTCTGTGGTCTGCACGCAGTAAGGGGACTCCCTGGGGAAAATCTTCATGCCCTGACTTGCCTGTAAGATTTTGTCGAACTTCTCTGGGTGCTTTGTCAAGGTAGTCTCCAGTTGATTCAGTGGACCATCTCCCTTCAACATGTGTGGATGGTGCCCTTTGTGTTGCACCATGCTGTGGCGTAAGAGAAGGCCTCCAACCAAGTCATTGGGGTTACAGCACGCTGGTCCCTCAAAAGCCACACTCAGTCCTCAGCAGCACCTGTCCATCTACGTTGTCACCGATAAGCCATCTCCCATGGTAAAAAGCACAACCTGCTAGTGCTTTAACCAATGGGAGCTGTGCCAGGTCTTCACCTGCCCAGTGTTGTCAGGGGAGTCAGAGTCCTTCCTGGGTCATCACACCAGCAGGAGCGTTTCCCCAAGAGCCGCAGTCACTATTGCCCATTCTGTGCCAAGGCAAACTTTTGCGAGGGGGAGGTAAGGTACAATGCAGGTATCACAGTTGGCCCTGCTCCCTTGCCTAACAGCATGTTTCCTCAAGGGCCCACCCCTTTAGAACCATTGCCTAATCACTGTGGTGTGCCATAGAGCTTTGCTTGTGGGGCAGCTCCTCTGCCAGCGAGATCCTTGCAGCACAGCCCCACTCAGGTCTGGATGGCCATAGTGCTGGTGGATCCGATGGCAGCAGTGTGTCTCAGTGTCCTGAGCATTCCCACCACACACCATTTATTGGTGGGCTCACCCACCATTGATTTTACCACTGGGGGCCCCCATCTCCAGGCATGGAGCTCCCGAATTCGTGGCTTGTCATAGCTTGGGCCCCCAGCCACGGTTGGCAGCAGCCCACACAGCAGCCCCAATATGCTGATCCACGCTGAGTCATTCTTGCAGTCCTCCGCTCAGGCCTGTGATGCCCAGGACACAGCAGGGGATGTATGCTCCTGGGGAACAAAGAAGATGGGGTGATTAAGGTTGGATGATGGAGGAACAACCAGGACAATGACCGCAACTCAGAACTACATGCCTGTCACGGCTGCCATCTTGACCACGCCCCCTGCTAACTGTAACTTTGCACCACTGTCACTCCCTGTTTATGACCTTGCATATTATATCACTGACGACATGTTAAGTTACATCATTGTGATGACATAATTGGTCATATCTCAAATGATATTGATGGCATCACTTATGACCTGATCCATCAATTGTGGCAGTGTGCTATATGGTTTGTGGACTGGAAGTAATTCAACAACCTAAACCTGTGCCTGATCTTTTATAGCTATTCAACTGATAATGGTTATAGCCTGTGGCAATATGCAGGATACATGGTATTTTTGTCAACTCACCCACGTTTACTGTATAACAGCCTTTTTGTACAGTTATTCACTCACCTAACAAACAAAATGTCTCTGAATTTTAATGAGGTCACTCACCTTTTAAACTATGAACTATCTAAAAAAGTGGTTTTTCTCTGTTCACATTGATGGGATCACACACATGAGCTGCTATTTTGAGTCAATAGGTTGACTGGGTATGTATTAGCCACTGAAAAGACTCCTCTAGGCAATCCCTAGGGACTATCCTCCAACGTTTGGTAAAATACACTACACACATTCTTGAAGTTAGCAGATTGGCATGCAGCCTTAGAGCATTGCTTACAATCACTCTGAGTTCAGCCATTTTAAAGAGGGTTATCCGTACATTGTGTGCTCTTTAGCAATGTGGAATGCACCAAAATCCTCTGAGTAGTTCTGCAAATAAATGATCAGACTTTACAGACTTCACATACAAATTATCTTCAGCACAGTAAAACAGCTAGTTAACATGAGTATATGCTACAAGAGCAGCCCATAAACATAATAAAACTAGAGAAATGTAAATGATAAGGACAAGTGTCCAGTTATGTAACCTAGTATATTAATTTAAAAAAATGTGTTACTAAAAAATCTCCTGGATTTATCCTCTATATCATTCATTGTTTATACTGATACACTTACCAGATATTGTACTTAAATTTACATGTGCACATGCCTAGTGATCCTCAAGTGGATAATCTATTGTGAACAGATGCTTTGGCTTTTTCTCAACAGTCTTTGACTTTGTCACAATCTATTTTGAAACAAGCCTCTGCAACCCACACCCGGTGTGCTCAAGCTTTATCTTGTTTAACATGGAGTACTGCTTAGATGTGGAACTTTACTGGTAGGTAAAACACTTCCATATAACTGCCACCAAACTCAGCCAGACTTGGCTGCAGGCCCTACACTATTTATTTTTTTATATTTTTTTTATTATGCATTTATAAGAACACATCCATTGTACCACATCTGAGAGGTCAGCACTTACATCTTGTTTACTGATTAAAGCATAAGAAGCAACAAAGGCATATGCTATCTTACTCTACATCAATAGAAGAAGTCAGGGCTTCACTAAGTACAGTACAATGTTTCCATATTCTGAAACCTCCTGACGTGCACAATGAGGAATGAGAAAACATTACAACAACAGAAGGCTAAGTTCAGAAAGATCGAGAATAGGGAAGAGACAGAAAAAGGGGGGGGGGGAGTAAAGATAGAAGTGAAAGAGGAAAGATCAGAAAAACAATGCAGCCGTCATTCACCAGTATAACTGCAGGCCGGGAGGGATAGCATGGAAGAAAAGCATAACTATTTGCATTCTCAATGGGAAGCATTGAGCCATCAGATGCCGCCAAATGCTTGGGTCTCAAAAAATTAGCGCAGGCCCCAAATGTCTCTCGGCCGGAAGCCCTCAGGCATCAGCTCCCAGTATATCGTTAGTTGTTCTTGACAGAACTAAGCATTTCGCAGCTACTCACTACAACGAAGAGCTTGGCTACGCCCCCAGCACATCACGACCCTGCACTTAGGCAGCAGCAGTCCTACCAGTCTCCTGTGATCGGAGGGGATCTCCTCCACATAAACCAGAAGGGCAAGTTTAGGGGTATGCAGCTGTTCGAGATCAGTCATCTCCTCAATCATCCGCAACACCTCTGTCCAGTATTCGCGCAGCGCAACACAGCTGCACGTGAGGTGCAAAAAGTCTGCATCAGGGGCCTTGCATCTAGCACAATGCGCATCAACACGCAGACCCATACTTTGCAATCTACAGGGTGTATAATACAATCGATGTAGGAACTTAGAATGAATAAGGCACAGTCTGTAGTCATGGGACAACTCTCTAATATGCATGCAGCATCTTCGCCACACATCATCATAAATGGCCTCGCCGATGTCCACCTCCCAGTGTACTTTAGCTTTAATCTCAGGCGTCTCGCTCTGCATACAAGCATAGAGCTTGGTAATAAGCCTGTGCAGGATTGCGTTTGATGCATGAGTTCCAGCGCTCGGCACACCGGCGGCATCGCAGGGAAACAGGGGAAGCGCGTGCGGAACAACTTGCCAAATCTAAGTACATATAGTCGGTGCAACGCAGTATCTCGCCCATCGCTAAGCGCCACCTCCGAGGAGATAAACAGCCCATCAGAAAACCAAGAGCCTAAGGTGGTTAAGCTAGACTTACGAAGAAACTCACGCACATGGGCAACTTCCGACAACTGCATGTCTGCGATATCCAATACCGGCATCGCAGGAGCAAAAGGCTCAGACCCTACACTATTTGCCTACCATGCAACCATACATTATATTCAGTGAATGATGGACACTCTTTACTATGAACTTTCTTTTTCAAAATGGTGTAAGAGTTTATGGAGGAAGATGAACAGCAATCTCAAGGATGTGATCAGTGATGTCATCACTGATGTCGTTTGAGATGTGTCATTGAACATTTCATGAGTCATTTTGTATGGAAGATCATAAGCAGTGAATGACTGGGTAGCGCATTATAGATAGTTGACTAAGCCATAACTGGCTAATTTAAGTGTTGTTTTTATTTTAAAGATACTTGTCTCATTCTGTCAGCTAACTAGAACATGACTTTAACATTTGTTTTTCCATTTAGTACATATGCACATATATTTACGCCTGTGTGTGTATATATATATATATATATGTGTGTATATATATATATATACACACACACACATGCATGCAGTACGTCTGTAATTCACGAAAGCCATCAATGCGCCATTTGATGGCAATCCCGAACCAAATGAATAAAGAATCCTGCCACACGTAATACAGATGCCAGCGAGCGAATCCCAGAATAATTCCGTTAAGCAACTTATCTGCTGATATCAGTTGTATCAATCCACCTTCCAATGAGTCAAAACGTGAAGCGCGAGTACGCGTGTGTATCGATGAAGTATCGTCGCTAGCATTGAAAGGAAACTAATACCTCATAAGCAAACAGTTGTTACCTTGCAATTGAGTCTAATTAGTACACTAGGATGTGTCTATGACAGTGTATTAGAATTGGTAAGGTCTGATTCTTCACTAATTGCTCTGAGTGTTTCATATATATTTAACTGGATTCTGTTTTATTATCACGCAAAACACTGGGATCACAATTTGAAAAAGTGTAGATATGGATTTTGTTTTTTTGTAGTCAGACGTTTTTAGGTTTCTTTTAGGTTTGCATTAAAATGTATTATGGTGACTAGAAGACAAATTTGATGGTTGCTACTTGAGCCACGGAAAGGCCTACAAGTTAAAACATTCCAGTGTTTGGCTTGCGAGATGAACCCTGACTGTTGCTCAGTTCAATAAATATGCTCTCAGGAAAAGCCTGATGTTATGTGTGACTCTTAGTTGTTGTTTTACGTTTTTAGAAATAAACCTCAGGAGCATGGGAGCCATGATCAAGCCTCTGGCATGAGTTAAGGAAGAGTTAAGAAAGAGTTAGCTATGTTGGTCCTTCACAGTGGCTGCTTTACTTTAGACTGTTCTAATGTAGTGGTGTGGGGAAAGTGGCATGGTAAGGAAGTGCTTCCTTAGTCAAAGAGTGGATATGACTTGTTTGCTGAGAAGGATTCTCCTATGCCTTTAACTGCCCTTGTGTATATTTATTTTACTTTTCAGTGTGCCTTTTTTCCTAGGCTCGGAAAACTTGATCGTTCTGCTAACCATTGATCTCTTCTCCCTTTTTCTACCCTTCTGGTTACTTTTCAAAGTGGGTCTACGCATCTGTGGGGTGAAACCCAAAGTGAAGGTTAAAATGCACAAGGGTGGGTGGGAGCTAGGAGAGGTAATGTTGCACAGGTAGGTAACTTTTACTTTTAATGGCAACACTGCAGGAAGGAGGTACAGATGGAATCGCAGGCTGTGGCTGACAGATCACAGAAGCTTTTAGCCCTGCAGCTAGGTGTGCTGACACATGTAAACCTAAAGCCCAAGTCAAAGCTGAAACACATTTCTAAAAATTTAAGTTATCATCAGACACTGCTCTAGGGCGCTGGCCCTCCTGACTAAGTTTCCCCCTTCAAAATTGATCTCACGCCAACAGAAGCGGTTTTACATGTGGTAGCACGTTTCATCTTAGGGCGAAAAGGAAAAGGAATGATCATGTACTGTTAACACACTTCTCGTTGAAGCCAGAGCGATGTAGAGGCCTTACACACATCTACTTCGCGTCACCTGACTGCAAAGGTTTAGATTTGGAGGTGGGGTAGTCTGGACCATCACAGAATGCTAAGGCTCTCTGCTCCTGGATCCACTATCCTTTAAAAAGGAACAATTAATGGCCCTGTATTTTTCAGGGAGTGCGAAACAAGTCTGGAACTCTACCTCTGTGCCTACATACCAATACTTTACTGGCAATCTTTATATCGAAACTGAAATCCCTTCTATTCAAAAGAGAGTTTAGCTAATTTCTCTTCTTCCTAAATCATAAAGCTTGGTGTGCTCTGCTTTGATCCATTCCTTGGGAATTGTGATATTATTTGGCACCTTCCTAGTCTTGTACTTGTATTCATTCTGTTACTCAGTATTTATGTCTATGTAATGGATGCATATGATATAATTCTCTGCTTGTACTGTAAAGTGCTCTAACTTCGGGGAATGCTCTCACTGACCCACGTCCAGAGAATTACCTCTCCAGCTCGATATTTGTTGCCACCATTCTAGTCTTTCATTTATTTCATTGTGTCAAATGTTATTCAGGACCATGTAATCTATGTGGCTTAGGCAAAGCTCTATTTCATTTGTAAAGTGCTTGTACGCTTTTAGGTAATGTGTGCCCTATAAAAAACAGAGTAAATATATAAATCAGTTTTAGACCATAATATTACAAAGCTTATGTAGAAAATACAAATGCTATACAATATGTACGTAAATAGGCAGTGCTCAAGATATACACTAAAAATTATACACTGGTGAGTATTTTAGTACATGTGCCAGTAAGCTTACTCCAGAATTATAAACAGAAACACCAGAATAATCACTCTGTCTGTTTACTCTGTATTTATGTACAGAAATCGCAAATGACGTACTCCAACAGTCTGAAAGCTATGAGTTATGTTCCATTGTTTCACAAGAGAATTAACCATACTATTCCGTTGTCTGTTCCAGAACTACCAAGCATCATAAATTACACTGTATATGTAAATCTGCATAGCGAAGTTCGTACAACTATTGCTCCACATAGTAGGCCAATATGTAATGGTCAGTGGTGGTGGATGCTGATATAGTACTTTGTTGGTGTTGCTGCCTTAAGGTGTGGCCTCATAGTGAAGGGGAAAATTCGGTATCACTTCAACAGCTTCAACACTTCAACAACAAGCCTGCCACCAAATGTCTGTGCAGTAGGCTGATCCAAATGGTCAATGGCAGTGGCAAAAAAGCCAATACGTGTAAAGGGTGCCCTATTGCCCCACTTATGTTTGATGTGCTGCAGGCTGAACCAACATGCCAATTATACTTCAGTGATCAATGCAAATGTGCAGTCTATAGGCTACACTTGAAAAGGCAGAGACTCATTGAAAAATGGCATCAGCATCATATTAGTCACTGGATTCCCCCAAAATCTTCCTAGCTGAAGATCGTTTCCACATTATAAATGATTTCCAGACTTCCTGTGCTCTGGTACAAAGTACTTCTCACTTTTTCTTTTTGGGAGTGTTTAGTATTTTCTTTTCGGCAACAAAATCAAAACTATTCCCTCAGCCATTTTAGCAGAAATGGTTTGCACTCCATCTTTAACTGAACCCAGTCCATGCATAGTTAGCCACTAAGCCCAACCACCAATTTGGCTGTCTCCTAGATATTAGCCCTGCAGGTTGGCTCCATGGTCTTGAACTCTTACACCTTACTGAACTAACCACTTTGTTCAGCTGTTCCCTAACTTTGGGTATCTTCCCTAATCAGTGTAAAACAGCTTTGGTTACACCTTCACTATAGAAGCTGACCCTTAACCCAGCTAATGTACCCAAATACCAACCATTTCTCATCTGCCCTACTCGTCAAAATATGTTGAACATTCAAAACTACTTCACCCACATCAGACTGGCTTTTAGTTGGGCAGAAGCACTAAATTGACTGTTTTCTCTGTTGTTGATATCATTTGCGGTTTAGTCCAGCTGCCTTGGTCCTTCTTGAGGTATTGGCTGCTCTTCACACCCTTGTCCCTGCTATTCTTTTCTCCAGACTCCAAGATACAGGGATTGAAGGTACAGCTCTAAAGTGGTTCACATCTTACCTGTCCAACCCTTACCAAGGAGTGACTTTATCTCCTTTCCAATCAGAACCAAAGCTCCTGTGGTTCTCCACATTGTTCAGTGTTGTCTCTTTTACTGTTTAACATCTACATGCGCCTGTTGCCTGGATTGTTGTCCCATTTGGATGCAAAAAATAAAACTTTGGACCCAGCACTTTTGGCCTCATTTAGACTTTGGCAGAGGGGGTTACTCCGTCATAAACATGACTGATATGGGGATTGTAATAGGGCAGACTGGATATCTGTCATGTTTTGAGATGGAATAACCCGTCCGCTAAACTCTAAAAGCCCTTTGTCTTTTACAAATCAAGCATAGATAGTGTCTTTGTTGTGCTACCCAGAACACATTCATCATTGACTATTGGTGAGATATTAAATTCCTGTTTTTGTATCGCAGAATTGACCCGCATCGGCTGCTCTGCTAAAGTGGAGGAGCGTCGCCCCACTGGTTTGTGCAGTGAAGAATAAGGAAAAATAAAATACTGATAACGCAGGGTTAGGGTGGGTGTGTGGCGCAGCTGGGCTGGAGGAGTAGTGTAGTGTACCATAAGTGTGCATGACAATTTGGCCACCCAAACAGTCATGCACACTTAGCATTTCTCCACCCGGCTGAATTGCACAGCTGGGGGGAGAAAGTGTTCACGCTCCCACTCCATGTCTGAGCGCTGAACGAGGATGCTCAGACTAATCACAACGCTGCTGTCATGCTGGAGACAGCAGTGTCATGTGATTGGCTTAGAGTCTGGGAGCCTGTGTGCTTCCAGGAGTCGGGGAAGAGAAGAGGACGAAAACGAGACAAAACCGTCTCTCCCGATGGAAAAGGTAAGTTGTTTATTTTTATTTTTTTACCCCCTGCCTCCCCTCTTCCCACACCCTCCTGTTGAATAGTAGCCACCACTAGAATTGATGGTGATTAACTTTATTTTGTTGCTTGATTTCTATCTCCTTTGGTTCCACGTACCCCGCAAGTTTGTTATAGGCTCAACTTTCCCATTCCTAGAGGAAATGGGGACCTTTAGAAGAGAGGGGGAGATGTAATACCTAAATTACTTACTTTTTATGTTCTTTACACTGAGTTCTACTTTTATTTATCCTCATGATCAATCTGTCATCCTTTACAATCTGTTGTACTGCCAGAATACCAGACCAGCATGATTTAGTCGATGGGCAATGTGTAAGCATGGCAAAATCCTGAGTGGGACCTGAGCCCTTCTATTTACACCTCAAAGATCAGGTGGGTTTTCAAGTTTCTCAAACGTGGACCCAAGCCAATGAAGTAATGACAATTCCAAGGACAATGCGTAGTGTAGATTGACAGTAAGTAAAGTACTTGTTATTTTCTGGTTAAGATGCTGGGCTAGGTTTCTTCTCCTGCAGTCTCGGGCAAGGCAGGTAACCCAACTGTTGAAACAAGTAGTAGCCAGAGTGGAGACCCTAGAATGGATTTTCTACGGAGCCCACATCCTCCCTCATGCTTTCAATATTTGTTGATCTTGTGGACAGGCAGAAAGTTTAAGAATTAAAAAAAAATATATGAATAGCAAAGGCTCATGGTTCAAGCTTTACATTTTTCTCCTCTAGTACCCGGCTGTATGGTTATTTGTTAACGTTCACAGTTAAAATGTATTGCGTATTATTATTATTACTATTATTATTATTATTATTATTAACAATTTAGCCAAAGGTTACCAACACTTTTGACTCTATGGATCTTCGGTACTCAGCTCAGGAAATGGATCATCGTTAATTTCATTGACCATTTTTTTAATTTCCGAAAGTGCTATTACTCTGAATTGTTATTATGTTACATCTGGCCGCATGGCTTATATTCTCAACATGTACATAAAAATTCTTGTGAAATCTAGTAATTTAATTCAGCGTTTTAGGATAAATAACCTTATTATTTGAAATATGGATTGTTTTCCGTGTTAAACAGAACAATTTATTTTCTTAACAGTTTTATTTAAAGGTTTTCCAAGGGGTACGCAGAAGATCGTAAACTACCTTGATCATTCCGATGTGTTCTGTGACACACAATTTTCATAAGAGTGAAAGGTGCAGCAATTGAGGATATAGTGCATCGCAGTGCTGGTTTTCTTTTACTACTAACATGGTAGAAGTTGTTCCCATTTACCTTGCCTGTATAGAGCCCATAACATCCTTGCTTCACCAGTGATGTGCACCCAGTATTTTAAGAGAGCCTGAAGGGAGATAGATTTAATTATGTGTACCTACATTACAAATGCCAATATGTCAGTACATTCATGGGTGAGAATACGATATGAGGGCAATATGACCTTTGGCTTCTGTGGAAAATGGGCTCCAAATTCACCTAGCTGTTTCACCTTATGTTTTTTTCAGAGTACAGGAAATGTGCTCCATTGTTATACATATTTTTATTTGCCCTATGGACAGTGGTAGTGTGTTTTGGGATTTCTAGCTCTGTGTTATGGTCAGTTACAATACTAGAAGTAACTGTGAGATGAGTAGGTTCACAGAAGCATTGTGCTTATTCACATCTCCCAGCAAACCCACTAGAGAAGGGTGTGGAGAGTTGGACCCTATTTATATATTTTATGCAATTCACACTTCCTTTCTGATATCTTCAGCTCTGCTGCATGATCACCATAGGTGCAACATCATGCTTAACTGCTGGCATCGAATCCAGCACATAGAAGTGCCAAATATAGGGCCCACTGTCGATTTGGTGAGGTTCCCAAAAACCATAGCTTTTTTGTAAGTTTGATATTCGGGAAACTTATCAAAGATTTGGATTCTTCATTATATACTTGAGGACTAGCACCTGGTAGTAGATCAAAACTATGCTATTTGTTGAATTTTGTGCAAAAATGTATTGTGTGAGGGACATTTTTCACTATATTTCTCTTGCATTTGATCTGGATCCAGAAGTGAGTTGGATATATTGCAACCTATCACTTTTCTTCAGGCCAAATTCTTTTTTTACAGGATATAAATCCCCTTGTGGTGACTGATCATAAAATATTAACATTTCAGTGGTGCACTCCCCCCCCCCCCCAGTGATCAAAGGCACTGTAGCCCAGGAGAAGTACAAAGTAGAGATTCAATGGTATGGGATTGAGAGGGGATGGAATCATGGTTGGCACCCATGATCTTCACACTGTAGAAAAGTACCAGTGAGTAATGCATGATAGCTAAAGAAAATAAAATATTCATCCCTTCTCTTCCAAAAACAATTTTTAATTGTAATCTCCATTCATACAAATTGAGATTTTATTTGAGTGCTGTAAAGGACCTTACCTGGAAATTTATGGTGGGCTAGTTATACAATTTAGACCATTTGTTACACTCTTGTTTTTCGATGAAGTCTACCATTCTAACCAGTGGGGTCTAATAAATGTTAAAAAAAAAAAAAGGGTGGGAGTAAAATAATTTGTCCTCAGTTTGTGTGACCTATTCAGTAGATTTCTATTCTACCTCAGCTAAACAGTGCATTGTGTGGGGTTATTAAAGTCTTTGTAGTATTGTGGTTCTAGAGATGGGTGTCTAGTGGCAGGTAATGGCTAAACATTTGCCATTTTCCTTGACCCACTGGAAGTTGTAAAATGTGGATAACCTCCAGATTAGTATTTTTTGCTGATAATAGATTGAGTTGAGTCTTATAACCTGAAACATTTTGAAATTGTTCCCATTTGTATATCAGTATGGCTTTACCTAAAAGTACAAAGCTACAATATTCACTTTCTTGTGTAGTACCCCATAACACTTCTACTACTCCCTCTATGCTGGGACAGATGATTTAACTGCATAGGTTAAATTTTAAATGCAATGAAAATATACCTGTGTGCTCTCAGGGAGCAAGATGGTGTCGGCGTAGTGGAGAGGCTCGGAAGCCCCGCCCACCGGAACCAAGCACCAAGCCGCTGCTGCCTCCCCCGTCTCTGAGGAACGCCATGCTGCAGCAGCGAGGATTTCCCTTGTCAGAGGAACCCAGCCGCTGCCGTTTGGATAAAGGATTGCTCCTGCTCCCTCGCTGGAGAACGCGGGGACGCGGGGGCTCCTGTCTCTTCGGTTTGCTCGGGGATCGGAGAGACGCAATTAGACGCGGTCAGCATTCAGCACTCTCAAGGCTGAACCGCGTTCAGAGTAAGGACTCTGAATTGCCGCGCGTCTTGCTCCGGTAAGGGGGATAGACGTGATAAGACATCTGGAAAGCGCACAGTGAGTACAGTACAGTGATTTATTGTACTGGAGGAACGCGGTGACTCCTGAACTTTGCTGCTGTCCCCGGAGGGCTTTTGGGGGAAAAAAAAAAAGAAGACTCTTTTTTCCTTCTTTTGCTTGTATTCGCACTTAAGAAAAAGAAAGGGCTCAAGGAAACTGGGGTATCTTTTGGGCTCCTTGAAATCTGACTATTTCTGGGGGCTGAAGGCACCAGGCACATGGAGGACGGAAACAGCCACGCTCAAAAACTCACAAAAAAAAGAACTGCACAGTTATTAACTAATCTCTGGCCTTTAAAAAAAAATTAAAAAAAGAGAGAAGAGAAAAGGGGGAGTGAAAAAAATTCTCTGCAGCACTGATGTAGTTGTATAAACAGTAAACATTAACGGTTGGCGGTCTTCTCTGACTATTATTAAAGTACTTTGAACACAGGACTACGATATTAACTAATTGTATCAGATTCCCCCATTCGACAAAGCTCTCAGGGAAAACTGAGGAGTCAGGCTAAAATGGTCAAAGTTTCAGGAGGGGGTAACTGAAAAACTGAGAGCCTCAGGTGTGTATGGAATGCAATGTAATGCAGCTTGGTATCTGTATACCCCCTCATGGCTCTTTAAGGAGTGTTATTGAATGAACAATATCGGATGTACTAATTGCAGTGGCCGGAGTCACAAGATTTATTAGATTATTATCTTATGCTGTAAAAACAAATATGGCGCCTAAAACCATCCGGAATCTTGGAGATAAGAGTGGGGGGGCTAAGACGACACGTATCGGCAAGGATAAAGGAGAGGCAGCAGGGGCAAATAAACGTCTGACCTCAATAACTGGCAAAGCGGCTGGGAACAATGTGTCCGGATCGTTGAGAGATGCCAAGACAGGTAATAGCAATACTCCCCCATCGGAAACAAGGCCGATAGGCAAACACCAGTCAACTATTACGGCCTTTCTTGCATGCGGGGTGCAAGATAGTCTTCCTGCACATATAACCCCCTCCTTGGAAAGCAAAGTGTTAGGGGTAGAAACCCCTCTCCCATGTGCCGGTATAGAGACTGAAGATAGTAATAAAGAGATAAGTGAGAAAATACCCGGCCTCTCTGGGCTCAGGCAATCTCAAATACAACAATCTGATCAAAATGAGGAGTCCGAGCTTCAAAATAAGGAGGGAACTATAAAAGCATCAGGACCCGCATTAGAAAATGATGACCTAACTATCCCTTTAGGAAATTGGAAAAAATTGGATAAAGTAGTTGGAAAGGACCCCCAACTCATGGACTGGGGTAAAGATTGTAGTGACAAATTCTACTCTTTGACAGAAGAGTCCGATCTCAGCAGTGTTGACCGCAGTTTTAGTGAATCGGAAGGGAGTGAGACATCTGAGGCTGGCAACAAATCTCCAAGTAATGAACTTGCAGTACGGCAATACCGACAACGGCAAATGGTCAGAATACGCCCTGGTTCTCAGGAGGGTGTTGAAAATGCAGCATCTATGAGTGGTAGGACTTTAAAGTGGGACTACTCTGGTATTGGTTTAATAGATATTCCCACCAGTGGCTCCCAGGGTCTTGTTAATGAGAAAACAGACATTGGAGCCTCTGCTGGTAGCCTTGGCAACGCATTTACGATGGGCACTGAGGCAGGGATCCTGCAGTCAATATATAACTCAATTAAAGAACTGCAAACTGAGACCAGGATCGAAAGCCGGCGTGCAAGGATCGCTACTAAGAGACTGCAGGGGACGGTTCGTAAAGTTGCGAAATCATGCACAGAGATCGAAGCCAAGCTATGCTCAATGGAAGAAAGGATCGTGGCGGTTGAGGAGGATGTGGACACTCTGAAAGAGCAGAACGCTGAGAGAGACGGACAATTGACGGATGTGATGTGGAAAATTGAAGATTTGGAAAATAGACAGAGAAGGAACAATCTTCGATTTTTGGGCATACCGGAGGGGCTAAATGGAAATAATATACAGGCGTATATGGTCAATCTCCTGCGTGGGGCTTTTCCAGAGCTGGGGAACTGGGACTGGCATTATGAGTTACAACGGGTCCATAGGTTTCCAATAACCCAACGGGAGGGGGGCCAACGAGCAAAATCGAAATATCCAAGAGCGATCTTGGTCTATTTCGGGAATTATTTGCTACGTCAAGAGATAGTTGACAAAACCCGTCCTAACACCCCACGCTCTTTGGACGGGGTTACTTTCTTTACCCGCCTCGATTTTTGCCATGCTACCGTGGAGCGGAGATGGCGGCTACGACAGCTTATTAAACCATTCTCCGACAAAGGAGGGGAAGCCTTATTTGTTGGCCCCTGCTAGACTTAAAACAATAATGAATGGAAAAGTAAAAGTCTTTACCTCAGAAATTAAGGCAAAAGAATATTTGATGGGGGACAAGCAATAGAATATAGAAATATAGGGGAGGAAGTGGTGCTTGGGAGACGGATGGGTGGGTGAGCCGCTGTATTCACGACACCAATATTCAGGCCACCGGTGGTCTGATTGCTCAACAAGGTGGGGGGCAGTCCCGGGGGGGGGCGGGAAGGAGATGAGGTGGGCGAGGGCGGAGACTGGCCCAGGGAGGTGGAGGGGGAGATAGGGGGGAAACAGGGAGGAGGGGCAAAGGTGGAGGGAGGGAGGAAAAACGAGGGGAGAAAATGGAAAGGAAAGGCTCAAGAGAAGCGAGAGAAATGGGGTGGAAAAATAAGAAGTGCGGAGCAGTCGGAACAGAGAATTCAAGAGAAAGTGAAGCTAAATGTAAGGATCCAATTGAGAAGAAGGAGGGGAAGGAGAAGGAGGGAGAAAAAAAGGGAAACAACAAAAATAATAAATGGCTAGGCTTAGAATTGCCTCAATTAATATATGTGGATTAAATGACCCTCGTAAAAGAAGGAGCGTGGCCGAGGAATTGAAAACTTTTAAGGCAGATATTTTTTGCTTACAAGAGACACATGTGGAATATAAAAATTCTGGGATCCTTGGCTCGCTTGGTATGAAAGTGATCGCTCGGACAGAACAAGAAGCCAGAACTAAAGGAGTAGCAATATTAGACCGAACTAATAAACTAAATATTGCTCGGCAGAAGGCAGATATGGGTGGAAGATGGGTAATAGTAGAATGTTGTTATGGACATAGTAGCTTTACATTATGCTCTCTGTACGGGGTGGTTACGGACGATCCAGTAGTTGTAGATACTCTTGCCATTGAGCTAACAGACTGGGCCCCTCCCTATATTATATGCTGGAACTTCAACTTCAACGGATCTTGGGAGGGTCTGCAGGATTTATTAGCACCTACAACCAAGAGGTATCAGGGGCGCAAACCTCGGGTATATAAGGCAAGGGTCGCTATCCAGCAAGAATTAGGATTAGTGGACGCTTGGGTGAAGCTGCGTAAGCCAGACCCTGGATATACTTATTATTCATCCCCTCATGCGAAACTAGCATGACTAGATTATTTTGTAATCTCTCCCGTGCTTTTGAAGCAGGGTAAGATTGAGCTATATTCACGGATTGTATCAGATCATAATCCTTTAGTTTTAGATTTAGAACTGGATGGGTTAGAGCCAAAGGTTAGTAGATGGACATTTGAACGAGGGCTCCTTAAGGACCCGGAATATTGTGAGCATATGAGAAAGTGGTTAGTGACACTTTTGGGGTTTAATCAGGGGTCAGCTTCAGTAGAGATAATCTGGGACACTTTGAAAGCAGGAATTTGAGGCGAAACATTGAGTTTTAGTATCAAAAGACAGAAGGATATCCAAGGTAGAATAAAAGAGCTCCAAGTGAAGCTGCAGGAGGCAGAGAGGCAACTGATTATAGCTATAGAAGCTGGAGCCGATGTAAGGAGGGCTCAGGAGGAAGTTGCTATTGTAAAAGCAGCAATGAACATGGATACGGCCCAAAGAATAGCAGAGAAATATTTAGCACAGCGTGCACAAGGGTTTGAGTATGGAGAAAAAGTCGGGCGATTGCTAGTGATACGGGCAAGCCAGAAAATAGCATCTGGGGTTATCAGAGAGATTAAAGACTGGCAAGGCCAGATAGTAGCAGAAGTAGATGGAATTAGAAAGGTGTTCCATAGATACTATCAGGAATTATATAATGATATATCTGGACATCCGGAGGAAGAGATGTCGGAGTTTCTACACCCCATTAAGGTGGAGAAATTAGCCAAGAGTGACAATTTACGCTTGGGTGAGCGGATAGACATTTCAGAAATTTACAGGGCAATGAGCGATCTACCTACCGGAAAAGCTACGGGGCCCGATTCGATTCCTTTAGAATTCTTCAAAGTTTTTAAAGTATTACTATTCCCTGTAATGGCAGAGCTGTTCATTCAGGTTCAGAACGGAGGGGAAATCCCCCCATCTTGGAATCTGGCCAATATAGTTATGTTTTTGAAGAAGGGGAAACCTTCGTCAAACCCGGCCTCATATCGCCCGATTACATTAATAAATAGTGATGTTAAAATATACTCAAAGATACTGGCTGCACGAATATCGCAGGTGATCAAGAAGCTTGTTTCCCCTAGGCAGCATGGCAGCATGGGTTTGTCCCAGGAAGAGATACTACTAACCATATCCAGAGAGTTATAGCACTCTTGGATGCTACGGAGGTAGCAAAGGAGCCTATGGCGGTTGCTTTATTAGACGCAGAAAAGGCGTTTGACCGGGTGAACTGGAATTATCTGTGGTATGTTATGGAATATTATGGGTTAGGGAAGAAATTTATTACAGCAGTAAGGGCTCTATATAGATCACCGGTCGTGAAAATACAGTTAATGGGAGGACAATCCGAGAGTATTATGATCAGGGGAGGCACTAGGCAGGGATGCCCATGCTCCCCCCTCTTGTTTGCATTGTATATAGACCCTTTGCTCAGACAGTTGGAGGCAAATAGCAAGATTCCACCAATACATAGGCTGGGATGGGATACAAAAGTATTAGCATATGCAGATGATAAAGCTATTTTAACGCCCTCCCCGACTCAGCATTGAGAGAGGTTGAAGAGGTGACAACAAAATTTGGAAAGTTTTCTGGATACTTGTTAAATAGCGCTAAAACGCAGTTGCTGGCTAATCAATACACAAACACCAAAGACAGTCGGAGGGTGGATCATGCAGTATATTTAGGTATCAATATTACACCAATGATAAATGAAATTGTTAATCTGAATATAGATCCTATACTGGGGAAAGCCAGAGAAGATATGTGCAGATGGAACAATTTACATCTGACTATTGTGGGGAGGTGTAATATGGTGAAAATGATCCTCCTTCCTAAACTGTTGTATCTTTTTCGGGCCATACCATTGAGCTTTAATAATCTTAGATTTAAAGAGATAGAAAGAGTGATTATGAGATTTATTTGGGCATATGGTAAGTGTAGAAGAGCAAGCAAATTTATGTCTCTTTCTGGAGAAAGGGGGGGGGGGGGGTTGGTCATTACCGAATATAAAATTATATCAAATTGCAGCAGCTTTTCAGTACATGCGTCCATTATGGGGTCCCAAGAAAGAAGGAATTACAGAAGTAGATTGCCCTAGTATTTATGAGTTGCAGATAGGATTAGATGCCAATGGGTGTCTGGTAACATATCACGAGGCTTTAAGGTTTTGGGAGCAGCATATAAGTGCTGGCGAGTATGGTATAAGAAGAAAGGACTCGGTAGATATAATCATTATACCATGATTGAGAAGAACCCATCGCTCCCGGAGATTTTTCAGGATAAATACATGGCAAATTGGGCTTCTTTAGGCATTAGTAGGTTAGGTAATCTCTTTGATAATTTCGGGGTGAAGGCATTTGGAAATTTACAGGAGCAGTATGGTCTTGAGCAAAGGGACTTTTTTAAATATTTACAGATACGGGATTTTTTAGGGAAAAAAACAGGAGGTGTGCAAGGATTTAGAAGTAACCAACTGTTGAACGATATCCTGGCCAATCCTAATATAACCATCAGATCAATTTACCCTTTAATGCTGGCGGATCAGCTAGATGATCTAGAGAAGTATAAGGAGAAGTGGAATAAACTACTGGGGGATGGAAGTAATAACTTTATGAGGTCATTGGAGCTGGGATGTACCATTTTATTATCTTCTTCCTTGCAAGCGCAGCATTATAAGACTATATTTGACCTGTATCATACTCCAGCTCACCTTGCCAAATGGGGGTGTATGGCAGGAAGAAACTGTCCAAGATGTGGGAGGTATGGCACGGATATTGTACATATGATGGCTACATGTGAGGAATTGGAGGCCTCGATGGAAGGTATTCAGTCGATCTTGAAGGAGGTTTTGGGATGTGATTTCGTCCTTACTCCCGAGATTATGGTTCTCGGGTAGCTGGCGATCTGGATGGTTCACATAGAGCATTTATTTTTGTAGCCATGGCAGTGTATCGAATATGTATATCATCCGCATGGCTGAATGTACGACCCCCGTCTTGGCAGCAATGGTTGGCCAGGCTGCTTGCTGTATATCATCTGGAGATGGCATTATATGAACGCAAGGGGAAACACGCCAGGAGGAAAGGGAAGGCAATATGGGAGCCACTTCAGGTCTGGATTCTGACTCATAATGAATAGCGTGTAAATAAACCCCCCCCCCTATCTATCTCTCTCTTTCCCCTGTCTGTTTCTCCACTATCGGCTCAGAATGTTATGTTCTCAGTGTAAAGTGATGTAAGAATATATTTGCTGTATGATTCTTTCCAATAAAAAAAAAAAAAAAAAATATATATATATATATATATATATATATATATATACCTGAAAAAGAACTTTATACAAGGGCGAAGAAGGTCAAGTGGACAAGGTGAGTTTTGCATTCATCATGTATCTTTGTAAAGGCACGAGGGCAGGTGGAAGCGAATTCTAAACACAAAAATCTGCATTTAAAAATGCCAGACCAAATCCAGCAGTCTGAAGATCTATTATTCTGTTAGGTACCCTCGATGCACTGCAAGCTTGCTTTCTAATTTGCTCTGGAGATGTGAGGGGTTTCTTAACATGTCCTTGGTACTTTGATGGCCTCTCTCATGCCCTCCTTCTCTTAGTAACAAAATGTGTGCTAGGATGGAATAAAAGTGCTTGGTATTTTCATAACCTTATACCTGTTTGTTTTATATTTTTATTAAAGCACATTCAACTTAATTCATTGTTAAAACTCCTGGTTCTGGCTAAAGAATGATAGCTTTCTAACACATCTGCAGTAATTGGTCATACAGCAAATATCAAACTTTAGCTTTCCACTGGGAGGAATAATGTATGCAGGGTGTGCTGAGGATGTATGGAATAAGAAGTGAAAAACCTACAAAGTTTTTTTTCTTCTTGGTTTTTCAGTGCCTTTATAGAAAGGTGTGCTTTCAATTGTTCTCTTTGGCACAATGGGGCACATTTGGGAAGGAGGATTCTACTGCACTCAGTTGCCAGACTGACATGTGATGCATTTTACATTTGTTTTAAATCTCAATTTAAGAAGATCAAAGTTATGTTTGCGTGCAGGAGGTTATCCGAACTGATGAAACTTTCCTTTTTTTGTGCCTCTCTGGACTGAAGTGAAGGGTGAGTATATCGCCTCTGATTTTTGTGAGTTTGAGCTTTGCATGAAACTTTGAGTGGACCAGTTTCTGAGCATGTCTGAGTTTGTTATATGTTCTTTATGTATGTGCTGTTCACCTTCACTTCATCTGTGTTCACCTTATGTTCTTAATGTAGATAACAGACTCCATGTCTTGCAACTAATTTGAACAGTTAATAGTAATCTTAACTGGCAAATCAATTGCTGATGCGTAGCATTAAACACATTTGATTTCAAGGAAATCAAATTATAACTCGCCATGCTATATTATATGACCTAAAACTTTCAGCTCCCAAAAACTGATATATACATTTCTAACAGGAATCTGTAAAATAGCATACATGTTTGATGCTTTAAATTGAAAGTTTAATTTTACAGAGAAGCTATTTAATTGAACTTTTGCTTTCTCTGATCAACATTTTAAAGGAGTTTTTGTCAGATCAGTTTTACATGCCTTTGTATTATTTGCTCAAGTTTCAGAAATGTGTAAGGTTAGTTGGAGCGGAGATAGTGGAAAAAATGGCAGCAACTTTTGGAGTCGTTCTTGGTTCACATAGGGTTTGTTTAGGATCTTCCCCTATGTAGACGATCTTCTTTTGTTTTGTTATATTCATTAAATTTAACTTTTCTTAAGACCAGATCCTTATGGAACCTAGTTCTTTTCCAAGTGCATGGGCAGTGCAGGAGCTCCCTACAGCCCATCTGTGCCAGCCTTTATGTGCCGGTGCTACAGCCATGTAAAAGCTGGCGGGGGGGGGTTGTAAGATCCAGGGCAGCTCTGGAGAATTATGACCGCCAGCACTCCTAGTCCATCTTGTGGAGGTGAACTGGCTTGTATGACTGTAGCGCAACTGCCATGGTCGTAATGTGGTGGTTAGACCACCGCCAAAGCGGTCGGACCACTGCTATGGTGGTTAGACCACCACCGCAACCCTGGCGGTCTGAAGACCGCCAGTGTTGTAATGAGGCCCTTAAGGTTCTTATTTTTCTCTCTTACTCCCACTTTACAACAACATGTTATGCTAGATCTTTGTCCAGAGATGGCAAGTAAGTCATACTTTGTAAGGTCATAAAAAGGTTTGTCTGTTTGTTTCTGTGTTGTGGACAGGTAGCCTCAACCATTCGAGAATTGCCACTCCATTATTTATGTGTAGGATGCCTGTGTTCACATCCTGAATTGGCCTACCACCATAAATATTTTCAGAGTAGTGCTGATTATTCTCACCTTCATTTTGAATTCTTTACCACGGATCTTTATCCAGGTCAGATCATGTCCGTGGTGGTAGCTAGAAATGAACAAGCATTCCTCCTTGGATAACAGCTTGATCTATGGCTTTGTCATTCCTGGATTGAGATGGCTTGGTTTGGTGACAGTAAGGATCTTTGATTCTTGGCCTCACAATCCATCACCCTTCTTTTTGCGAACCCACTTTTTCAGGGCCCTCATTCATTCCTTGGAAAGAACCTTTTTCCTCTGACATGTATTTCACACTTCAGGAAATTGTATTCTATTTACAGTGCTGTGCTCCACAAAACCAGGAATTTCAAAGAGCAGGGTATCTTAAGACACCCTGTTTAAAAACGGCGTGTGTATCCGGTTGCACATAAAGCAAATCCACCTGTGCTTTTTTTCTGGAAAAAAAAAATAAAATGTCCTCATCCCTGTCCATTTCCTGTTTCTTACCAACTTAAAAAGCCTTCCCATGGCAGGTCTAGACTCTAGAAGACATGAAATTCACAAACTGATCTTCAAAGTGCAGTAAGCTTCATATTGATATTGTCCGGCCTAAAGACATGTTTTCGGTGCTTTTATGTCAAGACTTGTATATGGAAGATCTTGTTGATCTATCCGAGATCATTGAGAAGCATGCTCAGAACCTCCAAAGTTGTCCTTTATTGATGAATGTGAACAGGGACAAGTAGGCACCATCTATTTACTTATTTTTAATGTACTATCTTTTGTCGGGAGGCACTTTAAATCATTGTTGCTAAAGTATATGTCAAGTTTTAATTTTGACCCAATCCTTTCTTGCATTTTGTGAATCTGTGACTGTGAGTGCTACATGTTTGTTAAGTTGATATTCAGATCCGAAGGTCAGCAAGGGACAGGCTGAACTATATGCAGCTTTGTTTCTTTGTAGAGAAGATGTACCCCCATGATATTGTGGAGGGATAGAAATTCATCCTTATAGAGCAATGGTTTCAGTTTTATCTTGAAGCCAAACTGATTTGGTTGGGCCCAGTCCATTCCTTGGTTTTGCTCTGACCAAATGAATGGCATCAGGGTAGTATTACTAGATATAAAGGTTTGATTTGGAGTATGGAATATGTAATTTGGGTAAAGTTGTTGTACACATGTGGTGCTATGATCTTTTGAGCTCTCGAAACGGTTTAGAGATGTTTGAACTTGATTTGGTGACCCACCAGGAGCCATGAAGAGATTTGAGACTCCGGGTTGGTAATACTCAAACTTCTTAAAGCTCAAACAATCCTAAAACATGGTTTTATGGTCTTCATACTTTTATAATCTCTTACTTTGTGGCTCCTGTCTAGATAATGTTATAGTAGCCTAATCTTGAAATCACTAAGGGGGTCATTCTGACCCCGGCGGTCTAAGACCGCCGGGGCCAGGGTCGGCGGGAGCACCGCCGACAGGCCGGCGGTGCCCCGCAGGGCATTCTGACCGCGGCGGTTCGGCTGCGGTCAGAAGAGGCAAACCGGCGGTCTCCCGCCGGTTTACCGCTGCCCTTAGAATCCCCCATGGCGGCGCAGCTTGCTGCACCGCCATGGGGGATTCTGACACCCCCTACCGCCATCCTGTTCCTGGCGGTTCGCCCGCCAGGAACAGGATGGCGGTAGGGGGTGCCGCGGGGCCCCTGGGGGCCCCTGCCGTGCCCATGCCAATGGCATGGGCACGGCAGGGGCCCCCGTAAGAGGGCCCCGAAAAGTATTTCAGTGTCTGCTAAGCAGACACTGAAATACGCGACGGGTGCAACTGCACCCGTCGCACCCCTGCAACTACGTCCTCGTTGCAGGGGCATTTCCTCTGGGCCGGCGGGCGCTCTTTTGGAGAGCGCCCGCCGGCCCAGAGGAAATGTCTGAATGGCCGGCGCGGTCTTGTGACCGCGGTGCGGTCATTCAGCGGTGGTACCCTGGCGGACGGCCTCCGCCATCCGCCAGGGTCAGAATGAGGCCCTAAGTCCCTGGTCAGTTTGATGCCATGTGGTAACTTGCTTAGTGTGATAAACGTTTTGAGCACATTAATTGGTTTTATTAACCACCATTATGATTTGAAGAACGAAGAAATGTTTGAGTCGAAACACCTTTCTTTTCTACTACATCAGATGGCCTGGATAAGTCTCTTAATTCTCCAGGCGACATGAATGGCAGTAGTCTGTGGATATTCGCAGAAGATTTTAATCTTTGAGCCGTTAATGAAGGACCAACTTTCCTTCAGTGACTTATGTGCTTCATGCTTGTGGAGAAATTTCTGTGATGAACTTTCTGGCTGATCAACCTACGTACTGTTGAATGTCAACCAGATATGTTTGGAAGAGTGTGATTAAAAATTACTTGAGCAATGGGTCTCGTGTAAGTTTTGAAGATTAATGGTAACAGTGGAGATAAGTGAGGTGGGACCAAAGAAGAGACCTGTTCCACTTTTGAAGAGGCAGATATAATCAATTTAAATTGCTGGATATAGTCTCATCAGGATGATTGGCACCACTCAAGGGCATTTCTGGACCATTTTCCAGGCTTTCTAACAATGTTTTATCATCCACTCTCTTATAAACAGTGGATAGGTTCTTTAGGATAAATAGCCCCTTTAATTAGACCTGAATGCAGACCATTCTGATATTGGCTATTGCCATTTATATACTGCTCTTGGGTGTGAAAACTGATCCTTTTATTGAGAGTATTATTTGATACTATAAAGTATTGTGTTCAGTATGCTACCACAACATCCACAATGTTGCTAGTAGAGGGCAGGATAAGTATTAGTGAATAATTAGAGGAATCTAATGGGTCTGGCTAGTGCTTCTTTGGTAATGGAGAAAGTAGAGCTTGTTTAATGGCAATGATCACTGAACAATGTTGGTGAAATGTATTTATAACCTTTGTTACATCTACACCCAATAAGCTAACTTAGTTATTTATAGTGATGGCTATATGGTGCTCGAATTGTGTATTTGAGGCTTTCAAACAAGTGGGTGGTATGCACACTTTCTGAAGGCTTAATTGACGTAATAGTGAGAATGTTGTTTAGATAGTGGCGGTTTGATAAAAACGCAAAATGTTTCTTGCTGTTCTGAAACTTATGGCTCTTTTCAATTTTCCCAAAGAAGTGCATCAAAATGTAACGGTGTTGAAAGAAGAGAGAATTGCTCTTAAGTACCTCAGGATTTGTAATAGCTCAGGATCTGTAATACTTTAACTAGTTCACTAGATTGGTATAAAGCCTAATTCATTTTTTTGCAAATCAGGCTTTTCTTTGCCTTCTGGAATGCTTTGTAATATTCCACCATGTGAACTTTATTCTGCTTTTTGTCAGTAGCTGCTTGTCAGTATCTCAGATTTCATTTGGCCCATTTTATTTTCTTGTTTGTTTGGTATAAATTAAACCATTTTCCGACAGATTTCTGGGCTAATTGTATTTCTTTAGCTGCAGTTGAGCAACAGCATCAATTGGTATGGATGTTTTTGGTGGAAGATGTCAAGTAGAACGAACCCATTGGTTATTGTTTATAGAGATCAAACGATTAGCTGAAGTGGCAAATACTGCATTTTGTTTGGTTGACCATTTTGTCCGTTGTGAACCTTGTTGGCTTGGTTGAAAATATTGAAGGAGTTTTGCAGCCTCATTGTTGCATTCCAGATATGTCTGTAGTGTAGTCGGGGTCTAAAAGGAATGGATAGTAAAGAAAATGAGGAAATCACACCCAGGGCATGTGGGTAAGATCTGGAAAATGCAACGTTTCTCCAGCTACAAAGATGGAAGAAAAACACATGTCCTGAAGGGATTCTTTGACATGGGGTTATGGTCAAAGTGGCATTAGTAGCTTTCCAAATGCATGTTCCATTTATAGTGATCTGCAAGGCACCAGCTTTTGTACCACAAGCTTCTGTGAACCAACTGTGTTTGTAAGGCTTTTTCTTCATGATCCTGCAAGGAATTACTGGGCAACATACATGTTGGGTGCTGTTACTTATCACTGGTGCTCTAGGGCCCTGGGTACCCTTGCAGTACAATTTTTTATTGACCGTGGTACTGTCTTGTAGGGAATACTCTGTCCTATGTGCAGTGGTGATGAACCTTTATCTGTCCTGGTTAAGCTTCCTGCCCTCCAAAAAATAAAAAAACACAAGTGGGCCATTGAGGGCTATCAATGCTCCTACAGCCACTGAATGGTTACACAGAATTGGGAGCTGATGGTATGTGGCCTGAGTGTTTGCAAAGTTCATTCAGGCCAGGGATGGATTGAGCTCAAACTGCTAAGTGATGGAGCACTCAAAATAAATGCACACGTTTAACATTGATCAGTTTTGGAAGAATTGGACAAAACAGTGTTCAAGGGCCCAATGTGTAAGCCTCCTGTCTCAGAGAGATGGTGGGTCTAGTTTCTGAAACTATTTGGGGGTGTAGTAATCTAGTTAGGCAGTAGCTAGTTGCTGTTCTATTCTGGATGGTAAGAGGGTGCTAGGAAACTCACCTCACAGTTGGCACCCAAGTTTGTTCTCAGTGTAATGTGCATATATATTGGCAAGAACCAGGCAAAATGTACGGTGTTAAGGGCATGCAGGGAACTAGAGGCACCCACTGATCAGAGTGTCATCATGGGAGTACAAATCTTGTAACAGTGATGAGTCGGAAAGTGTAGGTCATAGCAAGATGGTTCAAACAGTTCTGTAGCACTGGGCACGCATGGAAGACATCTCAAGGATAATGGATTCATATGAAAACTTCATTCTCTTGAACTCACGGAAGGAAGATACTGATGCCCACTAAATGATTAGAGGTTTAATTGACTTCTTACATTCCACATATCTACCTCCGGTAAATCAACCCAGGTACACCACACAGAACTGCAATGGCTAGTGTACAGGGGGAAAGTTAAGTGGGTAGTGCAGACTGGTCAGCTGGCACTTTTCTTCTGAGTCTGTGGAATGTCATCAAGCCTCTCATGATGATGCAATAGTCCATGTCAAATGGGTTGAAAGAACCTCGGAGTCTCCAGGGCCAACTCCTCTCACAGGTGTCCGATAGATCCAGGGTTTGTTATCCTCTCAGTCACTGATGCCCGTCTTCTGACAGGAGAGTCTATCTTCTTGTCTTTCAGGAAGCGGCCGCAGCTTGCATCTTATCCCTAGACTGCACCCACAGCCCTTAAAGGAAGAACAAAGTAGTATTTGCATCCATGGCTGTCACATCTTTCACCTGGCGGGGCACTTTTGGCTGGGGACAGCTCCCACCTGGGACCAGTCTATCATGGAAACTCTGCAGTGCATTGTTGGTGACATTTACAGCTTCTCTGTGCTAGATGATTGCAATCTACACAAGTTGGTCGGCTGAAATGTGTTGCCTTTAATTGAGATGCAGAAGACATGGCACTACAGGGAATCTGATAAAGTCACTGTTAAAGTGAGATGAAGCCCTGTAAACCCCATTTCTCTTTCCATTGCAGTGAGCGGTTGTGGGGTAATCTTCTATCCTTAAATCATGGCAACAAATTACTAATGCCTCAGCATTAGTTTTCAGTTGTCTTTATATGTTGATTTTATTTAATCCTTGCTAAGTATCAATAATCTGCATATTCATTTTTAGCACAATTAGCAGTTCTCATAGTTTAATTGTACTAAGTTTATTTTGGCTGTTTTGTCACAGCGGTGAATTTTCCACGTGAAGGAATGCTCTTTCATCCGCTTTCTGATGACTTTTGTGCTTCACATTTGAAATGTAGCACTTAGCTTCTGAAACAACAAGTTTTTGTCTGTAACTTCTTAAACAACATCATGTCCGCCAAGTTCTGTGCCACTGTTACAGGTCTTCCTTCTCATGTGCAGGCTATGCAACAAGGAAGTGCCCATGAGGCCTGCGCTGTAAACCAAAAAACAGTCCTGACAAAAAATGTTACAAATCAGTCCCACTTCGGAGCAGTGTTCCAGAAAAAGAAGGCCTTGAAGGCATCTTGGAGTCATGGCAGACCATTTCACTATCAAAGCGGCGCAAAAGTGGCCATTCCAGGTCTGGTGCCCATCTAAAATCAATGAAAAGAACGAACAGCAAAATGGCATATCTGCACCCTACCTAAAGGCAGCTTTTGAGGGCATTATCCATTAACCTTAGGAAGTTCTCTAACTCTGGAGACTGTGATTTCTGCTTTCATACACTGCTTAAATAGTGGGATATAGCAAAGATCAGTGCTGTTTCTTCATTCTATGATAATGATGGTAGCACTTCTTCTATAAACATTACTGCTGGAGTTCACTGACTTGGCCTTTGCAAGAATTAAACGGTCGGTAACCCAGCACACACATTACCAAAAGACTAGCAGTGTTTCACCTCTACTGAGCATGAGCAAGAAGCACTATTTCCACCTCAACACTTTCGTAAGATACCTGTTACATGATAAATTTGGTCTTCACAATTTGGCGCACCTACAGTCCCACTGAGAAACACCCATCTCTTCCTAAATAGTTTAATATATAGAAAAAGCTAATATTTTATACATGACTAGACAGTATGGCTCAACACGTTAAGCACTCACTGGTGGTCTATACAGTAAACTTCAGGGCCAGTAAGACTGACTCAGCCTTTTATTCTTCCTTGTCTGGTATATTAACACCGTGTTTTATACAGCACACAGAAACAATCATTGTGTGGAATGAATCACCACACTGAAAAATGTATTCTAAATCTGTATTGGTGATCTCACTATCACAGTATATGCGCCCCTAATTTTTTTCAAGTACCAAATCTCATAATAAATATTTTACTGATGTCTAGAACAAATGATGTATTAGAACAAATTAGGGACAGTGCCCCTGCCTTCTATCAAAATGTGTTGTTTTGTCCTTTGCTTGTACTTTCATCTGCCTTCTGAGATCCTCTGCTAAAGACCTCTGTCTCGAGTTCCTTTACAGAGAGAACCTCCAGGGATAAGCAACCATAACTGACAAGATGGTTGCAATGCACATAATTTAAAAAGGGGGAGTTTATTGTGCCAAATGATTACTAGAGAATTTAAATACAGTGGTTGTAAGAATTGTACTGCAAGTCACATTATGTAGTTCCTTCTTGCTGTCCGATGCTTTCTGAGAAAGTCAATATTCTGGACAGAGTGAACCTTCAAAGACCAAAGTTGCTTAAATGTGTTCTGTTAATCCTTTCTACATATGCTGGTGGCTTAAGGCCAATATGAGTAGGTGGGCTTGAGCGCTTTCCTGAAAGAAAGAAGATGGTTGTTTTTCCAATCAGAGGTGACTAGAATTTAGGAGACTGGGTTTAGACCAGTCCTTTCTTTAAAGTGAGATTGTTTTCTGGACACGAGTAGCCTGTACACAAACTGGTTTATAGAGGACTTCTGCATTTGCTAACTTATAACTGTGTACTTCATTTTAGACACTCAGTTTGACTGAGTTAGAGTGGCAGTTCCAGTGCACCACATCTAATGCTTGTTAGTGACACTTCGTGGATCTACTTTACTCACTTATGAGATTCATATTTTTGGTTGGAAACCCATTTACCATTGCCAACCATTTCAGATGAGATAATGGATAATTTAAACACTTACAGAGCCGGAAAATAGGTTTCTTTGCCCTTTAACTTGACTGAGCTCAGTTAGGTTGATAACCCCAGTAAGGATGAATAATTTACTCCTTACTGGCACTGGGTAAGTGCCTATTGGATAACTTTTGGTTTCACCTCAAGGGTCATGTTGATTATTCTGACCTAGATGTCAACTAGATCTCATGCATGCTTGTCTATTCCAATACAGATGATAACAAATGTTGTCTTTACTGTGTTGATTTGTGGTGGGTCGCAGGCCTCTTGTTAGCCTGAGAGTGAGTCTGGCTCTTTGGTAGTTAGTGGTTTGCGCTGAGATCACCTTGACCAGGGTATTGTCAGAATATTGATTAATCGTGACAGTCTATTTGGCCAACAGTGTCTTCAGGGAGTGCCACCTAAAGAACACCTAATTTTGGAGAAAGCATATGATCTTGTCAGAGGTTACTGTCAGCACTGTTCAGCAGATCATCATGTTTCCATGTGCTACTGGCTCGTAGATTTTCATTGACACACAAAGTGGTCGAAAGATTGCTCAAGACTTATTGAAACATCAGTAGCAACTAATGCAATGTATCAGATTAGTCTAAAACGTGTGTTGTTAGTGATAGCATCTCCACTGTTAATGGAACAACTTGCAGGAAGCCAGATTGTTGTGAAACTGTGACCTGTTGTTCATACATACCAGTGTTTCTCCTCTCACTTTCACTTGTTCATTAATTAACCAGCTGTATTGTAATGTTCAATGGCATGTGTAGCTGTGGATACACATGCTTTGCATAAGTCCACCATCTAGTGTTGGGCTTGGAGTGTTACAAGTTCTTTTTCTTCGAAGAAGGCTTTCGAGTCATGGGATTCCTCTCGGTGATACTGTGCATAGCCATAGAGTCCTTTTCCCGCAGTTGGGTTCGGACGTGTTCCCTCTTGCTCCTGTACATCTGAGTTCGGTATCTTCGGAACTTTCCTCTAACTTTCTATAAACGTTGGTATAGTTTCAATTGCATTTTCCACTCACATAGTCGATCTGATTGCAGTCATTGGGGTCGATTACACGCCCATAGGGGCGACCTCGCCCCTTCAGGGCCTACTTCGACACGTAGTTGAACAATGTTAGGCTAATGGAATGGACTCTGTTTCGGTTCTGTCCTCGCTATTGCTCCAAATTTCCCTACACTGATCAGCATGTGGTGTGCAAAACTGCAAAGCTTATAGACGGTTTCAATCCAAAAAGACTCTTCGTATCGAAGGGTGAGTCGAATGGAGATGGCATCCAAGTCGTCAGAGCACACACTAGACATCTTCGGAGAGGAACATGCGCAAGAATTAGGACAGCATGTAGCCATCTCAATTGCAGATTCAGATCGAGATTCTAATGTCGAAAGCCAATCCATCCCACCAGCGCAGTAGATGAGTACACCAGCCCCGTTGCACCAAACAAAGACTATTAAAATGACACCTGCATCGGCCTTTGGTCCTCCACTGCCTTCGGGCCATGGTCTGACCCAAAAATTACCTTTGGATGACCAACCCTCGGGTTCGGCACCAAAATAAAAGACCAAAGTGCATTCAGCCTATACTAAACAGCCTGTCACATCTGTTTCGGTACCAAGACCAAAATTAGACTTTTCCTCCTCAGAGCCGAAAAATTAACAGCACTTTTAGAACAGACTGTTTCAGTCTGAGTAAAGCATTCCATATCCAAGTCTTCGGAATCGTAAATTGCTGGTGTTAAATATTCTCCAGCTACTGAGGAGCCACCAGAGATACAACCTATATTGGGTGTTATGGACCCTAAACAGGGCAAGATTCATGTACACAAAGAAACAGGAAGGATCATAGCCTCTCCTCCTCCAACAATAACAAGAAAACTGACTTTTCAAGAGACTTTAGACGCTGGGCCCCCACCTATCAAAGTATTTAAACAGAAGGGGAAACAAAAAGCAATATAACAGCCTCAGCCTTCACCACCACATTCTCCTTCTCTTCCTGCTACCCCACCACTACCACATTCACCTACACATTCAACACAGTTCTTTACACAGGAATCATCTGCATCACCACATAGAGATGACTTAACTGAACCTCAAGAAGAGGTAGACCCATGGAATATATAGGACATAAATCCCATTCTCCCTAATGATCCAGATTTATACCCAGTGAAGCCATCTCCCCCGAAGATACTACTGCTTATAATCAAGTTATAGTCAGGGAAGCTGCGTATCATAAGGTACAATTACATACAGATCCCATTGAGGATGATTTTCTATTTAATACTTTAACATCTACTCTTAAAGAGTACCAGTACCTCCCTATGCTTCCAGGCATGCTTAGACATGCTGGAGACATTTTTAAAGAACCTGTAAAAGCAAGAATCATTACACCCAGGGTTGATTTTAACAAAACAAAACAAAACAAAAATAGTGCACCCTCTGATCCAGTATTCTTTATTTTTTTTATTTTTTGCTAAACCATTTTTTTTGTTTTACGTGAAATGGCTTAACAGTCCAATAGGTCACTGGTACAATCATCACAGGTAAAATAATACACCAATGCACACGCAGGAGCCACTGCCCCACTTGTCAGATTGCACACATCCCATTATGGTGAAACTAGGCTTCTTTCCCCCTCCCAGCTCCTCCACACCTTTGTGTATTTGGCTGGGCACCCTCATGCTTCATAGACCACTTTCTCCTGCTGAGCACACCAGTCCACTCCCTGACGCCATTTTACGATCGCGGGAGCGGCCTTGGCCTTCTAGTTCACTGCAATGTCCCTTTTGGCCACCAAGCAGGCCATCCCCACGAATGTCCGATGTGCTCTACTGCAACCCACCCTGTTGAGCACCCCTAGGAGAGCTAGTAGTGGAGCCACTTCGACTTCCACCTGTATAACTCTCGATCTCTCCGAGCACCGCCCTCCAGTAACAGGGTATATGGGGGCAAGTCCATACCATATGAAAGAATTCTGCGTTGGGGCTTGCACAACGAGGACAGTCTACCTGGGGCTGCAGGCCCACTCTATGCAACTTGTGAGGTGTAAAGTATGCTGTGTGAAGAAAGTATACCTATACCACTCGGAGTCAGGAGGTCGTAATTAGAGACCGTGGGGCCAACAACGCTTCCCTCCAGTCTCCATCGTCGATCGGGCCCATCCACTGCTCCCATCGCTCTCGGAGCTTGTCAAGTGTTTGGGTGGTGTTATTAACTAATGAGCGGTAGATGCGTGACAGTCCCCCTCTGTCCAGGGCACCTATCATAGTTTTGGCTTCTAAGGGGTTCTACAGATACTTATGAAATTGGGACTCATGCAGCTCAAATTGCTCCTGGAGCTCCTGAATTGATCTCATGCGGGAGCCAGTCCAAACATCACCCAGCTGAGAAATACTTATAAGGTCCCATTTATGAAATCCCTGAAGTGCTGAGACCTCCCATAGCCACCGTCCCTGCCACAGCGGCGTCTGCTGGGTAAGGCAGCGCTACCACCCCATCATTCGCTGCGCAGCCCTCCACCCCACCAACACCACCTGATTCACTTCCGGAGGTCACCATACAACCTCCCAAGCAAGCCAGAGAAGCCCATCGTCAAGAGTTCTAGCTGACACGCTGGATCTGACCAGCCCCCTCCCAACCAGTCGTGGATGACCAATAAATGCATAGCTAAGTAGTATAGATAGAGGTTCGACATTCCCAATCCCCCTTAATAAACATCCCCTTGACAGGTAAGGAGCACTAGCCGGGGGTGCGAACCATGACATAAGAACCACCACACACCACCTTCATCTCGCTAAACCACTTCCTAGGAATATGGTGCAGAAAATGTTGAACCACGTAGAGGAGCCGAGGAAGCACCATCATTTTATATAGCGCAGTTCAGCCCAGAATGTTGAGGGGGAGCGACCAAAAGTGCTGGAGTTCCTTGACTCTCCGAGTCAAGGGTGTCACATTGAGGGACCACGCTAACTCAGGCAAGAGTGCTACATGTATCCCAAGGTACCTGAAGCTATTACGGCAGAGGGGGATATCCCGCTGCCAATCCTAGCTATCCCTGGCCGGGCTCAGCGGGACCAGGAGAGACTTACCGGGATTTAGTACCAGACCCGACGCTTCCGCGGCCCGCTTCCAGCCGGGTTTGCTAAAAACACCAGTACATCATTTGCATACAGCGCAATGCGATCTTCCTGCCCAGTTGGCCAGGCCAACCTATCAATCAAGGCATCCTCCCTTATCAGCCTCACCAACAACTCCATCGCCAGTGCGGAGAGAGAGGGCAGCCCTGACGAGTCCCCCTCCGGATGGGGAGCGAATCCGACCACCCCATTCACCTGCACTCGGGCTGTAGGGTTAGAATAGAGGAACTTCATCAACGCCTGAAATCGCGGGCCAAACCCAACCCTCTCCAGCACCCCCTCGGAGATAGGACCAATCCACCATATCAAACGCCTTCTAGAAATCCACGAGAAGGAGTGCCAGTGGGGGGGGCCAAGAGGGCTTTGTTAGCCAGAGCTACGTGCAGCCGTCTGATACAATGCCTAGTACTCCTATTCAGCATAAATCCAAACTGGTCTGAAATGTATTAGTGAGGGCAACACCTTTCTCAACCTGGTAGCTAGAACTTGAGAAAAAATCTTAATCTCTGTGTTGAGGAGTGAGATGGGTCGATACTCTGAGCAGCTCTGCGATGGAGGCTTCGTCTAGGGAATTACTTCAATAGTTGCCTGGTTAAGCCCCGGCGGGAACCCCCCCAGTCCTTTGTGCCTTCTCAAACATGGCTAGCAGGTGTGGGGCAAGCACATCTCTAAACTTACTATGGAGCTCAGCCGGGAACCAGTCAGGACCTAGAGTCTTACCCGCCGCTACCTCTGAGATGGCAGCTCCAATTTCCTCAACACCCAACGGCTCATCCAAGTCCCGTCTGTCGGCCACCGGAATCTTCGGAAAGGGCACCTCATATAATAGGGGGTCGTCCCTCTCCGCCAGAGGTCTGGGGTGCTCCTCATACAATCTCGCATAATAGGTGGCAAAGCTCTGCGCAATATGGCAAGGCGACCTGGAGATCACCCCGACTCATCAATGACCTCCAGAACGATCCTCCACGCCATCGGGCCAGTTGCCAGTCAATGCAGAAGCTTGCCGTTTTTGTCTCCACACCCATAAACCCGGGCCACGGAAGCTCGCCACACATGCCTTGCTGTCTCAAGAGTAGCGTGCTTAATCTCCTGCTGAGTCAGTATGAGCTGCCTTGTGATTACCTCACTGTCAGCCTCCGCGAGTCGGCCCTCCAGGCGCACCGCTTGGGCCTCCCACACTGACACCGCCTGACTACACGCTTGTTCCCTCACGAAGAAGGTATTTGGCATACCCCCAAATGGTAGCTTCACAGGCAGCCCGAAGTGTACCCGGGGACGACACCGAGCCGAGGTTAACAGAGAAATATTCTGACAGGCATTCTCCTATGGCCTGAGCATAGTTGCCATCCTGAAGAAACCACGCATTAAGCTGCCACATTGGGCGCCGACCCGCATCAACGTCATCCAGTCAAAGCAAGAGTGGCGCATGATCCGAGACCACGTGTGGGAGCATTTCCACCCCGTGACCCGAGGTACGTCGAGGGCTAGAACAAGAAAGAGGTCTATCCTGGCGTGAGTGTGATGTGCTGCCGATGTGTGGGTGTACCGCCGCAAACGGGGATGCCATGTCTGCCAGACATCACAGAGACCAAGACGTTCCACCCAATTAAGCAGCCCTGACGCTCTGGCAGCCCGACTCGAGGACAACGGTCCCATAATATCTAACTCTGGGTTCAGCATTGAGTTAAAGTCTCCTCCCAAAATAGTCAGTCCTGGGGGAAGCCCCGCCACCACATCCCTAAGGGTCATAAGAAGACTTTGTAGTGCTCCCGGGGGGCATTCACAATAAGGATGTTGATGGGGCACCCTCCCACCAGCCCAGAGATCACCACATACTGGCCCTGCGGGTCCGAGGGAGAGATAGCCACCACCATGGATAGAGAACGGTGCACTAAAATGGCCGTACCCCGTGAGCCCCTGGAAAAGCCTGCATGATAGACCCTGTCATACCCCCCTCTCAGCAGCATGGGGCATCGAGAGCCAAGTAGGTTGGACTCCTGCAACAGGACCACAGACAGTGCGAAACGACAGAGGGTGCTAAACACCGCTGACCGTTTGATTTTATCCAGGAGTCCGTTTACATTCCAGGCTAATACTCGCTTTGCAGACTCGGACATAAGCAAAAGAGCAAGGACAGTGCACTCCATGCTCCCACCAGACATTTCCATTGTGACCTATCAAGCCAACCCTGAAAAATGAAACACTGAGTCAACCTTAGCAAAAAAACGCTAAACAACACCTGAACTCCCCCCAACTGCCCCCTCCCCATACTTCCACCCCAGAAACATCTGTCGCCCCAAACAGTAGATATAGAATGTCTACAGTGAATGTGGAATGGTGGACCCCTCCATTTGAGTCAGAGTTCTGCAATGCGGCCAATCACTGTCCCTCGCCTCCAGGGGGGAGCGCTCGCTCGAACTCTCCCAAATACTTACAGCACCAGGAATCAGAGTCAGGATAGCAAGGGAGATTGGCTCAGGTGCTCCCCCTCCAAGTCTCGAGTCGGCCTCTTCTCCTCAGGGCCGTCTGGCACAGCCCCTCATCCAGCAGGGGCCCGGTCCGGCCGTACATCCTCTGCTGAATCTCCATGAGGAACGCTCCTCCCTCTCCGATGGGGCCGGGTGTGCCTGCGGCCCCCCACCTCCCCTGGTGGGGGTCAGCCCGGCCCATCGCCGGCAAACCGCTCCTCGGCTCAGGGGGCCCCCCTCGAGTCCCATGGCGCTCTTCCGTGAGCCATTCTCATGCAGCCTCCGGCGAGTCAAAGAAGGATTTCCCTTCCATCATGCCTTTGAGCTGTGGAGGAAAGAGGAGCATGTATGTCAGTTGCATTGCCCGCAGCTTCTGTTTGACTCCCTCGTATGAACAGCGCCTGGCCTGCACCGCACAGTATAGTCTGGGAATATCAGGATCCTATGGTTGTCCCAGCGGAGATCCGACTGGGCCCTAGCCTCTCAAAGGACTACATCCCGGTCTTTGAAGTTGAAGAATCATGCTATCATCTGCCACCCAGCGGTGGCGTGGCATCGGAGCCCTATGGGCGCGCTCTATGGCAAACCACGTGGAGAGACGCTGTTCCGGGGCCCACGATCGAATCCAACACTCCAAGAATTCAATCGCAGAGCTTGTCTCCATTCCCTCCGGAAAGCCCACAAATTGCAAATTATTATGCCTGGAGCGGTTTTCGGCATCTTCTGTTCTGTGGTGCAGTTCACCGGCACAGGTCTGCAGCTGGGCAACCCTAATCTTAAGGTACGCGATCTCGTCCTCAGCCTGAGAGACCCGGTCCTCAACCTCCTTGATGCGGCTTACCGCCTTTCGCAGGTCCTGACGCAGGAGGCCCACATCCTCCTTCACTTCACCGACCTTGGCTTCTACTGCCAACTGCGAGGTCTGGATAGCTTGTAGAATCGTGTTCACTCCCCTGGCCGCAGTCTCCACCTCCTGCTCTCGCATTCCCCGAGAGGATCCTTGCTTAGTAAATTGGTCTATATGCTGCTGCGATGCCAGCTGCTGCTTGGCCGCTTTGTCTCTCCCCATCTCAGGTGTGTGGTCAGGGCAGTGCCGCTATCGCCAACCGCCTCCACCCATGTGGTCTCAAGGGAGCCCCAAACGGGGTCTCCAACTGCACACTCCAGCCCCGGAGGGTATCTCTGGGCCGGTGGGCAGGTCACAGCTCTTATCTCCCGTGAAGCGCCAGCTCAGACCCAGATCGTTGTCTCCACAGCTGCAGTCCAGTGCCCATTCACACCTGACCACCAATCTGAGCTCACCGGTTGTTCATCGCTCCGTGGTCTGATCCGAGAGTTGGCCCGCCCACCTCTCACCGGGGCGCCACCCTGCCCAAACACCCCCCCCCCCGGTCCACACGACTCCTCCAAGGGCCTCTGTCTCCACACCCGGACCACCGCCACCTGCGCCCGACCTCGGTCTCTCCGGGGGGGGGTGGGGATGGGGGTTGGTGAAGCGAGCCAGGGGTCCCAGGTTGCCTCAGGACCACAGAGGTTCCCCACCGGGCGCGTCCAGCCCAATCAGTCTACTGCTGCCAGCCCCTCACAGACCAGCCATCACCTTCATGGGGCCCCATCTAGCTCATGTCCCCCTGCCGCCACAGCTTCTAGAAGGGCCACGACCGTGTCGACGTCCGCCCCGGGCTCCCTATTGCCAGCGTCCAGCCCAATCAGCCTGCTGCCGTCGGACCTTCAACAACTTCAACAGTCTTCACTTCTGTGGGGCCCTGTTTCCTTCACCGCCACTGCTGTCCCGATCAACGGGGCCCCAGCGCTGTCCACCCCGGGTGCCTCGGCTCTCTGTCTCCACCCGGGTGCCCCCGGACCCAGGATCGACAACTGGCCCTCAGTCTAGGCCCAGTTTAGGCCCAGCCGGGTTGGGGGTCCGCAGCGCTTCCTCCACTGTGGCTATTTTTTGGGGGGGGCTTGATCTCGGGGAAGCGCCAACTCCTCTTCCCGTCGCTCCTCCCCACCCCATGCCGCAGCATGGACCACAGGGCGCGGCCTGGGGGGTCCAAATCACTAAGTCTTTCCTTCGCTGCCAGTGTGGCGCACTCACCAGCCTAGCAGCGCCGCCCTGGCGCACCTCCTCCGAAAGCGCAGCCGCTCTCACCGGCCTCCAAGACTCCGCTGTGGCCCGCCTCGTCCACGAGGCCGCAAGAAGGCCCGCCGCGACAGCCTCAGGCAGCAAAGCCCGTCCGTGGCTCCGCTGCATCGTCCACAGCAGGGGATCGGGTCCCCGGCCCCCCCTTCACCTTCCCCGCGCCCGGGGGTCTGCGGGCGAGCAGTGGGGCACCAGGACAGTGGGCCTCTCGCCGGCAGATGATGGAGGGGTCCAGAGCGCTCCTAGAGTGCGACCACCATCTTGACGCTGGTGCCACGCCCCCTCTGATCCAGTATTTATTAGGGTACAATTACCACCTGACTCCATAGTGGTAAGTGCAGCAAGAAAACATACCAATAGCCAGTGTACAAGAGATGCTTCTCCTCCAGACAAAGAAAGTCAAAAATTTGATTCAGCAGGCAAAAGAGTTGCCACTCAGGCTGCTAACCATTGGAGGATTGCAAACTACTAAACACTCCTATTAAGATATGACAGAGCTCATTTGGATCAGATTGAGGACTTGCTACAGTATCTTCCACTGGCCCATCAAAAAAGGGGACAACAAATAGCATAAGTACAGGCTATTTCTAACAATGCAATTAGATGCACCATAGATACAGCTGATACAGCAGCAAGTGGAGACAACACAAGCATAATCATTAAGAGATATGCGTTGCTAAGAGCTTCAGGATTTAAGCCAGAGATACAGTAAACATGCCCTTCAGTAAAGAACATTTATTTGGGCATGAGGTTGATACCACAATAGATAAGCTTAAAAAGGACTCAGAAAGCTAAAGCCGTGGGTGCCTTATACACCAGACCCACTAGGTGCACTTTTCGTAGGCCACAATTTACAGGTGGTTTCAAACCATCAACCATAGAACCATCCACTTCATAACAAAAACAATGGCCACACTTCCATAACAGAGGTTCATTCAGAGGCTCTTACAAGGGATCTAATTATAGAGGAATAGGTAAATCAGCCACTCCCAGAGGCTCCTCCAACTCAACAAAACAGTGACTGTTGGGAGGAAGATTGCAAAAATTTTACCCACAATGGCACGACATCACCACAGATCAAGGGGTTTTATCAATTATCCAACATGGCTGTTGTCTAGAACTCATCTCTACTCCAGGAAACATTCCCCCCTTGTTCACACAGACTTACTCAGGAACATCTCACTTTATTAAAACATGAGGTACAATCACTACTACTCAAAGGAGCCATAGAGATAGTGCCTATATCCCAACAAGAATCAGGAGTATATTCACAATACTTCCTCTTAACTAAGAAAGATAGTACTGTAAGACCAATTTCAGAACGCTTTCATAGGTCACTCTGCAAGACATAATTTTCCTACTACAAAAACAGGATTACATGACCGCATTAGACTTTAAGGATGCTTATTTCCACATTCCCATCCATCCAGCACATTGAAAGTATCTATGATTTGTTATAGCAGGAAAGCACTATCAATTCAAGGTGCTACCGTTTGGGGTAACAACAGCACCAAGGGTGTTCACCAAATGCTTAGCAGTGTTGCTGCATTCCTCAGAAGACTACACATACATGTCTTCCAATATCTGGATGACTGGCGTATAATCCAGTACAATTCAAATTTGTCAACAACTTACTCAGTATACCATCCTACTCAATCTAGGATTCCCGATCAGTTACCAAAAAACTTGCCTGCAGCCATCACAGATACTATCGTATCTGGGAGCAATTCTGAAAATTTAATCAGGATAAGCATACCCAAACCCAATGAGGATTCAAGCATTTCACAATCTCATATCTAAACTACAATACAACAACACTTATACAGTAAAGTTGGTGATGAAACTGTTGGGAATCATGGCTTCATGCATAGCAATAGTACCCACTGCAAGACTACACATGCAACTACTCCAGCAGCGTCTTTCTTAACAATGGTTTCAGGCACTGGGTCAAATTCTGGAGCTAGTATTGTTGGACCTCCATACCAACCGCACTCTGCAATGGAGGAATTACTCCAACCTATCAGAGGAAAGGGGCGACCCTTTCAGGACCCTGTACCTCAGACCACAATCGCAACAGATGCATCGATGATAGGTTGGGGAGCTCATCTCAACAACCTCACCATACAAAGACAATTCAACAGACATATCATATAAACAACTTAGAATTACTAGCAGTATTCCTAGCACTCAAAGCTTTTCAGACACAAATCACCCACAAGATAGTGTTAATAAGGACAGACAATATGACCACAATGTATTATCTGCAAAATGGTTGGGGGGGGGAGGGGGAAGGAAAAGGGGAGGAGGAAGGGGGAGGGGCAGGGGAAACACTCATTTCAATTATCCCTCTTAGCATAGACAATTTGGAAATGGGCAATTCACAACCAGATTCAATTACTGGCAACTAGCAGACCTCTTAAGTAGGACACAGCAACAAGTCCACAAATGGGAAATTCACCCACAAGTGATTCAACAATACTTCCAGATCTGGGGAATCCCAGACATAGACCTTTTCACCACAAAAGAATACACAAAATGCCAAAGCTTCGCATCCAGGTACCCATATCCTCAATCCAAAGGCAATGCTCTATGAATCAATTGGTCAGGGATATTTGCTTATGCTTTTCCACCTCTCCCCCTAATTCTATATCTGATAAAGATGAAACAAACCTCATTCACCATGTTCTCATAGCTCCCACATTGGTACATCAACATTGGTACACAGCACTATTGGACCTGACCGTAATACCACATCAAAAACTACCACTCAGACCAGATTTGTTAACTCAAAGGAGAGGCCAAATCCGACATCCAAATCCCAACATACTCAACCTGGTGATTTGGCTCCTGAAGTCAGAGTTTGGCTATTTAGAAATTCCATCTGAATGTATGGATATTCTAAAGGAAGCACGCAAACCCACAACTAGACAGTGTTATAAAGCGTTTTGTCTACTATTGTCAACCCCATCAACCCCAAAATATTGATCCACTTAAAGCTTCAGTACAGGATATTGTTTATTTGTTACACTTACAAAAAGCAAATTTGGCATATTGCTCTATTAGGATTCATTTAACAGCGAATACTGCTTACCTCCAAAATAGACAACATAATTCCCTGTTCAGGATTCCTGTTAGAAAACCTTTTTTGGAAGGTCTTAAAAGAATTATTTCACCTAGGGTTCCTGCAACCCCTGTATGGAATCCTAATATTGTACTCACAAGACTTACGGGGCCACCATTTGAACCCATGCATTCATGTACTCTACAGTTTCTATCATGGAAAGTTGCTTTTTTAGTAGCAATTACTTCTTTCAGAAGAGTTCACGAAATTCAAGCATTCACTTTAGAAGAACTTTTCTTTCAAATCCATAAAGACAAATTAGTTCTTAGAACAAGTCCAAAATTCCTACCAGAGATAGTTTCACCTTTTTCTTATCAATCAGTCAGTTGAATTGCCAGTTTTCTTTCCACAGCCAGATTCAGTGACTGAGAGAGCTCTTCACACCCTTGATGCTAAAAGCCCTCATGTTCTATATAGATAAAACAAAACATTTCAGAAAATCCAAGCAACTCTTGTGACATTCTCAGAACCTCACAAAGGTAATCCTATTTAAAAAAATGAATTTGCCAGATGGATAGCAAACTGTTTTCAAACATGCTATGTTAAAATTAAGACAATTACCAGTAACCCAAAAGCACACTCCATTAGAAAGAAGGGAACTTCAATGCCATTCTTAGGAAGTATACCAATGGCAGACATATGTAAAGCTGCCACATGGGCTTCACCACACACATTTACTAAACACTACTGTGTGGATGTAATATCTCGCCAACAAGCAAATGTTGGACAGGCAGTGCTTAAAACACAATTTCAAACTACTCCAACTCCTACAGGCTAGCTACAGCTTATTTGAGGGAGGGGACTGCTTTAGAGTCTATGCAAAGCATATGAATCTACAGCTACACATGCCATCGAACGGAAAATGTTACTAATCCAGTAGACATCTATTCGTGGCATGTAGTGCTGTAGATTCACATGCACCCTTCCTGCTCCCCAGAAGCCTGTGGCTGTTGTAGTATTACATATTGTAAATATGGATATACATTGCATGGAGATCTCATCTTCTTTACTATATATCTCCTAAATACTTATACACTCTTTACTTTACCCTCCTGCGAGAAATCAATCTAACAAAGCACTAGATGCCCATGCTCAGTATCACCGAGAGTAGGAGTTGCTCGATCCCGTGACTTGAAAGCATTCTTCAAAGAAAAAGAACTTGTAACACTCTGAGCACAACACCAGATGGCATGTGAATCTACAGCACTACGTGCCACAAACAGATGTCTGCTGGGTACGTAACATTTTCCATATCAACCGAGCAGACGTGTTGAATTTCTTTTTTTTTTTCTTCTACTTGCTCATCATATTAGAGCATTAAACAACTTGTAAGACTTTGACGTACAGTCTCCCCTCTTCTGCAGACATGCATTTCTATGCCTCGGGCATTTTATGGGTGGAGTAGAACAGCAATGAGTGCCTAATCATTTTGAATTAACATCTACATTATAGCTGTTCTTGCCCAAATATCAACTTTATTTTAATTATAATTTGATATTCGGACCTTGACAATAGAAACCAAATAATAATAAATGTGTCTGTGGAGCTCAACAGAAAGACCGCATTGATTTTGCCAGAGTACTCCTCATCATCAGCCCGACTCTTTATCACGTGCATGTGCAGACTGGAACTGAACAAAATATGATTTGTAATGTATATAGACAGCTGCCTAAAAGCAATCAAAGACTGTTGGACTGTTTTAAGCACATTTATCACTGGAAGAAGGAATAACTTTTTTGTCCGCGTTGAAGACAAAATTTAAACACTACTCTTTTGCAGAATGAGATGCTCATAGATACCATTGACATTGTCTCTTCTACTGGTAATAGCCCTGAAACATTATAAAACCCTGAGGAACCTAGAAGTAATTTTTGATTGCAATTAATAATTCAACCAATGAAGGCATCACTACTCCGCAAAATCTGAACACTTATTCAAGCAAATGAGACCTGGTGCAGCATTTCAGAGCACACCTTATAGCCAGCTCTGACAGCTGCTTTGTGATCTTCATGGCTGCAAGTTTTCTGACTCATCACTGTTCATACAAAAGCAAGCAGCAAGTCTAGGTCTTTAGTTAGAAGAAATAGGGCCAGGTTCCTGGAAGCTTTCCACTGGCTCTTGAAGTAATTTTGAATTGCATCCAGAATTCAGAGCACCCTACACAGAAAATTCAGATTCAAGGGCACAAGTTACATGCCGAAGCCAGCAATACATTGTTAAACACGGGAACCTTCTTTCAACAAATCTGCTAACCATAATACATAAATATATAGTGTGGAAGCAGATTCTTTGACCCGCAGGCACAAAGTTGTGGACCACTCTACTACCAGACATAGGGGCAAAACCCAGCCAGCTCCTCTTCAGAAACAACTGAAAACAGAACTTTTCTATTAGCGGCTTATCGATAATAAACATACCCAAAATTAACATTGAGTTAGCCAGATGGTCAACTCATGGCTATGTGCAGGCCAAGTGAACTGTATCTACATTTGAAGCAAACATTTTTTTTTCACTTTTACCTACAAAGATGAACTTAAAAAGCCTGGTTTTCTTCATCAAGACAGGAAAGACTTGTTTTAAAAGTGTCGTTTGTATTGAAAATCCCGATTCGCTAACACCTGTAAGCAACAGTTACAAATTCCATATTCACAGCCTATAGGTAATCCAGTTTAAAAAAATACAATGGATTCATTAGAGTTGTATGATCTGTGCTTCTTACACGTTTAAAATTCATACTCTCACCTTATTGCAGGACTGAAATAAAGCAGCTCAGAACGTTCCATATGTGTGGGCATTTTTGTAAGGCCAAGTGACTTTTGACCGATTTAGTTCCTGTATCTTTAATTTCCTTTTTCAACCTATATTTAGCAGTAAAATACTGAACAAGTTTCAAAAAGGTAATCTCCTTTCATTTAAACAATTAGTACAGCCCAATTTTCACTGAGGTGATCTCATGACATCATGAGGGTTGACTTTCATTAAAGTTCTTCAGAGAAACCTAGCCTTGTTAGCTGGTGCTGACTTTGAATGCTGCAGAACAATCCAGATGTACAAAAATGCAACTCTCAATCAAGGGAACAATTAGCCACTGTCCACTGGCACTGAAGCCATATGTGAAAGACATGAATATTGTGGTAGCGCCCAAAAAACAAAGAACACTGCACAGGAGTGTCTTCAGTAAGCTTCATTGTTTTCCTTACATCTTTCATTTTTAATGAGCATCTTTGCCATCAGAACCCCATAGCCTGCGGGCATATCCTGCAGGACTGCCAGCTACAAAGCATCAGATGCTCTTCCCTATTAAGATGGACCTTCTGACACTGGTGTTGTCTTTGTATCACTGTCATGCAAGACAAGACGTTCGAGAACAGCAAATATACATCCTCAACGTCCCAAGGCCCTGGTAGAAATCTCCTCACCAGTCAAAGCCACCTTTTGTTTCACAAACATAAAACCTCGGCTGTGGGACTTCGTTTTCATTGAATAAAAAATACCAACTGGACCCCAACGGGTGATCCAGCTAGCATCAACACTTTAAGTGAAACTGAACGTTTGGCAAAATTTCCATGCCACACAGCGAGGAACTTTAAATATGCCAGACTGGTCTCCGCTGCATCATATGCAAATGGGTCCTCTGCAGCCCCAGCTGCTTGTAATATGCTTCCCCGAGTTCTAAATGAGCTACTTTTCACAATAGGATAATACTTTGTAAGTGAAGACTACTTACTTTTGACAATCAACAATGTCCATTTAGAATCCAATGTGTACCCAGATGGTCTTTAATTTTCATCACTTCTCACCTCTGGCAATGGATCAAGGAATGTCAACAAATTATATGCCGTTCTTTGATACATATGAATATAAACATTAACGTATGTAAAAAGTCTTAAGAAGAAATTTGACAGAACTCGCCGTTCCACACATTCCACATCTATTTCATATCCATACTTTCTTATGGTATACTATTTTAATCAATGAGTTAAAAAACAAAATATATATATATACGTTGCTGCCACTTGATCACACAGAGGAGGAACTGGGCATTTTCCTTCCTCACACCAAGGGTCAAGGCACTGTAGACTTCTTGGCACCTTAATTTGAACATATAGAGCATGCTTCTATTCTCTCTGTCAGTAAATGTCTAGTCCTTCCTATGATATAAACTTGGGTGAAGTTTTTGCATGAAAACGTTCAGGAAGAGACTACTGATGATTCTTGCCTGTCCATGTGAAGCTGGATATCACGTTTGATGCCTGGGCTTTTTATTGAACTGATGGGAATGGGACAGAGGGGGACTAAAATAAACTGGCTTGAGGGTTTAGTTGCCAGAGATTCTGAGTACACTCAGGGGGTCATTCTGACCCCGGCGGTAATTACCGCCATGGTGGAGGTTGGCGGTAGCACCGCCAACAGGCCGGTGGTGCTCCGCCGGGCATTCTGACCGCGGCGGTACAGCCGCGGCCAGAAGCGGAAAGCCGGCGGTGTACCGCCGACTTTCCGCTGCCCGTCAGAATCCTCCATGGCGGCGGAGCGCGCTCCGCCGCCATGGGGATTCTGACACCCCCTACCGCCATCCTGTTCATGGCGGTTCTCCCGCCAGGAACAGGATGGCGGTAGGGGGTGCCGCGGGGCCCCTGGGGGCCCCTGCCGTGCCCATGCCAATGGCATGGGCACGGCAGGGGCCCCCGTAAGAGGGCCCCACAAAGTATTTCAGTGTCTGCCTAGCAGACACTGAAATACGCGACGGGTGCAACTGCACCCGTCGCACCTTCCCACTCCGCCGGCTCAATTCTGAGCCGGCATCCTAGTGGGAAGGTTGATTTGCCCTGGGCTGGCGGGCGGACTTTTGGCGGCCGCCCGCCAGCCCAGGGCAAATCTCAGAATCACCGCCGCGGTCTTTTGACCGCGGTGCGGTGTTCTGACGGCGGTACCCTGGCGGACGGCCTCCGCCGTCCGCCAAGGTCAGAATGACCCCCTCAGTCTCTAAGAAGCAGTTGTGTGTCATCAGCGTGGGAATATAATTTAAGGCCATATGTACAAATTTGCACCTCTAGAGGGCTCGTGTAGGCCATCAGAACCCCGTTCAGAGGGCCATGGCCAAGCAGGAGTTACTGAGCCCAATCTAGGTGGTTGAGGCCTTTTACTTCTGATGTCCCAGGACCCACCCAACTGTGAATCCCACTCAACTGGGTAAAGCGCCCCCTCCTGCACCTGACTGTCCGTTAGGTAGCGTCGCTCGAACAGTCAAGGCTCCCTCGGAGGGAACTGTAGATACACATCAGTGAGAACGACTCATAACTCAATGTTAAAGCAGCAGACACAATAAATCAACATCTCATCAAATACTTATTTTGTATTTCATTATTTTGTATAAAAGAAGAATTTTAATTCTAAATCCACACATGCAAAGGCAAAGAACACTCAAAAAGCAATAACACTGGTCCCCCTTGAGGTGGACACACTAGTTGTCAGGCCACTATCCGAGCTACTAACGCCTCTGTAACAAGTGTTCTGTTATTACCCATTCACATGCAGCAACATCCAGGGAATGGAAACTACTAGGCTTGTTCACAGGGTATCCCGCTCTCAGACTCAGTCAATAAGATGTAGTCACTTAGTGTCAAGTAGGGTTCTAAAAACTAAATGAGATATATCCCCCAGGGCTCCGTAGACCAAGTTCCCAGCTTACCTGGTGGCATGACATCTGTCAGCAGTGCAGTGTGGTCCTTGCTCAGATCAGCAAAGTTGGGCTGCTCGTGTTCACACACACACACACACACACACACACACAGCTCCTCGCAGGTGTTGGCTCCATGTTTAGCTGCGCTCACCAGTGTCCTGGAGATCGGAGTTGCATGGCTCCAGCCACACGTGGTAAGTCGTTTCTCTCTTTTTTAGTCTCCTTGCTCTGGCGGGGCTATGATGACGTCTTTTCTGTCCTTGGACATCCTTGGGCATGAATCTCCCCACGTCTTGGTCATAGCACCACTTGGGCGTCACGGGCAATGGCCCGAACCTCTGGCCTCAGCGCTTCAAGTGACCCCTCCTGGCATACGGGGTCACTCCAATGAACATCCCTTATTGGGTCTTGCTGGCCTCAGGATGCCTCTCCCGCAGGCCCTCCTGGGATATGGCGTCACTGCAAATATTCTACACACAAACTACGGCCTGATCAATGCGGCCTGGACAGTTCCCAGGCACACGGTGTAACTGACAGAACAGGGCACGATCTGTTTCTACCAGAACTTCCCAGAGGGGTTAAACCACTTCTACCTACAGGATCTATGAGGTGCTGCTACCTGTCCCAAAGGGTTAGGCCAACAGCTGCCACATGGTTTGGGACTTGACTCAGTTCCTCATAATCGGTGGTGCTGCCGCCCAAAACTGAGCAGTCTTTTTTTTTTTTTGTGTGAGAGTCTCATCACAGCAGCACTTGACCTTGGTGCACGGTGGACCCTTCTGGCTTACAGGGTTACCAGGCTCACCATGCTGCACCCAAGCAATGGTCTTGTCAGTGTAGCACTAGACCTCAATGCATGGTGGAACCACCTGGCATACATGGATGTCAAACTCACAATACTCCACATGGGTGACAGCCCGATCGGTGCAGCACTTATCCTTGGTGCACTATGGCACTTCCTGGCATATGGGGTCGCCATATTCGCAAAACTGCACATGGGAAGATGCCCGGATTAGTACGGCACTGCTCTTTACACCTTGCTCAGGAGACTCTCATGCCTGGGCTTCAATCTGTATCTTGCTCCCTCCAACACGCTCCTCTCGCTCACGGGCACACTGGTCTTGGCGAGCAGGCAGGTACTGGTGCTCCAGACTCCAGGGCAGGTGGTCTTGGTTTCCCTGAGTGACGTTGCGTCTTGGTTGAGAAAGATCCTGATGTCATCTGTGGCGGTGATCAGTGCAGTGTCATTGCTGTGGTTGACTGGGAATCCAGGTTGTGAGGTCTAGAGAAGATGGCTTTGTTCTAGGTGTTTGTGGAGCTGTTGATTGAAGGCTTACTCGAGTACTTTGACAGGAGAGGGGAGCAGGGATATCTGTGTATAATTTTTGAGGTCACAGGAGTCGGCAGAGTGTTTCCTTACAAGGAGTCTGACCTCTGCATGCTTCCATCTGTCCTGGGAGGTTGCCAATGAAATGAAGATGTTGAGGATACTGGTTAGTTCTGTGCTTATGGTTTTGATTCCGAGGTTGAAGAGACGTGGGGGCAGGGGTTCAGTGGCTGTCCCTGAGTCATGATGGTTGCAGTAGACTGCGTGGTAATTGGAGACCAGGTGGTTATCCTGGTGCTGGTGATATCCGATTGTGGGAGGTGGTCAAGATTGGAAGTGGTCAGTTAGTGAGGGGGGGGTCAGATTTTTGTAGATAGTGGTGATTGTGCTGTGGAAGTAGTTTGAGAGGGTGTTGCAGAGTTCCTGAGATGGGTGGGTGGTGGTTTCTGTGGCTGTCGAGTTGGAGAATTCCTTGATGGTTTTGAAGAGTTCTTTACTGTGGTTGGCTTTGGTGTCAATGCAGGTGGTGATAGCTGCTTTCTTGGCTGCCTTGATGTGACAGTGGTAGTTGTAGAGGGCTGCCTTGTGCGCTGCTCTGTCGGAGGGGTCTTTGGTTATGCGCCTTGGATTTTTGGGTCATTGGCAGTTGCTTTTGGCCACTGAGCTCTTGTGTGTACCATCTTGCTTGCTTGGAGGTGTTGATTTTAGCTGGTTTCAGTTGGACCACTCTGTCAGCTCATTTGGTGATCCAGGTGGTGAAGTCCTGAATTACCAGGTTGAGGTCTGCAGTGGGCTCGGGTTGTGAGTTGCCTAGAGTCTGTGTTCATAGGGCATCACTTGCCTTGCCCCAGCTTCAGTGGGGGTGCTTGGAGATGGTCTGGGCACTGGAGATGGTGAAATGGACAATGTCATGGCCAGTCCAGGTGAGTTAAATGATGTGGGTGATTTTGTTTCCCTTGCTGGACGTGAAGATGGCGCCCATTGTGTGCCCTGCTTTGTGCGTGGGTTTGGTAACCAGCTGGGCAAGGTCTATGTTGCTGAGGTTCTCCAGAAGGGAGGTGGAGGTGGATTTGTGGTCGTTGAGGTGGAAATGGAGATTGTCGAGCAGGAGGAAGTAAAGGGAGTCTGGTGAGGTGGTAATGAGGTTAATGATGGCATCTCAGAAGGCAGGGCGTGGTCACAGGGGTCTGTACATTAGGGTGCCTCATATTGTGGTGCTGGCAACGGTCTGAAGTTAGAAGTTGAGGTGTTCCATGAAGGCCTTATCGTTGTCGTCGGTGATGGTGCATTGGATGGATTCCATGAATATGATGGCGATGCCACCGCCATGCTTGTTAATGCGGTCTCTGTATATCATCTTGTAGCCAGCAGGGGTGGCGGGTGGGATGTTGGGGTTTGAGGAAGTGGGTAGGTCATGTTTCGGGGATGAAAGCAATGTCCAGGTCGTAGATGGTGATGGTGTACCAGATTTTCTTGGCTTGCTTGCATAGGGAGCAGGTGTTGAGCAGGATGCACTGGAGATGTTTTGGGCTGGTCGTAGTCCTCTTTGAGGGTGCAGTGCGGGCATCAGTGTAGGTCAGTGGGTCCCATTTGCAGGTAAAGTGGCAGTGCTGTCAGCTGAAAGGTCCTTTAGGCGATCATGGGGAGGCCGTGAAGCAGCTGTTGTTGTGGGGTCCAATGTTCAGGACCTGAAGCTCCTTGGTGGTGTAGCAGAGGAATCACAAGGGATTCTTGGGCTGTCCAGGTAGGGACAGGCACAGATGGACTTGCTTTGATGCACAAGTGGTGCGGCCGAACTGCGGCCTACATTTTATTTCCTGGGGTGTGGGAGGGGCTTGGGTGGGAAGACATGCTGAAGAGAATGTGGTTAGAAGGCAGGAAGGCTGTGGAGCGGCTGGGGGGTTGTGACCGGCCCAAGGCTGTGCTGGAAAGATGAAGAAAATAGATGAATACAAATAAAGGTTTGATATAATAATAATAATAATAATAACAAAAGCAATAATAATAATAGAACATCTGGAGCGCATAGCTTCCTCCAAACTAGGTGTCCCACAGTTAAACTTCAGGCTCCTATATGCCAAACACTCACTACCTCAGAAAATCAGTACTGTCTAAAGAAGTAAGTCTTCAATCTCTTTCTGAAAAGGAGTTCTGAAGGGGCCTGTTGAACAGACACAGGCAACAAGTTCCAGAGTTTTGAAACGCTGCATATACAGAGGGCCACTGTATGACAGAACTTTATAACATTAGCATAATTCCTTAAATGAGATCCTCCTATTCACCGGGAGCCATTATTACTTGGCAAGTGAGGATCCCAGGGAGACACGATTTCAAAGATTAACCAGTAAGTGAGCTGCTGCATTCTGCACTCATTGAAAGACGCATCATGCAAGACTGTGATTCCCTTAGATACAGCAAGTTGCAGTAGTACAGCCTCGAAATAATTAAGGCCTGGATCACAGTTTTCCTTGCAGTTTCTGGGAGCACATCAGGATCTTTTTCAAGGTTTTAAGGACTCCAAAGCATTTCCAAACCAAAGCTGTGATTTGGCTGTCAAGGGACAGTTTCTGATCAAACTATATGCCCAGGTTTTTCAACTTGGGTTGAGGAACAGTTAACAGGCAAAGGGTTTGGGACCATCAAGAGGTCACCCAAATGTTGGGTTGTTTGCCCATGATCAGGATCTCTGCCTTCCCTGCGTTCAGTTTTAGAGAATTGTGCTCCATCCACCCAGCAACCTCCTACAAGTATCATCCGCATAGGTGATTACTGTAAACACATTGTGTTACATAATCTGGGGCAGGGAAAGCATGTATAGTTTAAATAAAGTAGCACACATGGAGGAACCATGAGGAACTCCTTGCTGTAGATTGAACACCCTCAAATAGAATGGTTTTTGACACACCTGTAATGTGCGTCCCTGAAGAAAGGATGCTACCCAGCATAAGACTGTGTGACCAACACCGCATCTCCATAGGCACTCAATAAGCGAATTATGTGATATGGTGTTGAATGCCGCCCTGAGATCAAGAGAGTGACTGTCTCATGCAACCAGAATTTGATGAATGGATTCTGAGGCTAACAGCAGGGCTGCCTCTGTGCTGTGGGATGGGCAGGCAGATTCTCAAACCTCTACTGGGAGTCATAAATCCTTGCCACTTTGTCCAAACAACTCTGAGTGAGGGTGTTACGGCCCTCCTCTGAAGGTATGGTAGATGCTGACATTCTGGACAAAGAAGTGAGCGATTTACAGTGGCAAACACTTCTTGTGAAGACTTCTGTGCTGATTGAATTTTATTGGAATAATAGTGTTGACAAACCTGCTTAATATGTTGCTGATATTGCTTGAGTGCCACCATATAGTTTTACTGTCTGGATCATATGCCCACTTCCATAAGCTTTCCAGCCAATTAATAATCTTTTTCAACCTAATGAGTTCTTCATTAAACCATTCAGCAGAAAAGACCATTGAGATACAGGGGAAATTTGATCTAACGCACCAACAATCCAGTTTCTAGAAAGAGATTATCTTCCACACACCCATCTAAACTAAGTCTGCTATCCATTAAAGCTTGAGTGCAACTGGAAGTTGTCACTTTCGCTGACTGGTTATCTTGCGCAGGCTGGGCCTGGGGATGAAACCCAGTAGGTGTTGAATAGAAGACCGAAAATGGAATAGCCGGATGATCTGATCATATGAGTGGAATTGTGCATTGTGAATTGTGCCTAATGGCACTATGATATTTAAATTAACCATTATTGCCATCAGACTCCATCACATACATCCGTAGATCATTCCAATAATTTGTTGTGGTCATACTACATTTTTACACACTAGCTATCTTTGATGTTTTTGGTAGTTATATATCATTATCTAGTATGAGAAATAAAGTACACCCAAACAAGTATGTAGTGCAGATATTGCAAGCCTATTGGTAAAATGTGTGTGTTGCTAGTCGGAAGAGGTTGCAGCCTAGCCTTGCAGTTAGAGAAGAGCAGTATATTGATATTCTATCACTGTGCCCACAAAATGACTGGCTAATCTAGATGTTCAAAAGCAAAAAAGATAATTAACAGCATTTAATATTAATTAAGAAGCTTTGAGAAATAGTTGATGACCCTTTACTGCTATCGAACAATGTTCTCTGCTCATTCTGTTTTAAGTGTTTGTAACCAGTGCTGTGGTTTTCTATGACTTCAAATAAAACTTAAAAATATTTTCAAGACCAATATATGCATATTTTCGCACCCTATTTAATTTGTTCTTTGCAATCATATAGTGACCTTCATTATTTTATGATATCCCTTGATTAAATTGTGTTCTAGGCTTTCTCGTGGCAGTTTTAGCCCTAAGGCTCAGTGTGACCATCTTAGTACTTTGCCTGAATTTACTGTCACTCCTTTGAATGCTCTTCTGCCATCTTCCATGTTTTTATAGTTTTATAGTTTCGAAGGAAAAGCATCAAAACATTTTTTTTCCAAAAAAGAAGAAATGTTTGTCTTGCTAATTGAGCATCAGCATGCATTGAGACTGTGGGATTGGTAGAACGTAAACAAGATCATTTATCAGTTATTGACTGGTGGTGGCTTGTAGTACTTTCAGCACATTCCTTCCCTTCCAGTGTGATTTTAATTTTGGCTATATTTATTTGTAGTGCTTTGGCTTTTTTGCTTTCATTTTTACATGTTTGTGCTTGATGCTAGTTTAGTTTGGGGTTTAAAATGCTACATATTGTTGACTTTCTTCAAAGCACTAATGGTACAACACTGTACATTTAATCCCTCACACAGAGAGGAGGAGTCGGGACAAACAGAAATGAATGCAGCAGCAGAGCCTCAGGACTTCAGCAGAACCAACTTTTTAGGGTTCGACTGAGGCACTGTGTGTTCTATGTGAGTCCTTTGATCCATAATGTAATTTGACATTAAAACTATGGCTGGATAGTATTTAATGTCTGCTTCACGTTTAAACTATCCCTTTAGTTTAGTTGTGTTTGCTTTGGATTGTCTTAGTTGAGTGCCAGCACTTCTTTTCACTGTTTGTTGCTTCCCAAGCTAAAATCCTCTGGTGTTTCCTGTTTGTTTTCACAACGTAATAAGTCATATGATGTATGTTCAGCTTTCCTGTTTCAAGACTTTGTAGCGATTGGTACCACAAAGGTATGTTTCACTTAAAACTCAGATGTGCAATCAAACTAGGACGATAATTTCCAAAATGTGTAAAAAGCATGTTCTTTCTCTCGGGGAGATAATCATGTAAATATGCAGCCTATATACTGTTCCTCTTCCCCATTCATACATCATCATGAGGTGAGTCTACACTGTGGCGAGTGATACTCTGCTGCCTACGGGGCCAACAAAACCATTTATGGGTGCCTTTAAAGGACTAATTACATAAAATACTCATGAGACAACTACCAAAGCAGCCCTACAGAATGTGATGACGTTTAGGTATTAGTTAGGCAGAATGTAGCTATGAACAGTGCAGCAGGTGCAGTGGCACAGGGGACCAGGAGTGTTATGGGCCCACTAGACTAAAATTAAGGTTGGCTTTCACTACTAAACAATGAGATGGAGGGCATTTCATTTTCTTCATTGGTGCCCATGGCAATTTGGCTATGTCATTGGCAACAGTAGGCACTGTACAGCTAAGGTAGACCAAGCACCAGGCCAGCAAGGAGCACAGGGTAGCCCTCCACCAGAACCCACAACAAAATGGCAAATTGGGATGCTAATGTGTCGAACCAGAAAGGGTGGAATGTCTAGGGGAAGCCCTCTTAGGGCAGTCCATAAACAGTTACCAATGTTGGGCACACAACCTGACCCAGGACAACCCAAGGCCAGCCAGTCTACCTAGAAGCATGAGCAAATCCCCTCAAAAGGACAAATGGGCCTCACGCACCTTGGTGAATGTCCAGTTCCAACATAAAATGTCACCAGCCCACATAACATAAGCAAAAGAAGGTAAGGTCAACTTACTGAGAGAAGCAATCCCTTTGGAAGAGTCAGACAACTGTGGAAACATCACAACCTCCCCATCTACAGCAGCCAACACAAAACTAAGGTGAAGGGCAAGAAGATTTACTGAAGAAAACAGGCTAGTAGCTAAAATCCCAGAGTCCAATAGGGATCACGAAAAACACAGACAGGTGACCAAGTAAGCACAAGGACACCCAAATAAAACTTCCCTTTCCCAGCAGCCCAAACTAAAGGAGCAAGACATAGCACCTCTAAAACCCAAAGCTCAAAAATGGAGTCAAATGGGATAGAACCAAAGCAAGAAGGCTGAACCAGCATGTCGTAGCAGCAAATAGTTGGGAATCAACCCTGAGTGGAAAGAACAGGGATGCAGCTTAGAAGTCCAACAAAAATTGAGTGAAAACCTCAATAAAAAGTCAACTCCTGCACTAGTGTGCACCATTACACATTCCTAGCCACAGCAGACACCAATGTCCACCCAAGAAAAAGGAGACAGAAAGGCATTAAACTTCATGAGCATAAATATGGCGTGTGTCTAAGCAAAATAGACCTTGAGCCGAATAGGGAGCAAACAGAAAACATCCAACAAGCACCTGGTCACCCAGCAATACCAATAGAGTAGTTAAGGACAAGCCTAATAGACAAAATGGACAGAAACAACAACATGGCAATCGGCACACAAAGCCCAAGCCCATTAGGAAGTGAAGGTGTCTTGCCTGCACCCAGTCAAGGAGTGCAACCATAATCCCAGTCCCAATTCCAGCCAGGTGCCAGCAAACGGTAGACTAAGGGCCCCATTATGAGTTTGGCGGGCAGAAAACTCCGTCCGCTAAACTCCCAATGGGGTGGCTGCTACCTGTGCATCAACCTCCCTGCCAGAGCTATTATGGGTTTCCTGCTAGGTCGGCAGGCGAAACCTAAGTTTCCACCCACCAACCTAGTGGGAAGACGCTACACATAGTCTCTGGCTCGTAATCGAGCCGGCGTCAATGCTGTCACCTTCAGGGTGCACCAGCACTCTCACAATCCGTGAACATTGCAACAGTGCTGGTTAGGAAGGCCCCTGCACCCATTCTCACCAGCCTTTTCATGGCTGTGCTACTGCTGGTGGAGCAGGGGGTCATAATCCCCAGGGCAGCGCTGCCCTGGCAGATTAGGACCACCACCATCCTCCAGACCTCCGGGATCCAAGATCCTGGCATAGCTGATGGGTCCCTGGCAGTTTCGACTGCCAGGCTTGTAATGTGGCAGTCTGTAGACCGCTACACTCCTAATAAAGCCCTAAATAGCACAACCCAACTCTCACCAAGCTCAGCACTGAGACAAGGAGACGTGGTCCAGGAAGACAAATAACACATCTCACCATCCCAAAGGTAACTCAAAGCTCAAGGAAAAAAGCCTGACCTCCACGAAAATTGTGGGGGCGCATGGGGGTTACCTTTCCTGCATCCTCTAGCACCACAGAGTAGGCACACCTTGGGGACCAAGACCAGCATGAAATAAGGGAAAAGTAAGGCAAACATTTGAACTATTACTACACAATCCCTTCAAGCCCAGCAGAGAGGCAGTGATGCATCAAAACTAAACAAGATGCCACGAAACATGGAGACATGATACTACCCCACAAGCCATCAGGGAGCACAGGTGATGGCCAAAGCCTACTCTCAACAAGAAATAAAGAACAGCAGTCACCTGACCTGTAGCAAAGGTGCTCTAGAGCCACACTTAGAGCAGTGACACTTCAGTTCCAAGCCCAGTAAAGAGTATCCAGGAGAGAGGGCCTACAACCAGCCTCCCATCTCAGGAGGTATCCATATCTAACATGAAAGGTCCACAGCATTGTCAAGGATAACTAACCTAAACACTAGCTGCAGACCCAATAGGGATCTAGAGAAGGCCCAGCTAAAAAGCCCATCAGGAAAGCTGGGCCACACTCTGGTCAAAACAAGAGGCACCAGCATTGTGAAATGAGCCAACGTCCCTCAAGTCCAAAGACCAGCAATGCAGCCTGGACTCCATGTGTCATTTTAAGGAACATTATTGCTTAAAGATACATTTTGTAGTAATTATTTTTTAATTGCTTTTATTAACGTCTGATACATAGCTTCACTTTAATTCATCTTTTTTTCCCCTCATGGATTAAGGTGATTGTCCCCCTTCATCTCCCCCTTACAGGGAGGCAACTCCATACTCGTCCCCTTTTTCATACTTCTTTTTCGTAATCTAACAGTTTCCCATAATCTTATTTTATATACCTATTTGTTTTGCATACTTCTGCCATCCTGATGTTTGGTCAACTTTTATTACCCTCCCATTACCTCCAACCCGCCAGCCCCAAAGCATTTGGCCAATATCTATCTGCGAAGGAGCATCCATCACCTCACACAGAGAATGTTTGCCCCAAGCCCTGCAGATGGCACACTGGTAAAGGCCCAACCTGAGGTGACAACCCACGTAAACTGACGGAAGTCCCACTTTGACATCAAGGAAAATAATCATAGCCCAATCCTGTTGTGAGCTGGAACAGCCCATGTGAGACTCCTGTACCAGATCAAATCGGCCCCAGTCAAACCCAGTAGAATGAGGTGTGTGTGCAGCAAAACACGTTGCTGGCAGAACCAGGACCATAAGCCCAGCAGTGGCCCAGGAAGCTAGCAAATGCAGCAACACAGTGAACAACAGAAACAAACTGCAATCAACAAGGAAAAAAGGCACAAACAAGCCCCAAAACTTAAGCAGGAGGCTATAGACAAGAAGCAGCTGGTGACTGCCTCCTACCAAAGACTGACAAAAGGGAAATATTTTGGTAAGACGTTGTAGTGCTTCTGTACTTATCTCGTTTTCAGCACTTACATAACATATCAAGAATTCACTTCTGAGTTCAAAGAAGACTTTTATTGTTGTTAATTCTTCCCCAACCGCAATTTCGTAAGAGACGAATTATTAGATTTCAAGCACACGTTCAATGAAAACACAGTTGCAATGTACACAGCAGGTTATATTTATAAGATATTGAATGCAAAGCAAAACAAATACTTCACCGTGTGAGAAACTATTTACAGCTTCATCTTTCTAGGGTCTGCAAGCTGATGACCCCTGTCAGCTGCGAGAAAGAGATTTATCTACCCACACGGGATACTGGCAACTGGCGCCTAGTTCCAGTACGAAGTCAGGCAGATTCGAATCTAATTCTCTGAAGCCTGTGACATCCGTTACAAAGGTGTGCCCCCTCCTCTCAGACTCGGGAAAACTACGCAAGCCTTTGGAGACTGGCCAAATCTCCTAGACTGCTCCTCTTCCCAAGCTCAAGCAGAGAGAAAAACATCCAATGTACTCTCTCTTATCAGGTCTAGTCTACTGTGAGAAGAAAACAGCTTGGTTCATCTTGTGCAAAAACACAGCTTGGAAAAATACAGCTTGGATTCTTAACTGCAATGTCTAACTCCACGTTAAAGGCAATATGCAGCTAACCTAAATATCAAATGCAATGTCTAATGTCATGTCAAAGCCAATAGGCAGCTGAGCTGAATATAAAATGCAATGTATAATATCATGTCAAAGCCAATAGGCAGCTGAGCTGAATACAAAATGCAATGTATAATATCACGTCAAAGCCAATAGGCAGCTGATCTGAATACAAAATGTAATATATAATATCATGTCAAAGCCAATAGGCAGCTAAGCTGGATACAAAATGCAATGTCTAATATCATGTCAAAGCCAATAGGCAGCTAGACTGAATACAGCATGTCAAAGCCAATAGGCAGAATACAGAATGTAATGGCTAATGCAATGTCAAAGCCCATAGGCGGCTAAACTGAATACAGAAAGTAATGGCTAATGTCATGTCAAAGCCAATAGGCGGCTCAACTGAACAAAACATACAATGTGCTACTGGTGAACATTGAGCAACTAATATGCGCAGTGATGAAACACAAAGTCATTGGTCAAACTCCATTAATGGCATAACATTCCATCCTTTGACCAATGAATTTTTGTTTCACATATCTCTTGTTTCAAACAAAAAAAAAAAAAAACATTAGCACAAAAAAATATTATCAGCAAGTCAGATTTGAATGATCAAAACAATCCCTGTAAAGCAATGAAAGTGAATTAACACATTGATCTCATAACCTTTCACATCAGATACGTCTACACAGAAAAGAGTGAATGAGAGTATAGTGTCTCTAATTCAACAGTGTTAGCAATTTGATGTGGCATGAGTTCTACTCATGTAAAGGTGCACGGTCCACCTGAAAGGTATGCTGGAAGATAAGTGAAAGTCAGAGTTCCATACGAGAAGGAAAAAAACACAGCTTAGTTCCAGTGGAAGAATGCAATCAAACAAGTTGAACTTGAACTGAAGGCGCCATTTGCGCAAAATGGATCCATGGTGCTGGCACTTTACTCAGCCAGGTTCAGGTTGGGGGTTCGGTCCCTTCCCCGACCCCACACGCACACACCCGAAGGGGGACCACACAGCACACTCAGGGACAGTGGCGAAACGTGGTAGGATCTGCAAAAGAAACAAGTATGACTTTTCTTGCAAATAACATTTGTCATTTAAAATGTACCCTTCCTCTTCCTTTCCCTGTTTTATAATCAGCAGGACGTTTTTGGGGCCCTTTGTTATAATTTCTGCAGATTCTGGAGGGTCACTTGGGGCTTCAACCCACACATCAGCACTGAGGTTTTTATCTGCTGCACCACAGCTTCCCTTTTCTTGCACTGTCAGAAGGGCTGGGGCAGACTCCTTCTTTACCAAACCTCCATTCACTGCACTTTTGACAATTTGGGCCATTCTGTCTCCAATTTGTATCAATAAATCAGATTCTTTTCTAGTTATCAGCATAATTTCGATTTCTCCTTGGTAATTTGCAGCAATCACTCTCCCTAAAACCTGATCAATTTGCCATTTCTGTCCTGGTAACTTTCCTCTCCCCAACTGTTCTGTGACTGCTTGCATGACAGATTGCTTTTGTGCGTGCTGCACAGTTTTTATCAAATCTAGGGGAATGTGCATCTCTCTCATCTCTGCCCACCTGTAAGTGGCTTTTTCTCCCAGCTGTTCACATTTCTGGGACACCCACTTAGCCATCCCCACTAAGGCAGAATTCTGGGTGTACACTTCTCTCTCTGAATTTTTCTCTTTAACATCTGAAAGGGAATTGAACCAGTTAGGTGCAAGCCATGTGGAAAAACAAACTGCTAAACCATTGGCAATGAACCAAAAATCAGCGTAAAAATGACACATCTCACGTAGCTCTTGCTTTAAAATCTGGCACACATTGTACAATGCTGTTCCTTCTCCTGTGCCATAAAACAACATTTCAGTCAATGAATCATTAGTAAAACAAACATGCTTTTTATCTTCAGTGGACAAATGGTGCACACAATTTCACTAGTGACTCTTTTACCTGTGGTACTCTAGCCCTGTCTTGCAAGTACCAGATCCAATGTATGATCCTAGCTAGGGGCACTATTTTCTTCCCTTGTTCTTGATTTACATGTAAATCAGTATTTACACTCAATTTCACTGCGCAGAAACCTAAAGTCTGCATTATTTCATTTGCCAAATCACAAGCGCGCAACTGCATATAATTTTTACCAGTGACCATATACAAAAGTGTTAGGATTTCACTCAAATGAGGGCTATTCTGTTTCCAAAAATCAAACAAGCTAATGAAACTCGGTGTCTCTTGCTTAGTGCAAACAGTAAGAAGCTCTAAAATCTTTCCTTTTACTTGTGCATTTTGCCACGGTAACTCGTAAATCGCATTCTGAGCTCTCTCGTTCTCGTCCGTGTTATCAGTTAAGGAATGCACTTTGACTGCCAAAAAACCTGGCTCACACGGAGTCTCAGAGCAGCCCGAAGCTGTCTTAACCCCCTCATTACTAGAATGGGAAAAGAAAGATTCTTCTAAAACAGTATTTTTATAACTTTCATCATTATCTTGAATTAATGTATTCTGGCTAATTTGCTCACGTAAATTCTCATTTTCATGTTCCAACTGCCTACATTTCTCCTGCATTTCTCTGTAAGCAGATAAAGGTATCCAAACCTTTCTGTCATCATTGCTTCCAAAAGGCACATTTTCTAAATATGCTTCATCACAACAAAGAATATTTCTCAAAGCACCATCAGGCAGTTTAGCTACACATGCATTTTCAAACATGGTCTGCCGTGCTTCTGTGATTCTCCAAACAATAGAAAACAATTCACAGTTTTTCATAGCACCATCGGGCAGTTTAACAACACATGCATTTTCAAACATGGTCTGCCGTGCTTCTGTGATTCTCCAAACAACAAAAAACTATTTCTGTAATTCTCCAAACAACAAAAACAATTACACTTTTAAAGTGTGCACGTAGAAATCTATTAATTCGTCAACACCCCTTAACCAACCCACTCCTGGTACCAAATGTAGTGCTTCTGTACTTATCTCGTTTTCAGCACTTACATAGCATATCAAGAATGCACTTCTGAGTTCAAAGAAGACTTTTATTGTTGTTAATTCTTCCCCAACCGCAATTTCGTAAGAGACAAATTATTAGATTTCAAGCACACGTTCAATGAAAACACAGTTGCAATGTACACAGCAGGTTATATTTATAAGACATTGAATGCAAAGCAAAACAAATACTTCACCGTGTGAGAAACTATTTACAGCTTCATCTTTCTAGGGTCTGCAAGCTGATGACTCCTGTCAGCTGCGAGAAAGAGATTTATCTACCCACACGGGATACTGGCAACTGGCGCCTAGTTCCAGTACGAAGTCAGGCAGATTCGAATCTAATTCTCTGAAGCCTGTGACATCCGTTACAAAGGTGTGCCCCCTCCTCTCAGACTCGGGAAGACTACGCAAGCCTTTGGAGACTGGCCAAATCTCCTAGACTGCTCCTCTTCCCAAGCTCAAGCAGAGAGAAAAACACCCAATGTACCCTCTCTTATCAGGTCTAGTCTACTGTGAGAAGAAAACAGCTTGGTTCATCTTGTGCAAAAACACAGCTTGGAAAAATACAGCTTGGATTCTCAACTGCAATGTCTAACTCCACGTTAAAGGCAATAGGCAGCTAACCTAAATATCAAATGCAATGTCTAATGTCATGTCAAAGCCAATAGGCAGCTGAGCTGAATATAAAATGCAATGTATAATATCATGTCAAAGCCAATAGGCAGCTGAGCTGAATACAAAATGCAATGTATAATATCATGTCAAAGCCAATAGGCAGCTGAGCTGAATACAAAATGTAATATATAATATCATGTCAAAGCCAATAGGCAGCTAAGCTGGATACAAAATGCAATGTCTAATATCATGTCAAAGCCAATAGGCAGCTAGACTGAATACAGCATGTCAAAGCCAATAGGCAGAATACAGAATGTAATGGCTAATGCAATGTCAAAGCCCATAGGCGGCTAAACTGAATACAGAAAGTAATGGCTAATGCCATGTCAAGGCCAATAGGCGGCTCAACTGAACAAAACATACAATGTGCTACTGGTGAACATTGAGCAACTAATATGCGCAGTGGTGAAACACAAAGTCATTGGTCAAACTCCATTAATGGCATAACAGAGGTTGCCTTTATAGGTACTCCTCGACGAGGAAGAATTTAAACTTTGTTTCTTTTACTTAGGCAGTTGACTGCCTAATGGGTCCAACTGGGACTGACAATAGGCCCAGGCATCAAAATAAATGTGGCCCCACTAGTTAAATAGATAGCAAAAATAGGTGCCCATGTTTGAAAATGGAGGCAGTTTTGAGCTTGTAAAGACACACTGTATAGGTTTTTTGCAAAGTATGGAAGACGGCGTGGATTTGAGTTTGCTGCAGGTGATGTATGTTTTAATATGAATCTAAACAACAATAAAACCGGCACAGCAAACCATAAGCAGGCCTGCAAACAGCCAGAAAATTAGTCCACACACTGGCCTGTCAGACCACCCTGTAGGGCACTGTCAGTCCATCCCCGACTGCCTGTCTCTAGGATGTGAACACTGATGATGATGTAACAACTGGGGCAAGGAAATGAAGAGGAGATAATAAACCTTATGCAAACACCCTTTTCAACAAATGTCATGTTCCCACCTAAAACGTGAAAGGACCCGACAACTTACACTACGATTAGTTGCAGTAGAGTAGGTATAGAAACTCTTGATGCCTAATTCATAAAGGCATTTTTTTCATTGTGAAATTATTTTTACTATGAAACGTATCAGGACATACGATGGTTAGGCACTCAAAATATAAAACCTCTTTCTCTTAAGCATTGATGGAGCCTGGGACCCTATCTTTTCATCTGGGGTCTGATTAATCTTTTCTTCTCTGTCCCAAGGGGTGAAGAAGTAATTTTACCAAATTTTTCAAACCATTCACAGTGCAACTTAATAGTCACACTTTAAACCTCAGAGTTCAAATTTAATTTTCAAAGGCCTTTATTGCAGACTCAAAGCCAAAGTTACATAGGTGAATCTCAAAACCATAGTATATATCTACAAAACCACCAATGGAGAATTAAGATGTTGTACAATATTGAATTGAAGCAACAAAATGAAGTTCTCTTGCCAAACCATTGAATCTAGCGCCTAAAGTATTCTAATACTAAAGGAATATTCTGATAGGTTAGCAAACACATCTTCAGTAGAAGATTCTGTTCAGGAGAGGTGCGGTGGAATAAAGCCACTTAGAAAACATGAGGTCTGTACCGCAGAAGGTCTGCTCTAAGCAAGGGGCAGAGAGAATCTGAATCGCTCTCCTTCTAACCCCACTTAACTCGTAGTTTTTCCCAGGTTTGATGATATCATAACAAAAACCCTCATTTGGAAAAAGAAAGCTGCAAATCAATTATCATTAACCCTTTAGTCGTCCGAAGCCTTCGACACCCAACCTTGATACACCCCTGCATTCTCAAATTTAAAAAGCTATAGCTATTAGTGCCAGGATACTCCTTTCGTCTGGTAGCGGTTCTTTCAGACCCTCTGATCTCTTGTGCACAACGAGTTCCTAGTTAATGTCAGCACCTGCAGCTTTTGAAAAACAAGCTTTCACGTTGAAGATTAGAACGTTAAAAAAGAATGCGGCCTTCACTCCAACCAACTATAATGAACATGAATATACTTTAGTTCAAATATGTTTTAAATGCCTTCCTTGTTGATTTAAAAAAATTATGAAGGCTAACATATACTATAAAATTGTCATTCTTGCAAACGAGTATTAAATGTGGCTTGCATAAAACACTAACTTTCATTGTGCACTTTTACTGATCTATTTCAGTGCACTATGTTTAACTATTTGTCTTACATGTTACATGTTTTTAGGAAGCATAATGGAGTAGCCAGTTTATGCTCCTTCAACCCTACCTCTGATGCGTAACATCATCACAAACCCACTTCATTCTTGAATGAGACTCTAAAACCTAGTAATTCTGAACAGCTTTCGCCTGGGTTCTTCCAAACGCTTCATGTCATTGTAATATTCACTCTGACTTTCTTCCAACTCAACCTCTGCTTTCTTTCTGCTTTGCTGAATCCTCATTCCTTAGAAAATGTTGTATCCAATCAACAGAATTATTACCACTATGGAAATAATCAGCAATGGTCTCAACACAAGCCATACAATTCCACTTCCTAAATTTCTGAACCTTCTATCTATAGCAGAATATCCATTTCCATTCTTCTCATGCACCAGTCGCTTCCAACTCTTTCAAATCTTTTATCAACCCTGAAATATTCTGGATATACCTCTGCAAATCCTTACTTTTACGCGGAATTAAGGTACAACATTGTTAGACCTTAAGCGTCCGACAGACTCCGTCTTCTTTTGTGAGCAATATGTCTAAGGCAAGTAAATTTTGCAAAACCATTGATCTGATCGCAGTCCGCTCAGAATCTATGACCAGTAACACTCCAGTAGTACTACTGGCTAGTTTATCCACTATATTTTTCAGCCTTCTAAACTTTAAATAATTCAAAATCACTCCAACAGACAGGATCAAAGCACCAAAAAAGTCTCCTTCCACTTCTCCTGCACTCACACCTCGCTTAGATCTAGAAACTTGAGTCCAAAGAGGATCGTCAAAGTGCTCCACATGGTAAGTTTTAGGAAAAACAATCCCCAACTAACATGTTCCATATCATCCTTTTGGCAATCTAAAATAAGCATGTTTTCCACAAACAAAATTAACTCCAGGTTTAACAGCGTCCTCCCCATCCAAATGGAACTTATAGTTCCCTCTGACATCAAAAGTGTGTTACCATTCACCTTTTCCCACAAACACATTATCCGTTTCAGATCCTTCCATCCGGATGCACAATCTTCCTTTCTTCTCCCAGTCTAGAGGTAAGGCAGCTAGGTTTCGAGCTAACTGATGTTCCATTTCTTTTGTCTACTTTAAGTCAAGTCAATTAACTTTATTCAGGCTATTGGCCACAAAAGTCATGCAAATATGCATACATACATTTTCCTTCCTTATTAAATATGTAAAACATATGTTTGCTAAAATCAAGATACATTTTTATGAATACAGATTTTAAAACCATAATAAACAAAATCATAAGTCACAGCTATCAGCACTACACCAGTCTTGGAGAAAATACCTCTTTACCATGTAATCATAAAGACAATGATTCATATCTTTTCCTTCTTTCACGAACCCTCCTAATAAAGTTTATACTGCAAGACATATTTCTGTACTAGAGATTTTCTGTAAAAAGATCAAGTGTTTTTTATATATTCTTAAATTAGTTTTCTATAAAATAGGAATTAAATACTCCCGCCTAAAAACTCTATATATAGGACACAAATGTAAAGTGGCTTGTGCTTTGTGTGGAAACATGGTCACAGTTACACAGAGGTAAAACATATTTACAGGTATTACACTGGGGGAAAAGTACCTTATAGTGAATCAGACCACCTAAAAAGGTTAAGATAACTATGATATATGGGGTTCGCTATTCAAAAGAGATATACGGTTCCACACAATTTGTAGTCGCAATCTTGATATGCCTTTTTAATGAAACCATGGACTGGGCCCTCCTTAATCTTACATCTGTACAATATATTAGAAAGAGTGAATTAACCTCCTCCTTACATGAACTGGTGATTTGATAAAGGTGGTTGAACAAATCCTTGAGACCTATGGCCTCGAGATTTTGTCTCAGATAAGTAATTCAGGGGAATGTAAGCCACACTATCTAAAGTGAGACAATCAATAATACAAGACCTAACTAACCGCGTCTCCAAAATTAAACCAAGATTTGATCCATAGCAAAAGCGGAGCAAGTGTCGACTGATTTTCTAGATACCCCAATCCTAATTCTACATGGCATACGAGGGTTGCAGCTCCCACTGGAAGCATTTAGTAGTCTACAAATGAAACTATTCTCTGCCTGTTGAAAGGCAGACTGACTTGGGTATCCCCATAGACTTTCCTCATAGGACCTGGCAAAAATGCTTTTAGTTTTATATAGAGTCAGCATTTATTTAATGGGCATCCTACCAAAACTGCGTGAAAATCTAAAAATAGCCTCTCTGTGTTTTTGAAAGGGTTGCACCTCATTTATTCAAAAGTGAGTTCCATTTAAAACTGAAACAAAAAATAATCCCCAAATAATTCAAATCTTTCATTTTTTTCCAATGTGGCATTCCCCATGACGAAGGTAATTCACTTTTAAATCCAAATCACCCATAAAAGAGTGAAAAGAATCTAATAATATTTGAAGACTGTTAGCCGTGCGGTGTATGAGGACAGCATTGTCTGCAAAGAGGTGAATGGAGATTGGTTGGGAATCTATATAGGGGATATCCTACACAACTTCTGCCTAATATTTGGCAATTCCATTCATATATAATGCAAATAAAAAGGGGGCAAGAATGCAACCCTGTCTCACCCCACAGAAAGAAATAATACAAGAAGTTGTTTCACCCGAGCTACCACAATAGACTTAAGCATTGGTGTAAACATTTGATTAAAATAAGCATTTCCAATTCAACCCCATTCTTCTCCATCAGTGACCAGAGCGTTGACCGATTCACAATATCAAAGGCACAGGATAAATCAATAAATGATAAGTGTAGCTACCCTTCCTTCGCCATTATGAATTTACCTGTTAGAAGATACAAGTTTAGGCACTAATCAACAGCACCAATACCAGGTCTAAAACCATATTGTATGTTAGACAAAATATTATGCTCTGTGACCCGAGATTCCAGCCGAGCTAGGAGTACATTTCCCAGGATTTTCAGCTGGAGCTTATTAAAGATATAGGCCTATAACAAGATGGTAATTCCCAGTCTCCTTTTTAAAGATTGTCGAAATTATGGCCATTTTGCAGGACTCCGTTATTTGACATGAAGATATACCCTTGAATACATTTGTCAGAAGAGGCGCCCAGAATTGATTTTGATTTAATACACCAACTGGTACGCCATCTGAACCCAGTGCCTTCCCTCCACCACATTTCCCTAGTGCTGCTAAGATGCCTTTTACCTCAAAGGCTATGGTGGATTCCTGGGTAAGGTCAACCTGCCACATGGGATCAGCTTTATCAGTTACATCAGATGTTAGACTACATTGTTTCTTAAACATATATTCATAGTATGCCACCCATTGATCTGCTGGAATTTGGGCTTCATGTCGTGCAACCTCTTGCTAGAAAAAAAGGGTGATTTAAAATTCCCCAAAAGGCTATCATTCCGATTTGCTGCTGCTATAAGGTCCTCCAAGACCTGTGTCTGAATTAAACCATCTACAAGGTTGCTTATATTTTTTGGGGTTATCAGTGGATAGTTTTTCTGAGCTAGCTCTGCATAAAATGCTAAAATCGTTCGAGATTGTGGATACATCTAAATTATAGTTAAGATACCGTAATACAGTAGGTACATTTTGTAAGATTATTTAAGCATTAAGTTTATCCCACTTGATTCTAATCCCTCTTTGTTTGGGATAAGTTATCTTATTACCTTTATTTTTGGTGGGTTTAATTATATATAAATTCAGAGTTAACGCTAAAGGATTATGGTCACTTATGAATGCGCAACTACCTTAAAATCTGTATAAACTTGTATGAGTTCAGGGGACATAAAATAAAATCAATAGTGCTGCACTTTTTACTTCCCGTAAAAGTTGGGATTAAATTTCCACTCAAAGCTGCCATATCATTTACACACACAAGATCATGTTTCAGAATAATAGTATTCAAGGTCTCCCCATAGGGAATGTGTCTAGGTTCCACTGGTTTCTAAAGTTACAAACCCATCTCCACTGTGATCACACAAAGTAATATTGAACTCCCCCCCACCGAAATCAGACTAATGCGTTTTGTATTTGTAAAGGAGTCAAGAAAATCCTCAAAAAGGACAGTAGCTTCTGTGTCCACATGATTAAAATTATTGTAATAGAAGTTAACCAATAAAATATTGTACTCATTTTAAAAAGGAGAGAAGCATGACCTGGAAGTTAGATGAAGACCATATTTTTGATAGGGTTGAGGAATATATATATATGAATATATATATATATATATATATATATATATATATATATATATATATATATAATAATATATTGGGCTCGGAGTATTACAATTTTTTTTTTTTAGAAGAAGTCTTTTCGAGTCACGGGGTCGAGTGACTCCTCCTCTTTGGTTCCATTGCGCATGGGCATCGACTCCATTGTTAGACTGTTTTCTTTCCGCCGTCGGGTTCGGATGTGTTTCCTCTCGCTCTGAGATTTCGATACGGAAAACTTTGTAAAACTCTCTCTTCGTCGGTATTGTATTGATCGGGTTTATCTTCTTACATCGACACAGCAGTACCGTCAGGAAAACAACTTTGTACGCCCTTTGGGGCCCACGTGCCCAACTTAGGCTGACCGCGTGGAAAGCCTCATGGATCGGACTTCATTCCGATTCTGTCCTCTGTGCCACGCGAAGTACCCATACACAGATCAGCATCTGGTTTGCAACCTCTGCCTTTCCCCCCAGACCATCGTGAAGAAAACTGTGAGGCCTGTCGATCCTTCCGATCGAAAAAGACTCTTAGAGACCGAAGAGCAAGAAGGCTCGAAATGGCGTCGAAGAGTGGGGAACATCTCGACGTAGAAGAGGAAGAATTGATGCAGACAACAGTCTCAGTTCGAGATTCGGAGTTGGAGCAGGAATCAGAGGAAGACAGACCAGTCACAGCAGGAAAACATGTGAGTACGCCTGCCCCTGCACCCTCACAAAACAAAAAACAAAAGGCCTTGGGTACGCCACTGCCGGAAGGCCATGGCTCGGCCTGAAAAAAGACTGTCGGTAACCGACCTCCCAGTTCGGCACCGAAAAAGGCCAAGCCTCCGAAAACCTCAGAGATGACAAAAAGCTCAGTTTCTGACTCCAGTAGACATACATTTTTGGAGTCAAAAATAAGAAAGCAAGTTCGGAGCCGAGACCTTTGTCGTCCTCATCTTTTTCGATCCTGAAAAAGCATGCTTTGGAGCCCAAAAGGCCAACATACACAGAGCATGGACTTTCAAAAAGACTTAAAGAAAGCCCCAACACCTCTGAAGAAGACTTAGAGGTAGAGCCAATTCTAGAAATTATGGATGAAAGGCAATCCAGGATCCACATCCATAAAGAAACAGGAAGAATTCTTACAGCACTTCCTTGAAAAATAAAGAGGAAGCTAGCTTTTTAGGAGGAATTGGACACTATGCAGCCCCCAGCTAAAGTACAAAAGCAGAAGGAGAAACCACCACCTCCTCAGTCTTCTCCTCACTCTCCTCCTCATTCTCCCCACCTACCTACCTCTCCTCCTACCAGCCCTACACCAATGCATTCACCCACTCATTCATATGATTCACAACAGGACAATGTTGATCCATGGTATCTTTCTGATCCTGATCCCATTCCAAGTAATGATCCACACGGCTATCCCTCTAAACCATAACCACCTGAGGATAGTACTGTCTGTAACAAGGTGAAAGCTAGGGCTGCAGCATATCATGGTGTTACCATGCATACAGAGCCACTAGAAGAGAATTTTTTATTCAACACTCTATCCTCAACTCATTCTAGGTACCAATGCCTCCCAGTGCTCCCAGGCATGGTAAAACATGCAGATCAGATTTAACGAACCAGAAAAGCCACGCATCATAACACCTAGAATAGAGAAGAAATATAAACCTGCACCCTCTGACCCTGATTATATCACCTATCAGGTACATCCTGACTCTGTTGTAGTTAGCGCCACCAGGAAGAAGGCAAATAGTCAGTCATCAGAAGATGCACCCCCTCCTGATAAAGAAAGCAGGAAAATCGATGCTGCAGGGAAAAGAGTTGCATCCCAGGCAGCAAATCAGTGGAGGATAGCCAACTCGCAAGCACTATTAGCTCGCTATGATAGAGCCCATTGGGACGAGATGCAGGACATAATACAACATCTCCCCAAAGAACACCAGAAAAGGGCACAACAGGTAGTGGAGGAAGGGCAAGCCATTACAAATAACCAGATAAGATCTGCCCTAGATGCAACAGATACTGCTGCTAGGAGTGTCAACACTGCAGTCACTACACGTAGACATGCATGGCTCTGATCTTCTGGATTCAAGCCAGAAATACAGATGTCTGTGTTGAACATGCCGCTCGACAAAAAACATCTTTTTGGGCCAGAAGTAGACACAGCTATCGAAAAATTGTGAAAAGACTCTGACACAGCAAAGGCAATGGGTGCACTCTACTTTGCACCATATAGGGGGTCATTTTGTAAACCTCAGTTTCGAGGTGGTTTCAGAGCACAGCCCTCAGAGGCATCAACCTCTCAGACAAAGCCAACCTACCAACCGCAATACCAACGTGGTAGTTTTAGAGGCACATATAGAGGACAATACCCCAAAATAGAGGAAAATTCCAGGCCTCTAAGCAGCCGCCACAGCACCCAAAACAGTGACTTCCCTCATTCCCTTCCACTCCGCACCTCTCCTTTGGGGGGAAGACTACAACAGTTCCACACAAATTGGCAAAATATTACCACAGACAACTGGGTGCTATCAATTATCCGCAATGGCTATTGCCTAGAATTGATAAACACTCCTCCAAATATTCCACCACGGTTACACAAACTATCCACAGAACACACAATTCTGTTACAAGAAGAGGTCCAATCTCTACTAATCAAACAAGCAATATAATTGGTTCCACAGTCTCAGATAGGAGCAGGAGTTTATTCACTATACTTTCTAATTCCCAATAAAGATGGCACCCTCAGGCCAATATTAGACCTCAAGCCTCTCAATCTTTACATCCTGTCAGAACATTTTCACATGGTAACTTTACATGATGTCATCCCACTACTACAAAAACAAGATTTCATGACAGCCTTCGACCTCAAAGAAGGGTATTTTCCCATACCCATCCATCCTGCACACAGAAAATACCTCAGGTTCGTCATTCAGGGAAAACACTACCAATTCAAAGTGTTACTCTTTGGAATAACAGCGCCAAGGATATTCCCAAAGTGCTTAGCAGTAGTGGCAGCCTACCTAAGAAGACAACATATACATGTCTTTCCATATCTAGACGATTGGCTAATAAAATCAAGCAATCATACATAATGCCAAAATCATACGCATTAGGTAATACAAACCTTACAAACACTAGGCGTCTCAATAAACTACCAAAATCACACCTTCAACCAGCACAAATACAACAGTATTTGGGTGCAATACTAAATACTCAACAAGCTCTAGCATATCCAAATACACAAAGGATACAAGCTTTCCAAAATATAATCACACAAATACTAACAAATCAACAATACACTGTCAGATTTGTCATGAAAGTTTTAAGAATGATGGCATCATGTATTGCAATTGTTCCACGCGCAAGACTAAACATGCAGCCCTTACAACTGTGCCATGCACGACAATGGTGACAGGCACACGGTCAACTCCAAGATCTAGTGTTGATATACCTCCAAACATACATGTCCCTTCAGTGGTGGAATTCCATAAATCTAATAAAAGGACGGCCATTTCAAGGCCCTGTGCCTCAGACCATAATTACAACAGATGCATCAATGATTGGTTGGGGAGCTCACCTAAACAATCACAACATTCAAGGGCAATGGGATGTCAAACACAAACAGCTACACATAAACCACTTGGAGTTATTAGCTGTTTTTCTAGCACTCAAAGCTTTTCAACCTCTTCTCACACAGAAGAATCTTCTTATCAAAACAGACATGACAACATGACAATCTCTGCAGAAATCACCAACAAACTCACGAATGGGAGATTCATCCTCAAGTACTTCAAAAATACTTTCAAAAGTCGGGAACACCAAACATAGACCTGTTCGCAACAAGCAAAAACACAAAATGCCAAAACTTTGCATCCAGACACCCACATCCCTTATCCAAGGGCAATGCTCTATGGATCAAATGGTCAGGGATATTTGCATTCACTTTTACCCCTCTCCCGCTCCTTCCGTTTCTAGTCAACAAGTTGCGTCAAACTTCACACTCAACAGGATACTCATAGCACCAACATGGGCATATCAACCGTGGTACACAACATTATTAGATCTGTCGGTAGTACCCCACTCCAAACTCCCATCCAGACCAGATCTTTTGACACAAAACAGAGGTCAAATCAGGCATCCAAATCCCAAGACACTCAACTACTAGACAGTGCTATGCAAACAAATGGAAAATATTTGTATATAACTGTCAATCCAAAAATATAGACCCTTTTACAGCATCAATACAAGATATTGTATATTATTTACTTCGTGTACAAAAATGTAATTTAGCATTCTCTTCAATAAAAATTAATCTTACTGAAATTGCAGCATATTTACAAAGTATACAACATAGCTCTTTATTTAGAGACACATCATTCCACCCAGAACACCACCAGTTCCTTCTTGGAATCCAAATATAGTGCTTACAAGACTTATGGGACCACCATTGAGCCTATGCACTCTTGCCAAATTCAATTTCTAACATGGAAGGTTGCCTTCCTAGTGACAATTACTTCTTTAAGAAGAGTAAGTGAAATCCAAGCCTTTGCTCTTGAAGAACCTTTCTTCCAACTACACAAACATAAGGTTGTACTATGAACAAATCCAAAATTTCTACCAAAAGTTGTACCACCATTTCATATAAATCAAACAGTGAAACTGCCAGTCTTCTTCCCGAAGCTAGATTCTGTGGCAGAAAGAGCTCTACATACATTAGACCTCAAAAGAGCTTTAATGTACTATATAGACAGAACTAAACCGTTTAGAAAGACTAAACTATTTGTAGCTTTCCAAAAACCACATACAGGCAATCCTATATCAAAACAAGGTTTAGCACAATGGATCGTAAGGTGCATCCAAACATGCTATATTAAAGCAAAAAGACAGCTTTTAGTTACTCCCAAAGCACATTCTGCGAGGAAAAAATGTGCAACAATGGCTTTTTTTAGGGAATATACCAACGGCTGAAATATGTAAAGTAGCTACATGGTCAACACCACATACATTCACTAAACACTACTGTGTAGACGTATTATCACGACAACAAGCCACAGTAGGTCAAGCTGTTCTAAGAACATTATTTCAAACAACTTCAACTCCTACAGCCTGACCATTGCTTATTTTTGGGAGGACAAACTGCTTTGTAGTCTATGCACAGCATGTGTATCTGCAGCTACACATGCCATCGAACGGAAAATGTCACTTACAGTGTACATCTGTTCGTGGCATGTTCTGCAGATTCACATGCACCCTCCCTCCTTCCCGGAAGCCTGTAGTCGTTTAAGTTACAAAATGTGTACATATGTAGATACATTTACATTTGCATGGACATCTCTTACTTTATACCTATATACTCCATCACTCCTTCCTTTACCCTCTGCTGGAAAACAGTCTTAACAATGGAGTTGATGCCCATGCGCAATGGAACCGAAGAGGAGGAGTCACTCAATCCCATGACTCAAAGACTTCTTCGAAGAAAAACAACTTGTAACACTCCGAGCCCAACACTAGATGGTGGACTAATGCACTGCATGTGAATCTGCAGCAAAACATGCCACAAACAGATGTACACTGGGTAAATGACATTTTCCACACACATATATATATATATATATATATATATATATATATATATAATAATAATATCCCCCTTTAGCTCTACCCACGATAGAGGGGATTGCCAGTTCCAAAAAGGATTGGTAGCCATTTAGATTTGTTGCCTTCCGGGACCAAGTCTCTTGACAACATAAAATATCAACTTCATTTGCAAAGGCGATCCATTCCAGATTTTAAATTTTTAATTGTGCACTTGCAATATTCCAGAAAACAATTATCATTCCTTCCTTGGAGCAGATCAAATTGTATAGTTGCCCCTTCAAGTTCCCTCATAGGAGGAGGAGAAAAAAGCCTAAGAGGACTAGAACATGAAGTGAGCTATTGAGATGAAGGTCAATCCATTTGATCCAAGGTTGAGAGTGATTCAAATCTGTTTTGTGTGGGCACTGAAAAACGAACGTAATTTGAATTTGGATTATTTACTGCAAGTGCTACAGGTGGTCTATAGAAATTACCCAAGGGACAGACCTTAGTCGACTTTGCACCATGATTTGAATAATTGGAACTAAGTAAACTATGCTTCACCGCATCTTCGTTCGTAAAAGTAACTACAATGCAATCCTTATTATCAGGCTTAGGCGATGATCCAACCCATAAGACTCTTCTTACATGATTCAAGTTAAACAGCTGCCCAAAGCGATTTATTCTTGTTCCTAACCCATGTACTACTTTGTTTAAAAGTTCATTTTAATTCTCTGGACTGTTACTCATTAAAGGCAGAACTCCCTTCAATATCACAATGTAAGTGGTGACTTGAGGAGGGGGATGCAAAACTGGAAAGGGTGAGGGCTTAACTGAGTGCTGGTGCAAGAGTGAACCTGGCCCCTGTGGAAATTCTGAAGAATTAGGAGGTCTAACAATAGTATCATGCGCAACCCCTCCCGCACTAACCCCTCTTGAATTTGATTGACAGAGACGGCACTCCGGAGTGAGGAGAGATCTGTTGTTAACCTCAACTAAAGAATTTTTCCAACTCCACATTCTCTAGGAGGGTCATTATTGGGGATAAAGAGGATTGTATAGCTTTTTTAATAATTTGGGTTACACAGGTATTGTATTCTGCAGACACAGAGAATGCTCTGTCATCTGTGTTTACTCCAGATTAGTTTCCTGGGCTTTCAGCCTTGTTTTGAGGTTGCCTCTGGCCCCCATTATGCCATTAGTGGTAAATCCCACTTACCGCCACGCTGACGGCTGCCAAAATACCTCCGCTGTGGCAGATATCTGTTCACCATATTATGACACACACACACACACGCACACCAATCCAACAGAATACTACCACATAGACAAATCTGCCATACCAAAGGTCAGTGATAAAGTGGCAATACCAACAACCAGACCGTAACGCCAATAGAACAATACCCATCACCTTATGACCCACGAATCACCACAGCGGACATTCAACAGCGGTAAACCTTTGGCGGTACAATAATATGATAATTGGCGCTCAGAATGGACACCCACATACAAAACACCACCACATTGACCAATACTAAAAACACACACCTGACACTCATGCACACACCACACCCAAACACACCACTATAAAACACACACCTACATTACCCACAACCCCTTACGAACACCAATTGCTACCAGGAGACCGAGAAGAAGAGCACGGAGACAACTAGACTCACACACCACTCACACCCATACACCACTCACACCCATATGCCCCTCACACACTCCAGATCACACATTCCACCACATTACCCAACACACCCTCACCAACACACATCACCCATGGCACCACAAAGGCACCCCTGTTTCACTGAGCAGGAGTTAAGGGTCATGGTGGAGGAAATTGTCAGGGTAGAGCCACAGCTCTTTGGAGCACAGGTACAGCAGATTTCCATTCCAAGTAAGCTGGAGCTATGGCCGAGAAGCGTGGACAGGGTGAACGCCATGGGACAGCACCCTAGTACAAGGTTGACATCAGGACGAGGTGGAACGACCTACGGGGGAAGGTATGTTCCATAGCAGCAAGGCACCAGCTCGCCGTACAGAGGACTGGCGGTGGACCCCCACCTCCTCCCCCACAGCTCACAGCATGGGAGGAGCAAGTCTTGGCATTACTGCATCCTGAGGGTCTCGCTGGAGTTGCTGGAGAACTGGACACTAGTGAGTCAACATTTATTACCTATCAACCCCCATCTTCCCCACAATACCTGCATGCTATCTCACACCCTCCCATCACTCCACTCCAACCCACACACCTAAACATCTCACTAACCCCAATGCCAAGCTCTGCATGCCAAACCAATGCATGGACACCCCTCCCAGCCCTGCATGGACACCCATCACTAAAGCATGCACAGCATAGGGAAACTAACATACCCACAATACATCACCATACACAAGCAAAAGCTGGCAGGGCAACACCAACGATAGAGGGGAAGCCAGGGATGTACAAATGTCATACACTTGAAGCATAATACATCATTACATTCCCACAGGTACCCCAGCCGATGTCAGTGGAGAGGAGGTGCCACCACTATCCAGTCCCCCAACAGAAGAGGCCCCCAGTGGTGACAGTAACTCTGGACTTCTGGATCTGGAGGACCTACCTGGCCCATCAGGGACCACTGGACAGCCGGTCACCCAAGCACAATCACAGACCACCAGAGAGCCTCCCCCATCAGGATCCAATACCACAGCACCAACTCAGCATACCTATACCTCTGTCCCCAGGACACGTCAATTAGCAGTGTGCCCACCTGTACAGGGACCCCAGGCCACACCTCATACCCAAGACAATCAGGGACCTGGGGTGAGTGGCAGTGGGCACAGCATTCAGGGGACAGGGGCACAGGCCAAAAGGGAAACTGGGAGGACTGCTATGCGCCAGGGGGAGGACAGGACCAGGGAACCGACTCTCCAGGAGGCACTCTCCGAGATCCTGGGAGCCTACCAACATTCCCAGGACATGATGGGCCAGATCCTTGACAACGTGCAGGAGAACAGGCAGCTGCAGGAGGGACAGTATCAGGGGATCAGGGATGACTTGCAGGCCATTAACAACACCCTGATCTCTGTAGCAGGTGTGCTGGCAGACATGGCCAACATCATGAGGGAGGCAACAGCACACCAGCGGACCCCTACCACTAGCCTGTCAACTGAACAGCCCTCCACCTCCACTGCCACGAGTGGCCAGGAGGCCCCACCACAGGACCCACAGGCCACCAGCACCTCTCCCCCTGCAGAAGGTGAACCACCGTGCAAATGTTCCCTGCAACCCAGACAGAAGCCAAAGACACATGCCAAGACCACCGCCAGGAAATGAGACTCTCCTGATTGTCCCCCTTGTGTCTCACTCAGTCACCTTGTCCACCTTGAACTGTCATTGCTCCCCTTCCTATGTCCCCTTGGACACTGCACCTGTGCTACAAACAGACTGAAACAATACCCTGGACTTTCCTCCATCATCAACCCATTCCATTGCACTTTGCTGTCAATTTCTTAGCACTACAATAAACACCCTTGAACAAAACTCAACTACTAGTATTTCATGTATTGAAAACTTGTATTGATGGAAACAGCTACATCCATTGCAAATGAACTGTACATTGTGAGAGCATAGAAACGATGACCTATAGCTGGCTGTAGTGATCACATCAGGACATTGTTGTCCAATCATCAACATCTGTAAAATTATAATCCACAGGTGACAGTAAGTACAGATAAAAAGTGGGTAATGCCTTCATGCCACACAGAATACACCAATAGTCATAGAAATGTGAAGTTGCGCTTTCTCAACTGTGTGTCATTGGAAGTAATGACGGATAACTGATGTTCTGTTGTCCACATCCTCATCTTCTGCCTCCTCATCCTCACTGTCCTCAGGGTCCACTGCTGCCACAGGAGCATTTCCAGTTTCCTCCTCTTGCAGAAAGGTACAGGGTGCCTGAGGGCCAGGTTGTGCAACATGCAGCATGCCACTACTGTCTGGCAGACCTTCCCGAGTGAGTAGCACAGGTATCCACCTGTCAGATGGAGGCACCCGAGACTGGCCTTCATGAGGCCAAAGGTCCTCTCAATGACCCTTCTGGTTCGCCCATGTGCCTCGTTAGAACATTCCTCAGCCCTTGTCCTGGCATTCCTCACAGGGGTCTGTAGCCACGATATGTTTGGGTAGCCAGAGTCACCTGCAAGATAAGTGAGGGACAACATTTAGCCACACACTAGCCTATGAAGTTAACATCAGAGGCATACACTTACATACACTGTGTGAGAACCAAGGCTCACCTATAAGCCTCACCCTGTGCCTCTGTAGGTGGGCCATCACATTTGGAATGCTGCTATTTCTCAGGACAAAGGCATCATGCACTGACCCAGGATATTTAGCATTGATGTGGGAGATGTACTGGTCCAACAGGCGCACCATCTGCACATTCATGAAGTGGAAACTCTTACGATTCCTGTACACCTGTTCATTCTGGCTGGGGGGGGGGGGACAAACGTAATATGTGTCCCGTCAATTGCTCCAATAATATTGGGGATGTGTCCCATTGCATAGAATCCGGCCTTCACAGTGGCCAAATCTTCCACCTGGGGGAAAGCTATGTAGTTGCACATGTGTTTTACCAGGGCAGCCAACACTGAGAACATAAGCTGTGACATTCCTGCTGCCAAGCTCACTGACACTCGGAAAGAACCAGTTGCAAAAAATGGAGAACTTACACAAGATGGGGGGGATCCCAGTCGGGTGATGGATGGATGAGATAAGGTCTGGCTCCAACTGGGCACATAGCTCTGTGATTGTGGCCCTGTCCAGTCTATAGGTGAGGATAATGTGCCTGTCCTCCAGTGTAGTTAAGTCCACCAGTGGTCTGTACACGGGGGTATGTCTCTATCTCCTATTCACCCGCAGTGGTAGGTATCTAAGGGACACAGGAGTGAGTGGGCTGTCGCAATTTGAACAACTAAACCACAACAGCAGTCCACATTGTGCACTTATGTATTGGGATAGTGTACATTTTGAAGAATGTGCCTATTTATCCTGTGATGCATCAATTCTCGATAGGCCTGTTTCCCCCTCCCCCTGAAATGGCCTATCCTGTCCTGTGTGGAGGAACAGTTGGAAGTAAGGTATTTCCACCAACATTCGGTGTTGTGGTGGTAGGCGGTCGTGCACCACCGTTCAATTCCTCATTCGATAATATTGGGCCCTATGGAGTACAGTGGCCAATGGGGATGTACACCAGAGGTGACGGTGTACACCGCTGCGGACATGACAGCCATTTTCTGATTCCCTACTTGTTTCCTGACCTTCAACAGGATTAGACCTGCACCCTCCTAAATGACACAAACGCAAGCATTCACACACCCAACAGCCACCCACCTCACATCAGCATACTGCCCATGCACCTGCACCCAAGTCCAGCAGACATACACCTTCAACAACCACTCCCTTATACTCCACTCCCATTACTCCTCCCGCCCCAACGTCCCTAAGAATCTTTTCCTTTCCCAAATTAACCTCTTCCCTATCCTCCCTCCCCCTCAACCACCACCGTCCTGCATGTATGGTCAGGGTACCAAGAACACAGCCAGCACCTCAGCCAAACAGTCCACAGGGACAGTGGTAGCACCATCTGCTTGTGGTGGTAAGGATACCAGACCTCCATCACAGAAGGGGAAGGAGCCAGCACCACCAGGGAAGAGTGTGAAGGGGCCTGCAGCACCAGGGAAGGGTGTGAAGGGGCCTGCAGCACCAGTGGAGAGTGTGAAGGGGCTTGCAGCACCAGGGGAGAGTGTGAAGGGGCTTGCAGCACCAGGGGAGAGTGTGAAGGGGCTTGCAGCACCGGGGAAGAGTGTGAAGGGGCTTGCAGCACCGGGGGAAGATTGTGAAGGGGCTTGCAGCACCGGGGAAGAGTGTGAAGCGGCTTGCAGCACCAGGGGAGAGTGTGAAGGGGCTTGCAGCACCAGGGGAAGAGTGTGAAGGGGCTTGCAGCACCGGGGAAGAGTGTGAAGGGGCTTGCAGCACCGGGGAAGAGTGTGAAGGGGCTTGCAGCACCGGGGAAGAGTGTGAAGGGGCTTGCAGCACCGGGGAAGAGTGTGAAGGGGCTTGCAGCACCGGGGAAGAGTGTGAAGGGTCTCGCAGCACCGGGGAAGAGTGTGAAGGGGCTCGCAGCACCGGGGAAGAGTGTGAAGGGTTTTGCAGAACCGGGGAAGAATGTGAAGGGTCTTGCAGAACCGGGGAAGAGTGTGAAGGGGCTTGTAGCACCGGGGAAGAGTGTGAAGGGGCTTGCAGCACCGGGGAAGATTGTGTGAAGGGGCCTGCACCACAAGGAAAGAGTGTGAAGGGGCCTGCACCACCAGGGAAGAGTGTGAAGGTGCCTGCAGCACCAGGGAAGAGTGTGAAGGTGCCTGCAGCACCAGGGAAGAGTGTGAAGGTGCCTGCAGCACCAGGGAAGAGTGTGAAGGTGCCTGCAGCACCAGGGAAGAGTGTGAAGGTGCCTGCAGCACCAGGGAAGAGTGTGAAGGGGCCTGCAGCACCAGGGAAGAGTGTGAAGGGGCCTGCACCACCTGTGAAGAAGGGGAAGGGGCCTGCACCACCAGGCAAAGAGGGGAAGAGCCCATCCACCCCTGCCAGAAAGGGTAAGGGATCCACGACCCATATACAGGAGGAGACTGGGCACTCTACACCAGCGGAAGCTGTCAGGCTGACACCGACACTGCCACCACCACCAGCTGTCCAGGGGCCCCCACTGTCAGCTGTCGAATTGCAGCCATCAGTAAGTGCAGCGGCTGCCCTGGAGGCTCCTCCAACTACCACCACATTGCAGCCATTGGACAGTGCAGAGGCTGCCCAGGAGGCTCCTCCAAACACCACAACTGTGCAGCCCTCACTGCCAGCGGGCGCCATGTAGGCCACCATCCAGGGGCTGCTGTGCTGGCTGTCCTTTCCAGAACCAATGGGCAACTCACCCACATCAGAGACTGTGGCCTTGCACTCCCCAGAACGAAGCAATCCCTCCAGAACTAGTGGGGATGTTTTCGTATTCGGCTGAGGAGCCCCTGGCCCCCCAATTCCCCTGAGGTTCCTTCCCACTTGCAAAATGATGCCCCTGCAGTGTTCTCTCTGGCTGTGTCAGGATACAGGTTGGGCCTTGGTCTGTGCCCTGTGGCCTTGTGTTCGTTCATGACTTTGGACGGGGCATTGGCCCTTTATGGACATTTGTATATATTTGGTTTGTGTGGTGGATTTTGCTATGCCAATACATTGTTGTTACTCCAGCATTGTGGTCCGTGTTTTATTATGCTGTGTGCCATTGGTTTACGTGTGCAGCTGGTTGTGTGGGTGGTGTGTGTTGTGCATGTGTGCGTCACTCTCGTTTTCCTCCCTCCCTCCTTGTGTGCTAAGTGGCTGTACTCACCGTCTGCGTTGGTGTTCCAGGTTGACCATGACGTAGAAGATCATTGGGAAAACTCGCAGTTCGGGTTCCATGGCGGCGTGGTTCTTCCCTGTTTCTCCAATGGTGAGTCCTTTCACTTCTGACCTCTGTTTCCGCCAGGCTTCTGTTGGTGATGGTTCCACCCCCGAAAGGTGGCGGTTTCGTGTGTCATTATATGGTGGGCGGTACTTTGTCTCCCACCTGTTTTTTTTTTTAAGATCTCTTTTATTGCTTTATTATTGCATGAAAACGCATACAGAACAAAATAACTTCCCATTCCTGATGGTATCTGGAACCTTTCCTGCAGTTCTGCATAAGTGCACATTTTCCCATTATTATATAGAGCCCCTATGGTGTCGATTTGAAGTGCCATGAATTGGGTGATACCCCTTATCACATGATTACCTGTGACGGTTCCTATACAGATCAGGGGGGCCTCTGGTGAGTACGGTGTTCTGGTATGTGTTCGTTTTAGGTATTGTTCCCAGCAGTGATGCGATGCTTCCCATTCTATCGGAAGTGGTTTATTCTGTTTCTTGGGGTTTAATAGAATGCCCAGAATTCTATCACGAGAGCAGTGGAGAGGGGCTCTCAGTGCTTCCCCCACTGGGGGTGCTCTGATGAATCGTGCCAGCCATTGGAGTTGGCTCGCCCAGTAGTATAATTCAAAGTCAGGAACAGCCAAACCACCTTCTGCTGTTGTTCTCTGGAGGGTGCGCAATGCTATCCTTTGTCTGTTGGTACCCCAAATAAATCCTGTTATCAAGGATGAAATTGTTTTAAATACCACCCTCGGTATAATGAGTGGGATGGTTGCAAAGTAATATAACATTCTAGGTAATACTATCATCTTAATCAGTGCAACTCTCCCAGTGACCGCTAATGGAAGAGTTTGCCAGAATATCATGCTGTTTTTAATACTCCTAATCGTGCTCTGAATGTTCCCTTCTAGTAAATCCTCACCGGAGTGATATATATTGACCCCTAAATATTTGAATGTGGATGGGGACCACGGGAGACCCCTATTGTCCATTGGTTTTTCGATACCCCTAGTAGCTGGAAAAATGGACGGCTTCCCCCAGTTTATCCGGAGCCCAGATACAGCCCCAAAGTTGTCTAACATTGTCATTGCCCCTGGTAGATCGGTCTCTACATTCCGGAGGAAGAGTAACATGTCGTCCGCATAGAGAGCAATATGATGCGTCCATGCGTTGATTGTAATGCCTTCATAGAACCTCTGGGACCTAGCTGATTGGGCGAGAGGCTCAACTGCCAACGCAAAAAGCAAAGGTGATAGTGGGCAGCCCTGTCTTGTACCCCTACCTATGGCAAAGGAAGGGGATATTGTACGGCCAGTGCGCACTCTCGCTGTGGGGTTTGTGTAGAGAAGCCTCGTCCATTTGACAAACCCTTCTCCTAGTCCTAGCTGCAGCATCACTCGTTCTAAATAATCCCATCGTAGGCTATCAAAAGCTTTCTCGACATCTATCGAGATGATTACTGCTCTATTTGCGTCAGAGGGCAGGGCATGAAGGAGTGAAATCAATCAACGGATATTTTGGGCGGTGCTTCGCTTTGGGATGAATCTCGATTGGTCCTGATGAATTAATGAGGACATGTATGGTAGAAGTCTGTTAGCTAGTACCCTGCTTAGTATTTTATACTCTAAGTTCAACATTGATAGTGGGCGGTACGATCGAACTTCTGTAGAGGGTTTGGTGGGTTTCAGAAGGGGAATCATTATGGCCTCTGTAGTGGAAGGAGGCAAGCTGTTGTTATTCCATGCCTCTGTATATAAGATGCTGAGCTGGGAGGTTAATGAGTCCTGATACGTAAGATAGAACTCCAAAGGGAGACCATCTGCTCCCGGTACCTTGCCCCTTGCCATACTCTGAATTGCAGTCTTTATTTCTGTAAGCGATATGGGGGTCGCCAGGGCTATTCTATCTTCCCCTTGTAATGCCGGGACGTTGAGGTCCCCCAGATCATGTAATTGAGCTTCGCTGAGTACTTCGGTGGGGGGGGGCATATAGCTCTGAGTAATATTTAAGAAAGGTGGCATTGATCTCCTTCTGTCCATATACTTTAATACCCGGGGTGGTCTCCAATTCCACCACTATGGTTTGATGTTGGGGCGGTTTGGCCAGCCAGGCCAGTAGGGCACCTGCTCTGTCGCCCTCTGTATGTTGCTTCTGCAAGAATTGTTTGTAATCGAATCAAGACAATCTAGTGTTAGTTTCTATTATTCTAGCCCTTGTCTCTTCTAGTTGTATTGGGAGGTCGGGTTGTGTTGGGTGCTTACGTTCGAGATCCCTAAGGGAGTTCTCGAGATCGGTTAGTTCTATCTCTAGCACCTTCCGCACTCCCACAGTTGTGCTAATACAATATCCCATGATCACTGTTTTAAATGAATCCCATTCGACAGACCTGGACGAGGCAGTCCCAGTATTGTTCTCGAAGAATTCCGTAATTTGCGTGCCCAATTGGGCTCTAAAAGGCTTGTCTTCAAGTGACTCTGCTCTCAGACGCAAAGTGGGAATCAAAGGTCTCTCGCCGCACCAGGCCAAAGAGATCAATAAGGGATTATGATCTGAGATGGTGCGGCTAAGATACTCGGCTTTCGCCACCACAGACTGCACCTCTGGAGACGCCAAAAAGGTGTCCAGTCGTACATGCAGGTCGTGAACTGTTGAATAGAAAGAGTATTTTCTATTGGGGGGGTTAAGTTTTCGCCAACAATCCGTTAATTGCCAGTGTTTTTGCCACTGCTGGAAGTGCAGTGCTGCTTTATGGGTCACGGATTGTGACAATGGTGGGTGCGATCTATCCATTGCGGTATCCATTACACAATTAAAGTCTCCTCCTATTAACGTAGTATTAGTGAGAAGCGTGCTCATGATCAGTGATAATCTGTCTAGGAATCTTCCCTGTTCGTGATTTGGGGCGTATAGTCCCGCAAGAGTTACCTCTCTCCCGTCCAATCTACCAGAAATCACTACGTATGTCCCCTCAGTGTCGATCAAGGTATGGAGAACCTGTAATGGGACGCCTGGTCTGATCCATATCAACACTCCCCTTGCAAACGCTGAGTGGGTAGTGGCAAATATTTGTCCCCTCCAACGCTTTTTCAAGGCCTTGATCTCCTGCTCCAACAAGTGAGTTTCATGTAAGATAGCTATGTGCACTCCCCTTCGTTTAAGATAGCTGTGAACTTTGTACCTCTTGGACATGTTATTTAGTCCCCTGACATTCCATGTGATTATCTTGTATTCTGTGGTCATAGTTTAAGGAGGGGCATAGAGGCGGTCCGCTAACACCGCTCTATTACTACTACTGGACATACCTATTGAGTTTTGTAATCTAAGGTGTGAACCGTTTGGACTGCGAGATAGATGTGCCTGATAATCCCTGAAAACAACACAACCAAAATCAAACCCCTTTTGTAACTCCAGGACCGGTACCTACAACTCTCCCCGTCCAAACCATTACAACTATTGTAATCTTAATTATCAACCTATTGGAGGGAGGCGTGCCAGAGACCAAGAGGCAGCGCCCCGTCCCCTCCCCAGGCCCGATCATGTGTAATGTGCCGGTTAAGAAATAACCTCTAGGTTCCTATCGCTCTATATTCACGGTTGGGTTCTATCAATATCCCTAAACAGATTGAGGTTCCCCCACAATTGTCCGCTCACTTGCCAACTCGTTCTTTTAGTGAGGTCAAATAATCTCGTCCACCGTTCCTGGGGTGATCAAAGGCAAGCCGACGAGAGTATCCTGTGAGGATATTGAGGAATGTTCGCAGTTTGAGGCAGCGTCTGATGCATCGTCTGGGGTCCGGTGTGTATGGAAGTCTCCCCTGCTTAACGCTGCTGCTGTTTCCACCGCATCACGCATCTCCTGTTGTGACTGACGTTTTGATGGAGCCGCTTCTGTGGTCTTCTTCCGTGATCTGCTACGTTTCTTCCCGGGGTTTCGGAATGTCCTGTCACGGGTTGCTCTGCAGTGGATGTTCACCGATTCAACCCATTCCATTGCCAGCTGAGGTGTGAGAAAAAAATGGGTTCTGTTATCGTATTCCACTCTCAGTTTTTCCGGAAAGAGCATGGCATATTTTATACCATGCTCACGCATGGTTCGTTTTACTGCAATGTAGGATGCCCCTTTGCGCCTGTTTTTCTCTCGTAAAGTCTGGGAATATCATAACCTTTTGGCCGTCAATTTGAATCTCTCCTAGCTGGCGGGATTGTGACAGTACGTAGTCTCTATCTTTGTGGTGGAGTAATCTAGCGATTATTGGCCGTGGCCTGACTCTCGGCGGGGGTGGTCCGCCAGGGATCCTGTGGGCTCGCTCCACCTCAAAAATGGTGAGAAGCCCTCTGATGCTATTGTGTCCCTAAGCCACTGTTCCAGGAATACTTCTGTATTAGCTGCGGAGGCCTCCGCCCCCTCTGGGACCCCCACCAATCTGATATTGTTCCGCCGGGCTCGGTTTTCTGCATCCTCTGTCCTTGCCTCCAATGTTTTCAGCCGGGTGGTCAGGTCTTTAATTTCTTAAGATGAGTCTTTGTGCGCCGCTAATACCCCGTCAGGGTAGTCTCATGCAAACCCACCGTTTCCTTTAATTTATGGTGGTCGTCTCGCAAAAGGGAAAGATCTGCGGTGAGGTTATCGATTTTACGCTCAAGCGCTTCTCTGGAGTCTTTAATGGCCAGCAGCACAGTGTCCAGAGTTGTTTCTTGTTGTTCGTGCCCCGTATGCGATTCTCTGGCTGGCGTTGGGGGTGGATTCTCAGTGTGCGAGGAGTCCCCTGCTGGTGATTTGTCTTGTTTTTTTGGTTTTACCATTGTAACAGGTCTCAGATGCTTCTCTTCAATTTTTTGAGACCTTCGGTCGTTATTATGGCAGGGTTTAAGCTTTGGGCCTGGATTATGGCACTACGCAGTGTTCGATGATGTTCCGCTTCGTACTGTTACTCTCGTCATTATTGGCAAAAGTGTAATTTGCGCCCTTCAATGGATGGTGTAGGAGATCTCACCTCTGCGGGACCTTCGTATCCTCTCAGCCGAGGTCCGCGGCTGTAGCTGGCTCCCTGTTCTGTCGCGGCCGCCAATTTGTGTCGCGGCAGCCGCGAAATTGTCAGGGGGAGTCTTTCGGGCGATCACTGCCCCAAAGTGGAGCGCTGCAGTTCCTACTTGTGCTATATATGCGATCGCTTCTCTACAAATTTTTAAGACCTCCGGTCGTTATTATGGCAGGATTTATGCTTCGGGCCTGGATTGCGGCCTGAGGGCGTCGCTCTATGCCGCATTCGCTGATGTTCTGCTTCGTAATGTTGTTCTCTCCATTGGTGGCAAAGGTGTCTGAGCCCCTTGTGTCCCTCGTCGGACGGCGCGAGGGTCCTCAACTCTACGAGACTTTCTCAGCCGAGGGCCGCAGTGAGTTCACTGTTCTGTCGCAGCTGCCCTTTTGGGTTGTGGCAGCCGCGAAGTTTTTGAAGAGAGTTTTCCGGGTGATCTCTGCTCCAGGGTGGAGCGCCACGGTTCCTACTTGTGCTGTATATTCTCCGATCGCTTCTCTTCAGTCCCCAAGACCTCCGGTTGTCACTATGTCAGAATTTAAACTTTGGGCTTGGAATGTGGCCCGAAGGCACCACACTATGCCGCATTTGCTGATGTTCCGCTTCGTACTGTTGCCCTCGTCGTTTGTGGCGAAAGTGTCTGAGCCCCCCGCGCCCTCCAACGAATGGTGTGGGGCCCCCCACCTCTACAGGACCGTCATATCCTCTCAGCTGCGGGCCGCGGCTGTAACGGGTTCACTGCTCTGTCGCGGCCGCCATTTTGGGTCACGGCAGCCGCAAAGTTGTTGGGGGGAGTTTTCCGGGTAAACTCTGCCCCAAAGTGGATCGCCGCGGTCTCTACTCATGCTGTATAGTCTCCGATCACTTCTCTTCAGTTTTTAGGACCTCCGGTCGTTATTATGGCAGGATTTAAGCTTCAGGCCTAGATTATGGTCTGGGAGCGCCGCTCTATGCGTGAGAGCTCCATTAGTCCCAGGCCACGCCCCGTCTCCCACCTGACTGTTGTTGACTACTGCCGTGGTGACTGTTGTTTCCGCCATGGCGGTTGGTGTGTGGTACATTGGCTATCTAGGGGAGTTATCGCTATGGTCATAATTGGCAGAACTTACCGCTAGGCTGTTGGTGGTATTACTGCCACTTTATCACTCACCGCCAAGGTCATAATGATGGCCATTGTCTTTTACTTTCAAGGTCTTACTCTGCCTTTTTCCTCTTCCACACAGAAGGCTTGGAAATTCCTGACCTAGCTGAGTCATAAGCCTTGACTGAGGTTCCTTTTGAAGAGTCATCTGTCAGTGTGTTCTGGGTCTCAGTGATAGAGGTTTCTTGGAGTGTAACTGTGCACAGTTTCCATCTATCGCTAAGTCAGAATTACATGTTGCTGCACTAATAGCCAAAGCACTGGGAGAGGACCGCGATAGATACCTTTCTACCAGTTAAATTTCTTTGTTTATAGCCACTGAAGCTCTCTGTAAATACCCATCCAAGTTTGCCCCAGATGTTAGTCGAGGGAGAGATCTTCCTTTTACCCATTTTACCTATTTGTAGGGCTGGAAGAATAAAATTATTAAAAAAAATTTACAACGCATGTTGGGAGGGTGGCCCAGCTCAGCCTCTGATGGGCTAGGACGGGCCTGCCTTTGGCCCAGGCTTTGCCCATGAGTGTCACGCACGGAGACTGTTGGCGCTTTAAGCGCTAGTGCGGCTCCTCCCCCCACTTCACAGCTCAGGCTGGAGGTGATGTGATGCTCCCTGCGACCAAGGAGTGTTGGGCCAAAGAAGCCTCTAGGCACAACCGTTGCTGTGAGGAGACAGTTGGTGCTTTAAGCGCTAGTGCTTACCCTTCCCCCCCCTTCTCAGTTGAGGCAGGCTGGGGCAGATGTGATGCTCCCTGTGACTGAGAGTCCCAGGATGGAGTGTCAGGCCAAATAGGTCTGTTGGTGTGTCCACTTATTTCGACTTGAGAAATGCACATCTAACTGTCAGCTGGTTCCAACCCTCTTCTGTCTTCAACTAAATTCAAGAATTTCTTCTAAACATCTTATAATATACAAGTTAAATTAGGTTGATGTGCATAAACTGTGTCTTGAGTGGAAACAGGTTTGCAAAATCTTGCAATTATTTTTATTTCCAATGGAACTGGACGTCTGTTCAAATAGTCAATAATAGGGCTCTCTGAAAGAACTAAATTGTAGTTTGAAAAGTAATACTGACCTGTCCCATAATACATAATTAACAAAAGACTAGATGAAATTCCATAAGTCACAGGAACATGTTGATAGGTAATGCCTTCAGAAACATAAGCAGGCAATTGAGTGCATTCATAGCAATCCCTTGCTTCCATAGTCTCGCCACATTCATGTAATAAGCAGAAATATACCTTTGCAGGATAATCTCCCTTAGATGCATCTAAGTGTAATGCTTTCTCATCTAATTTACTACTATTCTGAGGATTACTAATTTGGGGGGGTCACTAGAAGATATTGCAGCATTTAGGTAACAAACCCTGGTGCCTAGTATGCTTTCTTCCACAGAAGGGAGGGCTATTGCCCACATCTGTCCCTCTGGGGCAGAAGACTGTGCTACTTTTGGGGAGGGACAGGGGCATTGTAATGCCCTTTCATCACAGTCTTCACCCCTACATGTATATACAAAAAAAAAATCTGTTTTTTAATTTTCTTTCCCCCCCCCTCCAACCTTCCTGGGGGGACAGATCAGGGGCCACTGTCCCCATATGCCCCCCAGGGGGACAGAAAAAGAAAATGCCCCCAAAAAATCAGGGGGAGCAAAACCCCTTGACCAAAGGGCTGCTCCCCCCGGTGCCTAGTGCGTGGATCCCTGCTTGGGGACCGCCCTCCTGCAGCAATCCCCAATCAGGAATCCACTAGTGAGGGGTACCATTGGAAGGGGGAGATTCTCTCCTTTCAAATGATATGTCACTTGTCTGCACGCTGATTGTCATTTCACTGAAACAAAAGAAGTGGCCTCAGAATATGGGGAAGCTCTCCCCAGTCTCTTGAGGCTGTCTCTTTAAAAAAAATAAAAAAAACATGAAAATAAATCCCTCTGGTGCCCGCACCAGAGGAATTTCAAGTGCCATGGGAATGGACTGCCGGGAGCTGCCTGACGCTCATGAGCACCGTAGCGTCTGATGGCTCCCGGTCATCCGACACACCAAACTAGTTAAGGAATGTGGATTAATGACAAGAACACCAGCAGTAACAACTACTTCAGCTACCAACCTTAGCTTCCCTAACCCCAAAATCTCAAGAGTACAGGTAAGAATACAATGCTTAATTGGACTGGACTTGGGGATTGTGAGGAACAAAAGAAAGAATAATAGGGAAGCTCTACCCACAGCTGAATACTCCAGTCCTGTAAGGTGGGCACATTCGGTATAATCATTGCAGGCAATGGTTATTTGCACTGTATCACCTTTTTATAGTGTCTCCACCTAGAATGATCTGGAAGAGGAAGTGACTTCATGATCTGTAGTGACGGATGCCGTCTTGGATTGGGTACCAATGTGTTAAGTCAGTGACTCTAAGTAATTCCAAGCATCTTGGAATTGAAAACAAGCTGACTAAGTCTTGATTCTCTAACTATGCCCTTGTTGCCATAGCCTTCAATTCCCTGAATGTCTTAATCTTATTAGAACTGCCAACTTTTATCTCTGGTCTGTGTAATGTGTGCGGACCCTTAAAATGTCAGTGGTTCCTGACAGCAAGCAAGGAATGGAATTGGATGGTGGATTGCTTTTATCCCCATTTTGGAAAAGTGATATCAGAAACATAAAACACCAGTGTCTATGTAGATGAAAATTGTTTACTGAAAGTGCTACACATGGGCCCCATCACCCCAAAAGGCACCTGTAGTTCATAAGTGCATCTTCTGATGTAAGTTGAAGTAAAAAAGAGGAACCTCAGTGAAACATGCATGTGTTTTTGTGTTAAACCTAGGAGAGAGGACACGGCTATGAATGTGCAATACAAGTATCCGAGCAGCGCAAGTGTTAAGACTATAGTTGAATGTTGTTGCGCAAGTACACATGAGCTACAAAGGTTCAGACCTGGGTTGAGAGTGCCCAATGTCCTTCTAGCTGTTAAAGTATGTGAAGCTGCTATAAATGAACATAAAAGAGAGATAAGAAATAAAATGTGAAAAAGTCTGTATCCATACCTACATGCCCACAGTGGTAGGTGTGCTCTACAAGAAAATTAGGATGTGTACTTATAAAATGTGAACAGCTACCCAGTAATTATTTTGTGGCATTAGAGCTAGATGTACAGACATAGTACAGATTCATAGAATATTCACATTTGCCAGGCACTGGTGAAATTAAAGGAATCTGATTCTTTTTGAAAATAGAGAGGAGGATTATTGCCCGGTTTGGGGTGGAAGAAGGCTGTTACTGTCTTTTGAGGTCAGTGGATTTGGGGTATATGAGACTTCAGTTCAGGAGAGGAGGCACAGGCAAACAGGCTTCTAGCCCTCTGCCGTGGGAGGTGAGGTTTTTTGCCTCTGGTGTCCCAGGGTCTGCCTTACTATGGCTGTGCAGACTGGACCCAGTACAAACCCTTCATCACTTGACTAGGTCTGCCAATAGCGAGCAGTGACAGGCTTCACAGGGTGGTAATGTAGGCGTACAACAACGTCAGAACTCAACACTCATCCATCAGTGCAATGATTGATTGTAGAATCCAGTGCTTATCGTTTATGAAAAGGCATAAAAATAAAATACTGAACACAACAATATGCAGGTACAAATATCCACTTGTGACAGGGTTAAAGAAATTCCTCCCGGCGTGGCGAGGCAAGATGGCTGCAGGACATAAGCCCAATAGCTCCCGGCCTGTCTTTTTCATTACTATTATAATCCTGCTACATACTACGATGTGCGACCCTGCGCACCTATGGCTAAAGTACCCCTAATGCACTGTGAGATCAGAGCACGGTGAGACTTAGGACGGTGGTGCCGCACAGAGCTGGCACGGATCGAGAGAGTGGTGAGGCATGTGCCGCGTGACAGGCCGCAAAAGCAGCAGACTCAGGTAGCGGGCAGGCTCCGATAGCTGATTGCGCTGTGGCCACCACTGAGACTATCTTGCCGCACAGAACATGGGACCTGTACGGGAATGACTGGCTGCCATGCGGGGATGAGGTGAAGAGGAACTGAGGGAGGAGGTGCCCCTGACTGGCGAGCGATGCTCTGACCGAGGCCCGGAGACGCTCGCGCCTGAAGAGTCGGTCCTGGCTGCGGCCCCCTTCCCGCTCTGCGGTGTCTAGCAAGGGGCCGTGCACCTGGGAATTCTAGCCTTGCACCCAGGGCAGATGTATGGAAAAAAAGAATAGTGCTGACCAGCGAGGAGGCGTGCCCGGCGGCACACAATGGGGGGAAAGTATGGGTGACTCCCTGATCCTGCATACATACTCGCTAAGCCTTCAACCAGCTCACTGTGGAAAAAAAAGGGTGCAAACCCTGATGTGGAGGATGGTCTACGGTGTCTTCCCGGGCCGCATCAGGAGCACAGGAGATCCGCAATGGTTATATAGAGACTCAGGGAAGCCATAGGAGATGGGCCCCAGAAATATTTGCAGGCATTGGTGACAATATAGGGAGTATCCGAGGTAGGGCTTTCACATGAACTGAACACTCATCCAAGCTGCAATCCTATGATGGACAGAGTGCGTCCAATGTGAAGGAACTGAAATGTAATTCTGTGTGGGCCACCTTGCGGAACTGGAATAATATTGACTGTGACACACAGATCCCCAAGAGGAGAACAAAAAGGTGGTGGGGAGAAGAGAGCACCAACTTGGACTGCAGGAACCAATTACCAGACAGGGTGTCTGCTGGGGTGGCTTCATGAAGGTACTGTCAGCTTGATGGTAGCTTGAGATCCACACTGGATGGCAGGGGCGACACACAGCAGTGCAGGAGTGTGTGGAAGGAACCAGGTGAAGGCCTCCCAGGCTCAGGACTACAGGCGGTCTGGTGCCTAGGGAGATATCACTTGGGTGCAGGTGGAGGATCGGGGATGTCTACTCCCGAGGGCTAAGAGACCCGATGAGCACTTCGCTGGGGGAAATGACTGGTGTGGGCATGGTTGGGGGGGCCAGGAAGTGTCCACCCCTGCCGAACAACCATGGGCAAGGCTAGGACAGCACGCTAGAACCCAGCGAATACCATCACACAATACTCCACCCCGTGGCACCCCCACTCAAAGAATAGCACAGCATTCTGGTGCGGGGGATGAAGAGACTGCACTGCAGGATGAGGTGGAGCCCACACGAGTGGACTTACTGGTTGCCCTTCAGGGCTGTGGAACGGCTCTGGAGCAAAATTTGGAGACGTTGTCAATAGATGTCAGCTTGTTGAGGGTGGACTTGGGCAAAGTGGCAGACAAAGTCACAACAGTGGAAGGCAACATAGCAGACATGCAAGGGGAAATGGTGGCCCTTAACTACGATAACCAGGGAACTGGAGTGGAGGGCAAACGATGTAGAGGGCCGATCCTGATGTAGTAATATTAGAGTGCTGGGTTTCCCAGAGGGAATGGAGGGGAACTCAACAGAACAGTTCATGGAAACATGCGTGCAAGAACAACTCTAACTTTTTTGTGGTGGAGAGGGCACACAGAGCGCTGGTGCAAAGATCGCCACCTGGGACATCTGTGAGGGCCATCATAGCCAAAATACTTACTGTGAAAGGGACTGCATCCTACGGGTGGCTCGAGAGCGCACATGCTCAGCAAAATGGTAAGAGGATTTACCCGGACTACACTAAGCAAGTGCAGGAACAGCGTAAATCATATCTGGGTGTCGAGCAAAAACTACCGGCACTCCACTTACAGTATATGCTCTTGTTCCTAGCCAGGCTGAAAGTGCTTGCCCAAGGAAAAGCACACTTTTTTGATAGCTCGGAGGAGTTGTGGGAATGGCTGGAGATCCAGAGGTTCACAGTCAGTGAGGATGGTACCCTGCAACAGTGCCCAGCGAACGGGCAGGAAGTGGGATGTGGGCATGCATCCAGCATCCGATGATGTTGACTCACAGGTGCCAGTCCAGGGTCGGACTTCATATCAGATACTTTGGTCACCCCGGAGATGGCTAATAATGCAGAGGCATGAGTTGCATTTGATTGACAGATGCTGCAATGAGTGGTGGGGGGGTAGGTGGGCCAGTATTGTGCAGCTGCGGGTTGCACGCTGAGGGGGTGTAGCTGCATGAAGTCAGTTCTTACCAGATATTATGCTGGAAGGAGGGGTTCGAGAATGGAAGAGGACTACATTCAATAATGATTGGCAGTGGATTGTGACATAATGGAGGTGGACAATGGGCAGGGAGCAGAAACAATTATTTGAGTTAGCTGGTCCCTGTTGGACAGGCTGGGATGCAGTGCACGTCCTGGCACATGCGTGGGATGGGCACAGATAGACATATAGTTATGCTAAGTATGTCCGTGGGCGGGAATGGTAAGGGGAAGTTTGTATTGTGTTGTTTGATAGACTTTCATAGTGGGCAGAGGGAAGTGAGTAACATGACATTGCAGTGACTTGGCGGAAAAACCATAATGGATATGCCAAAAGATGGGGGCTGAATATAAACTCTTGATTTGGAACGTCTGACAGTTAGGGACATAAACTAAGAGGTAAAGGGTACTCACATTCTTAAAGAGGCACAAAATCTCCATAGCCTGCTTGCAGGAAACGCACCTAGATGATGCAGGAGCGGCACGGCTAGCTAAGAATTGGCAGGGACACATATATCACGCCTCACGTTTGACGTATGCTAGGGGCACGTTGATCTGGGTGGCGCCGGTTGTTCCCTTCACCCTTACCTATTTGGAGAACTATGTGGGTGGCAGATATGTACTGATGTGGGGTGAACTCATGCACGCCAAATAATGATGATCTAACTTTTTTTTCACTCCATGCAGGACCTGCTCATTCGCAATAGATGTGCCAACCATGTGGCTTGGTCATTTTAATTGAATATTGGACACTGACCTGAACAGAGCACCTCCTAGGGTGGCCACCAAACCCCTAATGACCAACATGCTTCGGGAAGTAATGTGGAACGTGGGATTGATGGGCATTTGGTGAATAAGACATCCGGAAAAGCAGATACACACGTTACTCGGCCACACAATAGATATAGCACGTTGGACAGGATACTAGTGGTGGGTTTCCGCGTCTGGAGGACATGGAGTTGACACATACGGCGCAATTCTTTTCAGATCACACATCTGTTAGCTGTGTCCTGTGGTGGGGAGGCAGTGAGCGGGACAGTGCAGCTTAGAGGATGTCTGTAGACGTACTGGAAGATGTAGCTGGTAGGGAGGTTCTTTCCGGGGCACTGACTGACTACATGACCATCAATTGGGGTACAGTGTCAAGCAGGGCAAAGGAGTGAGAGGCCCTGACAGCAGTGTTAAGGGGCCATTGCATGAGCTTAATATGTGGTAGTATGGAGTGCAGTGAGGAGGAGGCATTGGTTGAGCTGCAGACCGGGGACCAGTTGCTACCCAGATACAAAGCATAGGGAGCTAGCAGTGAGACTTTGTATAGCTGACATATGGGACCCCCTCAACATATATACACTACAACAGTACAGACACTACACAGAGGTGGGGGCCAAATCAAGTAGACTATTGACATGGATATGCAACGGGAACAGCCAACACCACAAATGATGCACTTAATATGGGAGGGTAGTGTCTGGTTTACCACCAGAGCAGGGATGCTGGACGCCTTCCGACAGCACCTTCGACGTGTATACACGACAGACCCTGTCATAGTCCCATCACGGTATCTCCCATTACTGGAGGGGCTAACGCTTCGGCGGCAGGCATCGCAGCAACCGAATCGCTAGATGGCCTATTGGATTTGGAAGAACTGCATACAGCTCTCAAAATACTAGCGTGAAACAAGGGGCTGGGAGGGGATGGCTTTACGCTCAAATTTTACCAGACATTCTTGGCGATGCTCATGAAGGGACTCCTGGAGGTGTTCATGGAGGCACTCGAGAAGGGGGTGCTGCTGCCGACAATGCGTGAGAGTGAAATACACATATTCCACAAGCCTGGCGGTGACGAAGCTGACTTTTCTGCTTATAGACCGCTCACTATGACAAATGTGGACATAAAAGGCCTATGCAAATTGCTCGCCAGTCGGTTGGCACCATATACCTCTCAGCTGGTACACGAGGACCAATGTGCATTCATCCCTGGTCATGGGCATGGATTTAAGACGCCTTGTGCTTGTCCTGCACGAGGTGGAAGGGCCCCGGAGAGGAGCTGGCTCTGGTCTTCATAGACCTGGAGAAGGCCTTCGACACAGTGAACTGGGGCTATTTACTTGAGGTGTTGGTACCGAGGTTAGGTGTGCCTACTACCCACAGAACCCACACTGAGGGTGCGTGTTGGACAGAGTCAGTCAGTGGTGTGGGAGGTGGGCACGGGCACCCAGCAGGATTGTCCACTGTCACCCCTCCTGTTCACGCTGGCCATCGAGCCCTTGGCTATCTGGGTGTGTCGTGACATGGGTAACAGAGATATAAAGTTGGTTGACGTTCATCATATCATCTCACTCTACGCTGATGATGCGCTGTTCAACATTTCATCCCCACGTAGTGCGCTGCCAAGGCTGTTGCGACTCCTAGAGGAATTTGGGGATGTATCAGGTCTCTGTCTTAACAGACATAAGTCACTCGTCTTCCCGCTAGCGGCATCGGCTACCACACCACTGGATCGTCTTCTGGAGCTGGGCTTGCGCTGGTGATGACCAACTTCAGATATCTGGGGCTGCAGGTGGTACACACCGAGGCACAGCAATCGTCTCGCAATAAAGGCAGTGGTTGACTCCATGAGTAAATCAGTCGCATTTTGGAACACTCTGCCACTCTTGCTAATAGGCAGGTTGGCGATATCCAAAATGGTTCTACTACCCAGGTCCATGTATACATTACAGAAGTCGTTTTGCCCCATACCACAGAGGGTTTTTAAGCAACTGACTTCGGTACTCACGTCATTGTTATGGGAGGGACGTCGTAGTACAGTGGCTCTGACCACACCGACCTGCCATTATGCAGACGGGTAGATTAGAGGTGCCAAGACTGGACCTTTACTGTTATGCAGCGCACCAGCAGCATCAGTGCGGTGGCTCATAGAGGATGGCAGTTGAGAAAAGGGATTGGTCACAGGTTTGGTGACAGCGGAACACCTCCCAGTGACATTGAGGGAGCTGGAGTGGAGGGAAGGATTCCATATGTAATTCGCCATACTGCAAGTATCTGGCAGCGGTACGTGGAAGTGGTTTTGCAGAGAGCTCCTTTTCATCAAGAACTATGCCTTGGCTACTGGCTCTGGTACGTCAGATGATGACCAATGTGTCATTCAAGGCCTGGAGGGATGTATACAGTTGGGAGACCTATACCCAGGTGAATACTTTATTACGTTCCAGCAAGCCTGCAACACATTTAGGCTAGACCTGGGACATTTTCTCCATTGCGCAGGGCTGGTGGAGGTGGCCAAACAAATCGGGCCCACATAGCCCGCTACACCACAGACTTTGCGAACACTAGACGTCCTACTGATGCATGGCAGGGGTCGACATTTGATCGCACAACTGTATAAAGTGATGAGAGAGAAAGACCCGTCGAACGCTGATCAGGGCCCGAGCTGTCTGAGAGTTAGATCTGGAATCTCCATTTGCAAGACCCAGAGTGCTTGTTACTTGGATGGGGCAGCGAGCGCCCATGATCACAAATTGGTGCAGGGAGGTGGGTGAATGGGCGATAGCCGAGGAGGTCCATATGAAGAAAAACAGACTGGATGAAAGGTTGGGGGATGATGTGGCATGGAGAGCAGTGTGTGACTTCTTTTCGAGACCATGTGCAAGCGCAGAATCCTCAGAGTGATAATTAGTCTGCATGACCAGGGGGTGAGACACCCCAAGGAGGGAATAGGACTGCGCCCTCGGCGTAACTGGAATGTCCTGGATACAAGTATAATGTGGGTTTTTTTTTTCTGACGTATGGAGTCAATTGATTACATGCCCGAAAGATGATGCATTGTTAGAGGGCCTCAATGTGCTATGTGAGGAAATATGTATGCCACTGCCTCTACTGCTAGTTGTTGTCTCTTGAAAATGAAAAATAAAGGTTTTATTAAAAAAAAAAAAAAAAAGTGAATCCCACCTTACCGTAACTAGTATACAGCAGGATTCAGGCACAAGTGCAACACTACCCCCACATTCAGAGTTTGTGTGGTCAGTTTTACAGTCGTCATTGCAGTAGGTAACGTTTACCAATGCAAGTCCTTTTCTTCCACTGGTTGTGGTCGGCCCATAGCCCACATCAGGTCTCTCCCCTTGTTAGACTTTTCATCCTTGGCGTGGTCACCCTTAACTTTTTGTCTCTGTTCCCCAGGTTGTTCATGTGTGCTGGACTCTGATTTTGCTGTTTTTGTTACTCTGGGCACTTTACCACTGCTAACCAGTGCTAAAGTGCAAGTGCTCGGTTTATCCATGATTGACATATTTAATTGACTAGTAAGTCCCTAGTAAAGTGCACTAGAGGTGCCAGGGCATGTAAATCAAATGCTACTAGTGGGCCTGCAGCACTGGTTGTGCCACCCACATAAGTAGCTCTGTAATCATGACTCAGACCTGCCATTGCAGTGTCTGTGTATGCAGTTTTACCTGTAAATTAGACTTGGCAAGTATACCCACTTGCCAGGCCTAAACCTTCCCTTTTCTTACATGTCAGACACCCCTAAAGTAGGCCCTAGGTAGCCTCAAGGGCAGGGTGCAGTGTATGGTTAAGGTAGAACATTTAGTAATGTGTTTTATATGTCCTGACAGTGAAATATTGCTAAATTTGTTTTTCACTGTTGCAAGGCCTGTCCCTCTCATAGGTTAACACGGGGGCTACCTTTAAATCTGATTAAAGTGTAGATTCCCTTTGGGAGCGGATGGACCTTGGGAGTTTGGGGTCTATGAGCTCACAATTTAAAAATACATCTTTTAGTAAAGTTGATTTTAAGATAGTGCGCTTGAAAATGCCACTTTTAGAAAGTGAGCATTTTCTTGCTTATGCCATTTCTGTGACTCTGCCTGTTTGTGGATTCCCTGTCTCGGTCAGTTTGACAGTTGGGCTGGTTGCACCTCACACTAGACAGTGACACAAAGGGAGCTGGGGTGTATCCTGCATATCCTGATGAGCCATCTGTGCTAGGAGGGAGGGGAGGAGTGGTCACTCGCACCTGAAAGGGCTGTGCCTGCCCTCACACAATGCAGTCTCCAGCCTCCTGGTGAGTGTCTGGGGCCTGGCCTGGGCAAGACAGGATTTCACATTCAAAAGAGACTTTACTTTGAAGTAGGCCTACTTCAAAGGAGAAACTGGGTATACGAAGGGCACCCAAAACCACAGACTTTAGAACACTTCTGGAAACAAGAGGAACCTCTGCCTGGAGAAGAGCTGAAGAGCTGAGGAGAAGTGCTGCCCTGCTTGTGACTGTGCTTTGTGGAGCTATCCTGCAGTTGCTGCTTCTGCCAGAGTAAGAGGGCAAAGACTGGACTTTGTGTGCCTTCCATCTTGTGAAGAAATCTCCAATGGCTTGATTTAGAGCTTGCCTCCTGTTGTTTGAAGTCTCAGGGACAGCAAAGACTTCTCTCTGCCAGCACCTGGAGTCTCTGGAGAGACTCCTGCTCTGACAAGTGGTGCCTTATCCAGTCCCTGGGCCCTTGAAAGGAAAGCTGGTGAAAATCCAAGGAAATCGACTTCGGATGACCTCGGACCGACGCCGCTGCTGAATTTGGTGACGCCGCCTGCACCCGACGCTGTGACCTTCACTGGAACGCGACACTCTTCACAGGCCCGACGCCGCTGCAGCCCCGCTGAAGTCCGCGACTCCGTGGAAGTCGCCGCACCACAATATTTAATAATTCGTAACTTGACTTGTGTATGTCGCATTTTTGGTGTTGTGCCATTTTTTAGTGTTTTCATTAAGTTACTGTGTGTGTTGGTACAAATACTTTACACCTAGCACTCTGAAGTTAAGCCTACTGCTCTGCCAAGGGGGTAAGCAGGGGTTAGCTGAGGGTGATTCTTGTTTACCCTGACTAGAATGAGGGTCCTTGCTTGAACAGGGGGTAACCTGACTGTCAACCAAAGACCCCATTTCTAACACCCCTCTACTCCTGGAGGAAGATGCTCCGACTGTAGGTGCATTGGCACTCAGGTCTTGTTTACGGAAGCAGCTGTGGAGGCTGCTCCCTGGGTCCTGGCAGGCTCTGATATTGCTGATGCTCTCTAATCATTCGAAGGCCCTTTTCCAGATGCAGGTTAAGTCGAGTGGGGTCAGGGATCATGGAGCTGACAAAAGTACTTCACAAGGTGAAGATGCAGCTCTGACACCACTAATAAATGGACATCGACTTAGTCTGCATAACTTTGATTAGTTTGTGCAGTGTGCTTCAGCCACACTTCCCAACTTGCAGCAGCATGGTCTGCTTGGAGCACAAGTTATTGGTCACAGCAGCAGTGTCTGCTTGGGCACACTTCAGAGCAGTGCCACCATACAGGCTTACACTATCACAGCGGCGGAGTCTGCTAGGGCACACTTTGGCAGCCCCCTAGTGAAAGGTCACTCCAAGAGCATGCCAATCACTTTCCCTCACGTCCCTCTGGACAGATGGACCCTCAGCTCTAGGGTCCACTGCTGCTAATCCTCTTGGTCAAGACCTCCTGCAGGATTGACACTCTCCTTCACTGACAGGTCAGCATCCAGGCACCTCACAGCAGGGAAACAGATCTTGTCCCTTTACCTCTAGAAGCTGGCTGTCAGGCAGACACCATCTCTTGTTATATGGCAGTTCTCTGTGTACTCTGCAGAGCACCCCGTCCTGGTTTAAGAGAACTTGGAACTGGAAGGACAAGTTGTTCATCAGGTCCCACGTTAACACAGATACACTATACGGGGAATGTGGATTCTCTTTGGGGTTGGTTCTTCATTCTTGTGTCCTTTCCAGGCTGACTTCCAGACACAGCCTTTGTGGTGCAGAGCCGGGTTGTCTTCCCGTTGGAGCACTTACAGCAGAGGCACAAAAATGTGTGAGCTTTTGCACCTGGCTATCGGCAGCCACTCTGAACAGTGATAGGGAAAAGAGAGAAAAGGCAGGCCACCTGTAAAGGATCCTTCACTCTGTGAACAGGGACTCCAGTCCCACCCTTCCCCTTACATCTACCAAATGGCAGTACTTATAAAGACTAGCCAATAGCACCTTGCAGCAAAGGGACCTAATCACATTTCCAAATGTAGCTGTGTGTTCGCTTTCCCCTTTTCAAGATGTAGATCTCCTCCTTTCAGCTTCAAGATTGTTAGCAATTCACTTCCACTGTCTTGGCGAATAAAACCTCACCTCAGTCTTGTGCATACATATAGGCTAGTGTTTTTCAGTATGGAAACTATAGGCCTCCATTACTTTAGTTCACTCATATACACAATGAAGGTTTGACTATTGACACCCACCCACATATATACACAGAACCAAGACCTGGGTTGATAGCATTAGGACCTAGGTTAGCATCAGACCTTTACAGTGACACAGATAAATAGATCTGATGCACAAAACACGGTATGCTGCCACCACAACTTTACATGCTAAACCCATGATAGGGACAGTATCCTTCTGTCAGTCAAATGAGAGTAAACATTTTGCTCCCACCAGGATCTCAGTCATGTCGAGGGACAGGCAAAGAACTTCACGCACCAGATGAATTGGGCATTCAGGGCAGGGGAACGTGACTGCACACAATAAATGTTCCCATCCCAAAGGGGACTAACAACAAAGAGGAATGAACAAAGTGTATCAATGCTCAGGAATGTGTTGAATGTTATTTTTATTTTATTTTTTTATGAAAACGTGGCCTTAAAATTATTGCACTGTTCCACAAATAGCCAGTTTAATGATCTGCGTTGAGGGTCAATGTGAAGGAAGGATGCATGAGAGCCTGCTTGCCAAGTTTCAGATCAGTTGGAGATATTGTATGAGTCTTTTCAGAAGGCCGGTATACAAAGAGTTGCTGTGTTAAATATGCGATAGGAAAAGATCTTTGACCATTGCTAAACAGCACTAATGATAATACTGTTTTGCGGAGCATACTTGGGTTATAAAAGCAAGAAATAGTAATATCTTTAGTTTACTTCACAAAGGTCAGAGAGAAATTCAGAATGACTTAAACTTCCCAAAGTCTTTGGGAGAAAGTGCTGCCCCATTCAGAAGTCTACCATCGGCGTTATGGGGATGGGGGGGGTGCATATAAGAGAGGCCCCTCCGAACATTAACATCTTGGTTCTGTCTCCATTCAACTTGAGTGAGTGCTTTGCCACCCAGTAAGCTACGGTTGACAACGTGTGACAGTTGCTGCATAAGAGAGAAACCAAAACCACTTATCAGGTCAGCCAGAGGTGTGGGTAAATATTAAAAGGGGTCATGCTCAGAAAGGAGCCCTGTGTTAACTCACCACCAGAAGCTTAGGGCGAGAGTGAAATTGAGTCAGAAAGACTGATTGCAAATGATCTTCCAGAAAGAATGGCTACCAAATACCTCATCTTGAATGCCTATAGAGTGTAATCGCTGGCAAAGTGCGTTGTGGGAAACAATATTTGAAGTATTGCTAGGGCCCTAAAGCTGTAGTGTGGCTCTCTCACCTACCTGAAGTCATCCAAATGTCATGCGTGACAACTAGTAAAGCCATCTCAGTGTTGTAGAAGGGGTGATATCCAGCCTGAATGGCGTCCAAAATGTTAAGGAAGTTAGAGGTTAACTTTTTTTTCCCCTGTTTTTTGACAAAGTGGACAAAAGAGATGTGTTGGTTGTTACTTAAAAATAAAGCAACGGCCACATGCGTTTTCAATAGAGGGCCTACGAAAGCTTCTTTCCAAATAAGAGGCACTGCAGCATAATTACCAGAGGCATTGCATAAGGAGGTAAGCTGTGGTGCTATTGTTTCCAGTGTGAGAATAAGGGTGTCATTAAGACACCCCGGGTATATTGCATGGGCATGTACCAAAGATGTTTCAAGCACTATTGGAAGAAACTGAAAGAGCAGATTGAAAACCGGACATGGAATCAAATCAAATCAAATCATTAACATTTATAAAGCGCGCTACTCACCCGTGCGGGTCTCAAGGCGCTAGGGGGAAGGGGTTACTGCTGCTCGAAGAGCCAGGTCTTGAGGAGTCTCCGGAATACGGAGTGGTCCTGGGTAGTCCTGAGGCTGGTGGGGAGGGTGTTCCAAGTCTTGGCCGCCAGGTAGGAAAAGGACCTCCCACCCGCTGTGGAGCGGCGGATGCGAGGGGTGGCGGCGAGAGCAAGGCTGGTGGAGCGGAGAAGACGGGTGGAGGCGTAGAAGCTGAGGCATCGGTTGAGGTATTCTGGTCCCTTGTTGTGGAGGGCTTTGTGTGTGTGGGTGAGAAGTCGGAAGGTGATCCTTTTGCTGACGGGGAGCCAATGTAGGTGTCTCAGGTGGGCGGAGATGTGGCTGTTGCGGGGTATGTCGAGGATGTGGATGGCGGAGGCGTTTTGAATACGTTGCAGACGTTTCTGGAGTTTTGGAAGTGTCCTCCCTAACCATCTCCAGCACAGATTCCTCCTCATTAAAATATTGATATACAGAGTTTTCTCCTCAAAGTAAGAACAGATTGATTCACAAAAGGTGATAGAAAGGGAGGCAGAGAGAGGGGTAAGTGGGGATGAAAAAATATCTTTTGTGATATTAAAGATGTCTATAGGAAGATTTTTTTGCAGAAGTGAAGGCAGAATTGTACTAGGCAGCTCTACCATCAAGCATTTTTTTAATGATAAATTGAAATTTAATCTCCATTGTTGATTTTGCGCCTTGCAAAGTCTTGGTGTTGACTATGTCCTCGGAGTACTAAGTGCCAAGGTGCTGTTGGACTCTTTCTGCAAGAATGCTTAAGCTTTCAGAGAGCAATCACATCAAGAGCAAATGTAGTCTAGATATTGAAGCATGTAGTGGTAATATCTAGTCATGGCTCTACGACCAGTACCCCCCTCTCCCCCCCCCAGCGCCCTGAGACCCTAACAGGTGATTAGTGCGCTCTATAAATCCTTGATTGATTGATTGATTGATCTAATCTAGATATCTCGGGTGGAGGTTTTGGAAAGCAGAATAAAACTTACTTGAACTAATTTTAGCTCGAGGACGTTAACGTTTATTGCACCCATGTTTATGGGGCAGGTGCCAGGAATAAAGAATAAGACCTGTAGGTTTTCTATCCAGAGCCAGGGGGTTGTCAACACCCATACAGCCTTCATTATGTGCAGGATGAGGGGCCAGCTAGCTTGGACCCAAGGTAGCCTATTGGTGTGATAGTGTCAAACTTTTCACTAGCATCAATTGATAAGGTGCAATCTCTGAAGACAAACTCTCTGGAATGATTACAAGAGATGAGATACATTCGGCTAAAGCAGTGCCAAAGTTAGTAGACGGACCCCGGGGTCCGTAAATGAATAAAATATCAAAAATAGAGCAATTAGTTGAGATTGTCAATTGAAAATTAACTGATCTAGTCATTAACAATCTTTTAGCCACCCAGTAGGTAATAAACATAAAACGAGCATGTAAGGAATACGTTTCATGGTAAGAAAACCGTCTGGTTTGGAATTTGTCCTTATGACGGTCTTGATCTTAGAGAGTGCTCGGTTGTCCGAATTCAGAAACATTCAGACAAGAATGCCAAGAAAATGATTGGAGGTCGGGAGTGTCAAACTAGGTGTGCGTTCTTCTTACGTCTGAACTTTGTTTCATTAAAGATGGTTAATTTGTATGGAAGCTTTTCTTGGTAATGATTGTAATGATGCACTTCAATATAGTTTAGCACATGATTAAAGTAATAACGGGTTTCCTTTGTAGAAATAAACGTCACAAAACATTTCCATTTGTAATTTTGAGGAATTATGTTTTCATGAGGGCTAATTTTTTTTTATCTGCTCATTCCACATTAGCCCTTTTTACCGTTACGTGAAATAGACGTGTCTGATGAACAGGGCCCTTTACAGTTGCAAAGCCTGCAATCTGCGAAATCAGAGTTCGCAACTGTGGGTGCGCAGGACCGTAGAAATTCTGCATTACAGTGGTGCATAGAAACATCGGGTGATTCTGTGACCGTGTTAACCTCAAAGTCCGTGATTCAGTGTGTCCCTAGAGACCAGATTCAAACAGCATCTTAATATTCAGTTTGAGCTGACTCAATAGGGGAGTTTGAATTGGATTTCAGAAATGTAAGAAAAATCATTAAGGCTTATTACAAATATTTCAAAGGCACAGTACAAAGATAATACAATGTGGACGCAGCAATAAATGCAGGAAAATGCTAAGACACAACTGTGCATCAAAATCAATAAAAACTTGGGCAGTATCCCTAGTCTTAGGAAAGGTCTTAAAAAGTTTACTGGCTCACCTCCAGATGAAGGGCATATGCAGTTTTGATGAATAGGAATTATTAAAACTGCAAAACCAGGGCCAAGATGCCCCTGACCTTTAAGCCACCCATTCACCTGAAAAATAGACATAGACCCCGTTATTGAGCCATCTGGAGTCAACAAGAGCATCCTATTATTCTTTAATTGATAAGACCAACAATACAACTGTAGATCAAGAAGGGCCAAACCCCCAACACCCACCTTCCTCCTCAAATGTTTCCAGGAAAGGAGAATACCTTTGCTGGGCCAAATAAATGAGGTAATCTTCGCATGCAGTTTTAGGATAACTTCTTTATCAAAATGTAAGGGCATATTATCAAATAAGAAAGTAATCTTCGGGAGCATAGACATCTTGATCAGATTAACACGTCCAAAAATCGAAAGCAGCAAATTTCCCCACTTTCTTAGAAGAGGGAGAAAGTCTCTCGATGGTATCAACATCTTCTATCAAGAGTAGAGAATGTGTCGCAACCATTCTATAGGAAATGGAGTGGACTTCTGCCGGGGGAGGAGCTGAAACAGTTATGGCAAGTATCCTTTGCTACATTATACTCAATGGTCAAATCAGCAGCATTAAGAAGGAACCACCTTTTTACCCTTCAGAGTGTTTTAGACCCCTGGGAGGTTGACAAAGATAAAGAGAAGCGGCTCAACATCAGAGTGTAAACTGTGCTATAGCTTAGAGGCAGATGATGTCCACATGTTTGCCGCCTGCCCCAAGTTAAAAAGATTCTGGTCAGTGGTGGGTAAGACAATCTCTGACTCCCTGGGTTTCGTAGTTGAAATGACCCCGCCTAATTATGTTCGGGATTCTGACCTTGGACATGGACCCTCTACCCCTTTTCCTTTCTCTAATTTATATTGAAGAATATAAAGGTCATTTTTCTGACCTCTTTTTTTTGCTGGTGTTAGGACTCTAGCATTGGTCAGCAGTGGTAAAGTGCACAAAGTGCTTGTGCTCTTTACCCTAAACATGGTAACATTGGCCCCTACTCAATTTCCGTGCTAAATTTACCTATAAATCCCTAGTAAAGTGCGCTATATGTGCCCAGGGCCTGTAAATTAAATGCTACTAGTGGGCCTGCAGCACTGATTGTGCCACCCACATGAGTAGTCCCTTAACCATGTTTCAGGCCTGCCATTGCAAAGCCTGTGTGTGCAGTTTTACTGCCACCTTGATCTGGGATTTAAATCTCTTTGCCAAGCCGTAAACTCCCATTTTATTACATATAAGTCACCCCTAAGCTAGGCCCACAGGGCAGGGTGCAGTTTATTTAAAAGGCACAACATGTACTTCTAAGATTTACATGTCCTGGTAGTGGAAAAACTCCCAGTATGTTTTTTCACTATTGTAAAGCCTGCTCCTTTGCTAGCTTTGGGAATTCCTTAATATACTTTTAAGCTGTAATTCCTGTAATTCCTGATCAGAAAGGAGTAGCTATGTCATGTTTCATATCTTTGCAATGGTAGTGATAAGTCCTTTTTACTTGCAAAGTCAAATTTACCAGTACTATTTTAGAAATGTCAGTTTTAGAAAGTAGGCATTTCTCTGCTCTTACTGCTCTGTGTCTTAGATCCTGTCTCCAGTCCACGTCTGGTCTGTGCTGGGTGACAGCTCCCTTTGTGCATTCTATCCAGACAGCCATAAACACAGCACACTCAACTGCATCTGCATACTGATGGGTCTTCCTGGGAGGAAGGGTGGAGTTGCTCACACTTAAATAGGTAGTGGCCTGACCTATTACAAAGGAGTGATACACCCACTCCCAACAGATCTGGAAGACCTGGGCTGAAAGAGGAACAGGTGCACTTCAGAACTATCAGGATTTTATTTTCAACGAGATATTTTATTTAAATCAGTAGACAGAGATCATAGACATGAAGGTCTAGTTATGTATGATCTACAATTGTTTATTGTGCTATGCTCCTCCTTCATTGATGGACTGTGCTGGAGTAGGAGAATCATGGGGGAACATTGTGAAATAGGGCTTCTCCTCCCTCAACCACTGTATACTTTATAAAATATGTATCTTAGACCATATTACGTATGCGCTCTGAGTATTGTAGAAGGGACTGTAGATGATTGTGCAGCCCCTTTTGTAATGTGGATGTGCAGTAACAGGTTTTGCACCTAAGGGTTTCAAAGGTTGCTTTCTCTCACGTGTGGGGGCATGATGGCATGTAAATGAGGGAACAAGTTTGCCACTGTGCCCTTGCCATATTACATTATGGTGATTGAGCAAACAAGTCTTTGGGAAAAAAAAAAAGATGAAAATGCATGGCAGTTTCCATGGAGGCTCCATCATGACATACCCAAGGATTCCTTGCAAAAATGTTCTTCAAAAGTATGGTTGTACATAGTGCCAATAAGTCTCCCTTGTCAGCATGTTACTAGTGTAAACTTTATTCATCAATACAATACCATATTCTTTGAGTGTTCTGTAAAGGGAAGTTTACCTTGCAGGATAATTGTGAAGTTTTCCCTCTTGCTAGTAGACATGAAGAGAAGGGTATCACAAACACTATCTTTCAGCCCTTCCCCCACCCCCAAGTTGGCGCCCCAAACCACACAACATGTGACAAAAATAGGCAAGCCATGGGTTATCGGAAGATTGTGGTCTAGTGGCAAGAACTGATGATCGTAGACATAGGTGCCCGAAGTAGGAGTCGGGGTGTGCTGCAGCACCCCCAACATAACCATACTGGAGTTCAGAGTGTGAATGAGGAATAAAGATCCCTTTAAACTATCTTTATATTGTAATGTATTTGCACTGCTTTCAAAGACGGGGGTCAAATGTCTATCTAGGCTGTCTTCTTATAAACTGCTACTTATTCTTTTGAAAGGCACATTATTAGTGTATACTTTACTTTAACGGATTACAAAGTGGGGGATTTTGTAATGTGAACTATGAGACAATCATACTGTGGAAAGGGATTGGGAAAGGAAACTCAGTAGGATCTTATTTTTTCTAACACACAACAGCGCTTAAATACCCATAATTGAAGTGTACAAATATTTCTGAGGCACATTTTGAATTCTGAAGTGTGATTGAAACAGTGATTTTAACAGGATCTACATGTATAAAGCATCTTTACTTTGGTGAAGTGCAAATTATGAATATTTGCTGAAACTCGTTTTACACGCTATCATTTGAGTGCTGTATAGTTTCATCAGTCAAAATTTTGTCTTTGCCAGTTTAGCCGGCATTTCAGTGGAAAATGTGTTGTCTGCAAATTACAATGTGCTACTTGACCATGCTCTAGTAATATGTTTGCAACAGTGTACTCCAAAATGCACCACCTGATAGATACTACATCCTTGCCAGCCTACTGCTAAATAGGGGTGGTTCATTTGCTATGCTTATTCTTTGTGCGAAGCTTGGATTGTTCCCAATCCCCTTGACTTCAGTGATATAACATTGATGGCAGACAGCACCTGAACTCTGAAATTGTTCCAGCACCACTGATTTTGGAAGTGTGCAACCATTTGTAAATGCAGGCCTTCTCACCATGTCGTGATTGTAGCCAAATTACTTAATACCCCCGTTTTTTGAAAAACAGAAAGTGACATGACCTGGTGTCTTATAGAGCTTGATAATGTCCTGACCACATTTGCACGATATAAAACTGAAAAAAATATTAAAATTGTATACTCCTAGAGTAGGATAATGATCCCACATGATGAGAAATTAAGTGCTGCGATTTCTTTAACCAAGCAGAGATTACAATTTTTGCCCTCATGAAGCACTATGGAGAGGTGTTGGTTTCCAATGAAATGATGTTTAGTTTCTTTATCAGAAAGATGAAATCCTGGTTTAGTGCTGCTGTGATTCATGGGCTTGCTAACTCGGTAGTACCTGATGACAACAGTAAATGTACAACTCACTGAGCCATCTCGCATGTGACACCTTTACTTACGTCCTTGCTTAAATATATGAGCACCTTAAAGAGTGAGTACTGCTTTGGTCATTTATATTAATATCTATGGTGGTGACTAAAGGAAAAATGCTAGTTAAATTTACTTTATCATTTATAATAGAAAATATAATAGTCAAACATTCCATTGTGCCACTTGTTCATGTCAAATGAGGCCTACCTCATTTCCAACATGTTTTCTTTACTGTTGGTCCTAGCGTTTTTTTAAAGTGTTTTTTTTGGCTAAAATTCGATGTCCAGTCTCCATCTCTATTTCCTACAACTCATAGCTTGAGTTGGAGTTAGTACCAGTTTAATTTATCAAGGACTTTAGCGCAAAGGAATCTTTGCCAAAATTGATTTGTTCAGCCTCTTAGTAAAAAGTTTATATCTAGATAGTTTCTTCAATAACTATAATAGTAAATGTATTAACATGTTATGTAGTGATACAATAAAAGCGAACGTAAGAGCATGTTGTGGAAATGAATCTGCTCCCTTTATATTATATTCACACACTTCTGTCTGTATTAGAAAGATTTCAGTGCTCAAAATCTCCATGGCTGTCTCATGCTCATGTGTTACTACTGTATGGATGTTGAATCCAATGCTAATGACAAAATATGGATTGGCAGACCTAAATCATCTGTTCATGTAAGCCATCTGTAAACTCCAGCCTCAACACTGAAGCTGCTGTGGGAGTAATGCCAGTGATTAATATACCTTGAAGAGATGGACACCTAAGTACCTTGGAATGACGTTTTCTGTGCATTGCTTTAATAACCTTCCCATGCGCACTCCCACTTTACCCAGCAGCTGTCAGCCTTTTTATACCTTTTATCTTCCATGGCTGTTCGGTTACAGAACTAAGGGAAAGAGTAAACTCTTTCTTTCTAGCGGGGGTTTGTGAAATGGTGGTAGCAATGGTGGGTACAGGGTTGTTTTTGATGTTTACTCTAAAGGTTATGAGGAACATTAGTATTTGTTGAGGAACCTAGGAGTCCAACCAGCAAGGTAACATTCATAAACCGAAGTGGGTAAGCACCCAAAGGGACAGGTCTGTAAGTGGTTTTGTTTCCTCTAATTTTGTTAATAAACACCCTCAATTTCATTTTAAGCCGCTGAACATTCAAACATTGCTTGTCTAGATGGAAAACCAGCGTGTTCTGTCTCCTTTCACCCGTCTAGCCTTTGTCTCGAATCTCAATTAAATTCTATTTACTTTTGACACTTTTTTATTTTTCACAACCGCAAACCAGCCACTGCCTTTTTCTTGAGAATCCTCTTGTCCCACCACCAAATTCTTAAATGACTGAGATCTTGTTTTTTCTATTGTTATTATAAGCCACAATCATAAAAAAGATAACCTTTAAAACTGCGACCATCCTAAGCACCCCACAAAGGTATTTCTCACCGCCAGTATTTCTCTTTCAATCATAACAGACCATCTCTATCAGGGGCCAGCGCCAATTGAGTTATCAAATGTGTAACACCATTTTCCTTGGTTTGCATCTTGCGTGCCAGTCACCTGCTGTGCATTTTTTAGAAGGCAGCTCTCACTAACTTGCAAGTTCCTTTTTCACTTTTTGACAATTTTACTGTGTACACATTTCTTACAAACACAATGCACTTTTAATATGTAAACGTTTAATTGCACATTTTCTTAAATGTCTTGATGTAATTTAGATTTTTTATGCATTTGTTAATATATTTTCACAAGACAATTCATATTCCATTGTACAAATGATTAAGAAAGTTTAATTGTTGAAGTGAAACATTTTTCATTTTCAAAAAATGACCAGCAAATGATATTATATAAAGTTTTTGTGATCTGTAATGTACATGTGAATTTTGACCATGTCTTATGATTTTAGAAGTAATGAAAATGCTATTTTTATCTTTTCCTTTAGATCCAGCGTACCTTCTCCACTGAATAAGGTAATTCTAAGTATTTTTGATTGAAGGCAAAACGCTTTAAAAAATCTGTGATGGATTAATACCTCAAGAAGTAACAAAATGCATGGCAAGTTAGTTTGCTATATACATTTCACTTTATAGGAACACAAATCAATCCTGACAAGACTTTCGTTGTTCAAAAAAAAAAAAAAAAAAAACGATGAGCAGATGGACTGATTTCCCTTTTTGCAGGAGGAAATGCCTATTTTGGGGGCTGTCTTCAAAGGCGGGGTGCCACTTAGGAATTAGTTAATTTTTTTGCTGGTGCACTCCTGTACTTTGGACACTGCACCAAAGATATGTATTAACAGTAGCTGCCACCACAAGATGAGGACTTCCTCATCAAGAAGTTCTCGAAGATCAAGTGGGCCAGACAGTGTTTGCCAATGCTAAACAGCATGGTTAAATTACTTCGAGGACCCAGTGAACGTGTCAGTGTTCAAACCTAGGGTGGAGAATAAGTGCAAAGCAGCCATGGCTGTCCTTTAGGGCGGAAGGGCCACACCCTCCCACATTTTGCCCATCATGAAGAGTGCCTGTCAGGCTGAGCATAGATCAGCCAGACACACTCTTCATGTTCAGCTCAGGCAGCCAGGAGCAAGACATGTGCATTTTACGCAGACTCCTGGCTGCCTGAACTGAACTTTGCTGGGCTGAGGAGGTCACATCTCCTATGGGCGTGACCTCCTCAGCCCAGCAAAGGCGCCTCAAGGCCCTTCTCCTCAGTGACGAGGGGAAGCATCACCCATTGACTTCGACCTGGGCGCTTCAGGTTTAAGCCCTGAAGCGCCCAGGGCGAGTGTCAACCAGTGACACCTTGTCACAGAGTTGGGTGGGGTCAGAAGTCTCACTGACCCCCATCCCACTCTGTGACAAAGTTGGGACTGCTGCCTTCCCTCATTGGCTGACTGTAGAAAGTTGGCTCTGTATATACTATCTCAAAGTGAGAGATAGTGTGCACAGAGTCCAAGGGTTCCCCTTAAAGGTTGATAGTGACAAATTTGATAATTCTAATGCTCTATTTTTGAGGTAGTGTGGTCGAGCAGTAGGCTTATCAGAGGGTAGTGTTAAGCATTTGTTGTACACACACAGCCAATAAATGAGGAACACACACTCAAAGACTTAACTCCAGGACAATAGTTTTTATATAGAAAAATATATTTTCTTAATTTATTTTAGAACCACAAGATTCACGATTTGAAGTAAATACATAAAATGCAAGGTACTCCACACAGGTAAGTAAGGAACTTTGAATGAAAGCACCAGTACACACAGTATAGGTTAAAATGGCAATAAGCTATTTGAAAAGTGGACACTGAAAAAATCAACAGTTCCTGGGTAAGGTAAGTATGTTTAAGTTTCTGAGGTAAGTAAAGCACTTACAAGTTTAGTTTCCTGGGCATAGGCAGCCCACCGTTGGGGATTCAAGGCAACCACAAAGTCACTGCACCAGCAACACAGGGACGGTCAGGTGCAGAGGTCAAAAGAGGGCCCAAAACACATAGGCGCCTATGGAGAACAGGGGTGCTCTGGTTCCGGTCTGCAGGCAGGTAAGTACCTATGTCCTCGTGGAGCAGACCAGGGGGTTTTGTAGAGCACTGGTGGGGGGGACACAAACAGGCACAGAAAACACACCCTCAGCGGCACAGGGGCGGCCGGGTGCAGTGTGCAAAGTTGGCGTCGGGTTTGCTATAGAAAGCAATGGAGGGACCTGGGGGTCACTTAGGCGATGCAGGCAGGGCAAAGAGGGGCTTCTCGGGTCAGCCACTGACTGGGCTAGGAGGAGGGCCACCTGCTGGTCACTCCTGCACTGGAGGTTGGTTCCTTTCGGTCCTGGGGGCTGCGGATGCAGTGCTTGGTCCAGGCGTTGGGCTCTTTGTTACCAGGCAGTCGCGGTCAGGGGGAGCCTCTGGATTGTCTCTGCAGGCGTCGCTGTGGGGTGCAGGGGGGTTGACTCGGGTTACTCACGAGGTCACAGTCACCTGGGAGTCCTCTCTGCAGTGTTGGTTCTCTGACGCTCAAGCCGGGGGCGTCGGGTGCAGCGTGTGAAGTCTCACGCATCCGGCGGGAAGAGTGAGTTCTCTAAAAGTTGCTTCTTTGTTGCAAAGATGTTGTTGGTGAACAGTGCCGCTGTTCTCTGGAGTTTCTTGGTCGTTCAGTTTCAGGGCAGTCCTCTTAGTCCTCAGAGGTCGCTGGTCCCTGTCTGATGCATCGCTGTGCAGGTTCTTTGAGTCTGGAGACAGACCGGTAGGGCTGGGGCCAAGTCAGTTGGTGTCTCCGTCGTCTCTGTAGGGCTTTCAGGTCAGCAGTCCTTCTTCTTTGTGTAGGTTGCAGGAATCTGATTTCATGGGTTCTGGGTTGCCCCTAAATACTGATTTTAGGGGTGTGTTTAGGTCAGGAGGGCAGTAGCCAATGGCTACTGTCCTCAAGGGTGGCTCCACCCTCTTTGTGCCTCCTCCCTGAGGGGAGGGGGGTACATCCCTAATCCTTTTGGGGGAATCATCCAATCTCAAGATGGAGGATTTCTAAAGGCAGGGGGTCACCTCAGCTCAGGTCACCTTAGGGGCTGTCCTGACTGGTGGGTGACTCCTCCTTGTTTTTCTCATTATCCTCTCCTGCCTTGCCGCCAAAAGTGGGGGCAGTGGCCAGAGAGGTGGGCATTTCCACTAGCTCACCGCCAGGTGTTACAGTTCCTGGAGGGGGAGGTGAGAAGCACCTCCACCCAATACAGACTCTGTTCCCAGGCACAGAGTGGCAAAGGCACTCTCCCCTTGTGGCCAGAAACTCGTCTGGTTGTGGCAGGCTGGCTGAAACTGGTCAGCCTAGCACTAGGAGTCGGACTGGTATTCAGGGGGTATCTCTAAAATGTTCTCTGGGTGCATTTTACAATAAATTCCACAATGGAATCAGTGTGCATTTATTGTGCTGAGAAGTTTGATACCAAACTTCCCAGATTTCAGTGTAGCCATAATGGTACTGTGGAGTTCGTGTTTGACACACTCCCAGACCATATACTTTTTATGGCTACCCTGCACTTACAGTGTCTAAGGTTTTGCTTAGACACTGTAGGGGCATAGTGCTCATGCACATATGCTCTCACCTGTGGTATAGTGCACCCTGCTTTAGGGCTGTAAGGCCTCCTAGAGGGGTGACTTACCTATGCGACAGGCAGTGTGAGGTGGGCATGGCACTCTGAGGGGAATGCCATGTTGACTTAGGTTTCCTAAATTTACACACCTTGATCAACATGGCATTGGAAGATCTTAAACATCTGCTGGGGGATTATCAAATGAGATTTTCCTTATAAAATTCATGATCAGCTCCATATGGAGTTTTATGAATGAGACAAAGGGGCTTGAACTTGACCCTTCTCCTCAGAGGCAGCCAATGTAGCTCTTTTAATGTTTTGGAAACAAACACAGACTATAATTTGAGTATCTTTTTTTAAAAGTCTTGCTGCTGCATTCTGAAGGCTTTGCAATTTATTCAGAGTACTCATGGACCCCCAAATAAAGGACATTGCAATAGTCCAGTGTAAACAAAATAAAAGCCATGACCACTGTTTACTTGAGCTCAGATGCAATATAAACCATGATCTTCCTGATCTTATGAGGTAAATAGAAGCAGAAAGACGCTAGTTTGTTTATTTGTGCATTAAGGGACAAACTGGCATCAAACATGATATCCAGATTTTTTTATGGTAGATACTGGAGTCGGAAGGAGGGCCAAAGATTGAGGCTATCAAGCCTGATTCCATGAGGGCGAATTCTTCCCAAACAAAAGTACTCCTATTTTTGTTAAATTAATTATCAAGTTGTTTAAACTCATCAATTGCAAATTAGCCCCCGAACATTTCTGACACCGTAAACTTAAAGCTGTCTCCGTGTCATTAGCAATAGAAACAAAACGCTGTTTATCATTGGCATATGGCATGGGGGAAAAGCCAAAGAAACAAATTAGTTTAGTCAAAGGAGCCACCTAAATATTAAAAAGAGTAGGGCTCAGAGATGAGCCCTGCGGGACTCTGCAGGGAAGGGTAAATGATTTTGACCTAATTTTCCCATAGCTGTAAATTGTTCTCTCTGTGACAGAAAAGAGAGAAGCAGCTCAAAAGGTAGAGCCGACCTATTACAGTTTCTGCTAGCCGTGCTATAAGAGTCTCATGATCGATAGTATCAAAAGCTGCCAACAGATCTATTAAAATAGTGGCTGCCTTCCCACCGCTATCCAGTATATTCCTCACTTGGTTGGTAGCCAAATTGTGCTGTATAGAACACTTGGTTCCCTTCTATCTCCTTCGACAAGGTGACGTTCATATATTTTTGGCATATGAAGGGAAGGACAGGGTAAGACGAGAGATGGGGCGATAGTTCTGCACCTCTTTAGGATCCATGGTGGGCTTTTCCAGCAAAGGGAGGATGCCAGCTTTCTTTCATTCAAGTGGGAAGGATCCTGGCTCCAAAAAGGAGTTAAGTAGCAGTGTAAATGAATAACCAGAACACCGCTTCAACACTCATACTCGACCTCCCACACCGAACAGACATCACATTGCACCTTAGGAACAGAATACCTGAACACCTTTCCCCAACCCACCAGACACCTATTCTTTACCACAGCCTCTTGTGCACACATTTCCTGCATCTGCAAAATCAACACTGGAGGCCACTTATTCTCCTACCTCTCACCCAAGCCATGAAACAACCCCCACTCTATAGATCAGAGCATCCTCCTCAATTCATGAGTTTTGCAAGAAGCAGATGACTTGGCTCTTCGTATAATCACCTTAGTTACAACAAATCTACACACCTGCCCAAGCTCCTGGATACCCTCTTCGGTAATGATTGTGCTATACAATTCATATAATCTAACATGCAGGGCATAGGAGACGAGACACCCTTCTCCTGAGAAGGAGAGCGGGAAAATCAATGCAACTGAAGTCTGAGCTGTGCTGAGCCAGCTGAGCAATGATGTATTGCAAACTCAGTCAGCCTCCCCTAACGGTAGAAGATATGACTGATAACAGTGGAAGGAGGTGCAGTAGATGGCTAAGCAGCCTTATGACACATACAGAAAAGACAATATCAAACACACATATTAGGGTTACCTTAGATGCTGCTAATACTGCATCCAGACAAATTATTACCTGCAACCTTATTTTACTGCCCAGTTTAGTTTATAGTGTCCAGGTTATATTCTGAAGAATTTGTTACGCAATCCAGATTTGTAGAGTGCACTATCCCCAGGGATTGTATCCTGGTGCTGAGCTTTGTGAATCTAGGCACACCTAGGGCACAGTGGGACACCTCATAGAGCTAGATCTTTAGCTTCTTGCAGAATTTAAGAAGTGAGGAGGAGGCTCTTGTGTGTAGCAGCAGGTCGTTACACACTTTGGGAGCAATTTAAGAGAAGGCTCGACTGCCGCACCTGATTTTCCATATGCGTGGGATTTGTGCAAGCAGGAGTTTCGACAAGTGGAGTTTCTGGAAGGTTTATGAAAGCAGACCGATTGTTGAGGTATGCTGAGCCAGTGTTATGTAGTGCCTTAAAAGTGTGTTGTGATGAGTTTGAATTGTACTCATTTATAAATGAGGAGCCAGTGCAGCTCCTTCAGGTGTTTTGTGGTGCAAGTGCAATGTAGGAAATTGAGATTGATTCTGGTCACCAAGCTCTTCAGCTGGCTGGTAAGTTTCTGTTGCTGTTGTTGACAGCACTTTAGTTGTTTCCATTTGATGGTAAACACATCTTTAGGACCCAAGTCGAAACCATGTTGGAAAAAATAAAAAAGGATAAGGCAAAAGCCATGGAGGCATTACAGAACTGGTCTCCAAAGTTGGGCTTTCCTTGAGAACAAACATGAGATACAGCAAAATCTGCAACCTGTTTCCAAAGCCCTTTGTACCAGGCCTAGAAGGCTATAACCTTGTATCGCTGGGTGCTTTCCATCATCACCCAATGCTACTGTATGGAATTCCACACCATGGAATATTTCACCATGCTGCCATAGAATCAGCCAAGACCATCTAGAACTCTCAAGTGCAAATATTAGTTAAAGAAAAAACAGACCCTTTCCCTCTGCATCAGTGAGAATATTGTAACTATTTTCTATACTTTCTAATACATAAGAATGATGGGATATTACAGTTAATCTACAACCACTCAGTCGATACAATCGGAGCACTGCAAGATCACAACTAGCCAACACATCTTTGCATTGTTTTGCATTGGACACTACTCAAAATCCTCTGCCTCAATTATGCCTGCCTCTCTATCTTCACTGAGCTTCCCATCAGCACCTCAGGTTTGTGGTAAGTCGAGTTCATTATTAAGTCACAGTCCTATCCCTTAGTCACAACAGCCCCTCAGGTATTTATCAGAAGTCTGACAGGGGTAACACAGAATCTTCAGTGTAACCATTCATCTCTTTCCATACCTGGGCAACTGGAAGCAGTCTCCTTTCTCCCTACCAAGAGGTATATGCCAAAAAACTCTTACATTTGTCCCCAACATAGGCATTTGTTTTTGGGAACCATCTCAGTAACAGTCACAGGAAAAACCTGCCACAGCAACAAAAGGGTGATAACATTTCAAAGGCTGCATTCTCCTTAACAGATATTGGGCCTGATTCTTACCTTGGCGGTCGGTGGAGAGGCGGCGGTTGGACCGCGAACAGACCGGCGGTCCAAAAAATGGCATTCTGATCGCGGCGGTCACCGCCGCGATCGACCGCTACTTCCCCACTCCGACCGCCACGGCGGTCATGACCGACGGGCTGGAGTTCGCACACTCCGGCCCGGCGGTCGACCCAAGACCGCCAACCGTATCATGACCCTGCTTACCGCCGCGGTTTTTGGCGGTCGGGAACCGCCATGCGAACCATGGCGGTAGGCACTATCGGGGCCAGGGAATTCCTTCCCTGGCACTGATAGGGGTCTCCCCCACCCCCCACTGCCCCCCACGAGTCCTCCCCCCACACCCTCCACCCCCCTGCCACCCCCCAGAGGTGGTACAAACCCCCTGCCCCCCCCCACCCCGACATGCACATACACGCACCCCGACATGCACGCACCCCCAACATGCACGTATGCACACCCCCTACACACACACATACACAACGGGGGCACATACCCGCACACATACATGCCGACATGCGCACCCGCCGAACTACACACATTGCCCAAAGGCACAGCAGCACCCCCCGCCCGCATGCACGCACTCACACACCCCCTCTACACACCCCCATGCACGCACACATCACACAACACCCCCCCCACCCCCTCCCCTCACGGACGATCAACTTACCTTGTGCGTTGGTCCTCCGGGAGGCGACGGGAGCCATAGGGACGTGACCGCCAACAGAAGACCGCCAACAGAAGACCGCCACACAGAAATGTGGGTCGTAATTCTGGGGGCGGTGTTCTGCTGGCGTGGCGGTGGAGGTTGACCAGTCTCCACTTTCCCGCCGACCGCCAGTGTGGCTGCTGGCGGTATTCCGGCGGAACGCTCCCAGCGGTCGGAATACGCGCAGCGGCATACCGCCGCGGTCGGCGGTCTTTGCCGCAGCGGTAACTCGGCGGTCTTGCGAAAAGACCGCCAAGGTCAGAATCAGGCCCATTGTGTTCTCTGACAGTGAGGATAAGAATGATACTTTTGGTGGTGATAGTATTTTGCGTTTTGCTACTCCCAAAAATCCAATTGCATGTGCTCCCTCTTCAAGATGTACTTGCAAGAAAATGGTCATAGGTTACTGAGCAGTGGGAAGATCCATTATTGATGGAGCCTAGCACCAACTGCAGTGGCGGAACAAGAACTTATTACTGGACCTGTTGAACCTTGAGCCTCTGCTACAATTTACCATCAACAGTGACACTTCGCTCAAGGAGTGGGGAGCAACCATCAGTTCACATTACCGTTGCTGATAATTCAGTTGGTGCTGCAAGAATTTGGCAACCTCATTAGCAGAAAATCAGTGCTCATTCCCACTGATAACATTACTACAATGTATGCCATTCAGAAACCTGCGGCCATGCTCTTACCACAGTTGTCCAAGCTAATGCAGACAATTTGGCAATGGGCCATTCTTTATCATGTCCTCTGTCTAGTGGGACACCTCTCTAGAGTGGACAATTATTTTATGTACCTGCTCAGCAGGATGTGTAAACAAAGATACAAATGGGCAGTCAACACCCAAGTGCTTCAACAGTACTTCTAGAGTTGGGATTCCTAGAAGTAGACCTGTTTGCCATGTGCGAGAACATAAAATGCAAAACATTAACTTTAGGTGCTCCCACTAACTACCTAGACCGCAAACTTTTAAGGCTGATGAAATATCTTCACGAGGGAACCTCTGCAAGGGTCAGGTGGACCCAGGAAGGCGATCTTACATCCTCAATTTCTATTGCTAGAGGGGTTAGATAGGTGTGTGTTTTGCCCCCCATCCTGTTTAGCCTCTATATTAATGGTGCAGTAGATCAACTAACTTGGTGCAGTCATGCTTCCAAGCTAACGTGAGTACCTGTTCCAATCCTCATGTTTGCAGACAATACTTTATTGATATCAAGAACTACAATGGGACTCCAGAATGAACTAGATGCATTTACAATGTTTTGCGAGATGAGGGGGCTTGAGATTAATTCAGATCAAATTAAGTTTATGGCCTTAAATCCACATAAGAAATTTAGACGGAACATTAGTATTGGGGGTGTACCTATTGAACAGGTTAGCCAGCTTGATTATCTGGTGATAAGATTATCTGATAATCTCTCATGGTCAACGTAAATCAAGAAGAGTGCTGTTTCCCTTCAGCAGTGGTCAGTGGCGATCAGAAGGAAAATGAAAAATTCTATGGGAGGGCAAATTTTGCCAGCTATTATGGTATATAAAGCTGCTGCAGCGACAGCTGCAACTTATGGTGCCGAACTTTGGGGGTATTGTAACTCTCAGAATTTGACCTTGGTAGAAAATACTTTCTTACGTTCTTGCTTTATTTACCAGCTAGCCCACCACTTATTCCCCTTATATTCGATTTGGCACTTAACCAGATGCACAAAGTAATTGCCTTGAGACCACTCATATAATGGGTGCACCTCTGGTCCTCTGGTTCCTTATCTGAGTCATTAATACTTTACAGTGTGGTATTAATACTGGATACTGGATCAAAATGGAGGAGGTATGGCGATCTCCCCAGACTATAACAAGAGATGTGATCTTGCGTATAAAGCGATGTTATTGGGAGGCGGTTTTGATTGAGGCATGGCTTAGCCAGATATCAGGCAGCAGAACGTACCAATTTTTAAATCACAAATGCTCACCAGCGATTGAGCACTACATGGATAATATACAACTGGCCCAGTCTAAAAGCCTTTTTATTAATTTTAGATGGGGGATCTTGCCACTGAACTCTTTTACTATGGGTTGGAACAAAGCCAGCTATGTGTCTAACTTTCAATATTACTGTCCGATGCAATTCGAGACCCTCGCCCACTTTGTATTCTTCTGCCCAAGTTATTTAACACCTAGGAGGAAGTGGATCATCCCCCTATGCAGGCTTTTTGGTGTAAGGACTCACAGGGAATCACTTTGCATATTGACAAGTGACTCCAGTGAAAAGGTTGTGTTTGCTGTAATCAGATATTTGCAAAGTGCTTGGTCCGAGACATCTAGGGGGTTTTGCACTCGGGTGGTTCATAACCTTTTACCGTGACTGCTGGCTGGAATTGTGCTTTATTGGAGTCTGAGGATGATACCAGACAGTGATGGACTCATCAGAGAAACTGCCTGTGAGGCCCTACCTACTTAGTGATATTATGGACTTTGATTTTAACCATGTTTTATGTATTTGAAATATGCTTTTTATGAACAGTATGCATTTATTTGGTTTGTGTATTGCTTTTATGGCTTTCAGCCGAAATAAAGCTAAATTATTATTATATTATATTGCCATAATCAAGTCTGGAAGTTACAATAGTATGGACAATGGTCTCTAAATGGTATTCTTGGACTAAATGCAAGACTTGAGTTTAGCAATGTAAAGAAAAAAAATGGCCTGACTTTGAGGTTCAAAGAAAGATCAATATCAAATTTGATACCTAAAATTCTTACTGATAAGGTGAGACTGGGGGAGGAAACAAGCTCATCTGGCCACCATCTGCTGGAATCTGGAGCGGACTTTCTCCCTCCCCCCCCAAACAATATTTTTTGTTTTTTCCGAATTTCATTAATTTAATTTGAGACAATTATTGTCCATTTACTCAACCACTTCTTTGAAACACTGCTTGAACAAAGTCAATGCATTCTTGTTGTTCTTCTGAAAAGACAGGCAGAGTTGAGTGTCATCAGCATATGAGATCACTCATAAGCTCCAAGATTCAATGAGGCTAGCCAAAGACACCAAATATAAATTAAAGAGGGTAGGACTCAATAGTTTGCTGTGGGACTCCATAACAAAGCGATTTTGCAATAGATGTAAGTGTCAGAAAGTAAATGCCAGTGTTCTATCTTCAAGGAAAGATTTCAACCAAGCCAAGGCGTGACCTGAACTGAATGAGAGACCACATGAAATGCAGGTAACAGGTTGAGTAGGGCCACCATAGCCCAGAAGTACTAGTCAAGATTGTCTTTAATAAATTCTGTGACATCTAACAGAGCAGATTCAATACTAAAATTCGGACGAAATCTGGATCGAGAGTCATGCATGAGATGGTTGGATTCCAAAAATGGGTTAGTTGCTTGCTGTTAATTATTTTCTCTCGCATCATTTACACAGCTTGCAAAAGTGAAATTAGTCTAAAATCACATGGTGTTTGGGTCAGCTTTTGGCTTTTTTAATATTGGAAGCAGAAGTGCTTGTTTCCAGCTCCTGGCAACCGTAGCCAACTCTAAGGAATTTTTCATTACATTATTTAATATAGGATTGACAGATCTGGATACTAGATTTAAGTTGATAGCGGGGGCATTGGTCAAGAGAGGATCCAGATTTACAGTTGGCAGGTTCTTTAGGTAAATCTTAAGGTAAATCCTCAAGATACAAAGGTGTAAATGTGAATAACAAAGGTCCAGAGGGAGAGCTTGAGGCATAGAGGCTAACAGTTGCACCTTGTCCTGAGAATTGAGCAAATATTGTTTGTTTTCTTATAAAAGAAGTCAGAAAGATTGTCACATAGTTTGGATGAAGGAGTGATTTTATTTTCGAGACAGTGGGAGATAGAAAAGAACCGATAATACTAAAAGGTTACAGGGCATATTAGAAGCGGATGAAATTTGATGTGAGATGTATTCACTGTGTGTCTTGCTTATAGATTTGCAAAACGTCTTTAACATATCCTTATAGTTCAGTTTTGCATCCTCTTCATATGATCTTCTCCATTTTAGCTCTAATAATTCACAAAAACGTTTTTCCTCTTAGGGGAATAGAGTGAAAGACCTCAACCATTCGAATTTTAAAGATTTTGTGCCAGGCTCTTGAGAGTTTTTGTGTCACTTCCTGAAATCTTTGATTTGTCAGTCTAGTAAAGAAACCAAAAATAGGCAGACCAAACAATTTTAAGAGCAGCTTTAAATTGAAAATTGAAAAGGTTGGAAAAAATAAGATCCCAAGTGTGGTCAGCTGTATGAGTAGAGCCAGACTCTAATTATTTTAAATTGACACCTTCTAATAATGCCTTAAATTAATTGGCTGCAGTACAATTCCGATATTTTATATGCAAGCTAAAATTACCTGGTACCATGAATTTAGAATGATAAAGAGATATTGTCCAATTACATTAGCAAACTATTGTAGGGAACCAGTATTGCAGTCTGGAGGTCTATAAATTGGGGCACTTAATAGAGAGAAATATGGAGGCAGTTTCATTGTAAAGATCTGCTCTTCATTATTTCTAATTACACTGATTTATGAAGTAGAATATGTAAAATTAGATCTATTTTACTTACAACAATTTCACCTCCCACTTTGCCCTCCCGGCTTAGGTGTTGTATTAGAAAACAAGGGGTGTTGCTTGCACAATACCTGGTGTAGATGTATCCTTCAACAAGGTTCCAGTTAGGAACATAAAGTCACACTTATCTTCAAGAAGTAAGTTATAGATAGTTAAGGCATGTTTGGGGAAGGATCGATAATTGATGAGAAGTTGAAAAAGAAACAGCCATAGAAGCAGCATAGTTAAATACACTATTATTCAAGGTATTGGTGTTAATTATAGATGTATATGATGTGTGCTGACTAGAAGCATGGGCATCAAGAGTGGATTTACAGGCTGTACGGGTGTACATATGGCCGTCACCAAAATCCAAATTACATTTGATTTGTATATTACAATCATTTCTTCCCTGGAAAAGACCTGAAAAGGGAAGTTCGGCCAGGTCACAGCAGCTTGGCTGGCGCAGAAGGTGATCTGGGCACGGACAGGTGTAGACAGGGTAGCCTTTGGCACCCCATCAGCATGCCCACTGCGCACGTCTGCTGCACGTTTGTGTCATGGTCCTGCTTTTATCCCCAAGAGATTGCTCTGATGTTGAGCAGGCTACAACCACTAGAACACCACTAAAACAAAATGGCACCTCTGTGGTGAAAAGTTCTCAAAATGTGTAAAAGACAAATGTTCCTGCCGAAAATAAAGTTAAAAATGCCATTCACCTCTCCTCCAACCCCTTTTAACAGATTTCCTCGAACAATTAAAAGGTATAAAAACATTTAGCTGTTCAAACATGCAATTACCAGGCAATTCAGCCACTGCACATCTGTGCCATGGCCCTCTTTTAATGCTCAAAAGACCTCTCTGACATTGAGCAGGCTCCAACCACTAGAGCACAATGAAAACAAAATGGCACCTCTGTGGTGGAAGGTTAGGCCAGAAGGCCTGTGAAAACTCATACAAACATTAACTCCCATTGTAGACAGTCACATTCAACTTGATAATGCACAAATTATTCTAAGCTGTAAGTGATTAGCGCTCACCTCATTATGCACACTTGTAATGCAACAGTATTAAGCAATTATATCGCATCTCTACTGACATTTTTTCAAAAAGCCCCTCTTTAGCCTAATCATCCAAGTTTTCTGTGTGGCCTTTAGCAAGCTTTTCTCAGTGGTCTTTACAGTGAGCCTTCTACAATTAAAGGTCAAGTTATCTTACAAATGTTTTCTTAACAGGTATTCGTCCCTGGAATTCTAGGTTCATCACTGATCTTGAAATTATCTCCTAGATCAGTGCCCCAAATACCCTACCGAGATAAATAATGGTCAAGGGAAACTCCTGCCAATCGTTTTGGCAGGTCTCAAGTGTGCCACAGAAATTATTTTGTGTCTGGTGGTTGCATAATGTACTGTTTGGAATAAGGATAGTCACTGAGGAGGGTCGCTTACATTTCAAGGCCTTCTATAAACGTCCTCTGTCACCAGATGGAATCGGACTGCTCTGCAATGTAAAGCGCTGCTGCCCCTGCTGTAGTTCCGCATTGATTGATGTTGTGCAGTGGGTTTGGTTTTCTTTCATTGTCCCCCCCCACCAACCTCTCTTGAAACAAAAAAGGGCTCCAGATGGCCATCACAGTACCCATATAGGACAATGATTCACAAGGTGCCCTTTTAGAAACCCAAATGTTTTAGGCCACACAGTTTTTGAGTACTTCACTCCAGCTGACCACACCCCTTCTGTCATTGTGCCTTCAGCATCATGTCCAGAACTGGCCTAGAGCAAGAATGTGGGAGAGCAGCAACAGACTCTTCCCTCCCTCCCATTGATTTGATGCGGTAGGGGTAATAGACCCACAGGTCCTGCAGATTCAGAAGTTGCAGGAAGACACTATTTGATATTTATTGCACTTAAGAAAAGGCAAGGCTAACTTTTTTTCTGTAAGGGTACTGTAAGAGATTGAGTTGTTGGTTGACTGGGGTGTGAGCCCTGGTCAAGCTGCAACCACAATCCTTGTCGGGGTAAGAGACAAGTCAACCCTAAATTAACCTGTGCTCAACCCTCTGGTAGCCTGGCACAGAGCAGTCAGGCTTAGTTAAGAAGCATTGCTTAAAGTAGTTGTGCAACACTTCTATCAGTAATAAAGTGAAAACACCACACAAAAAGGATCCCACACCACATTTTTAATAAATAAAACCAGACCAAAATGAAAAAAAACACTTATGAGTAGAACTGGAGATAAGCAATTCTAAATATTTCAGGGAAAATAGCACCCAAGAGCACAAAGCTTCAACTGTGGGTATCTGGTTGCGTAGGACTTGGACCACCTCAAGTTCAGGCCAACCGGGGTGCATGAGCCATCTAAAGGCACTCACTTAGCCCAGCTGCACAAAGCACCTTAAACCTGGTTGGTAGAGCATTGCAAGGGTCCACGGCGAAGATAAGTTGTGCAGCCAAAGCAATGCTTTGATTGCAAGATGCTGAGATGCAAGGATCCCATCAAAGAGAGCTTGTGATACGAAGTCCAACGCTGAGGATTTTTTGCACAGTCTGGCCCAGGCGTCAGTTCCTAGGAGCTGCAATGCGGAGTCTGGTGACATTGTTGAAGCTGCCATCGAGGGATGCGAGGGCCTGCGCTGAGGGTGCATGACGCAGTGGTGGTTCTGATGATATGGTGGGCTGCAATGGAGGTCTTTGCAACAGAGGAGAGCCAAGCCAGTGGCGGCAATGTGTCAGTTCTGCTCTGAGCTGCGCCACACAGCAGTAGAGATCCATTTGTTCCGCTGGGTCCACAAATGCTGACAGAGAATCGTAACTCCATTTCCAAGGGTCCAGACTTCTGTGTTACCACTTGGCAGGGTAGACTCCCAGATAGCTGAGTTCAGGTGCTGGAGTTGCGGTTTTTGGAGCCTTCTGCCTTGAGGCTCAAGTCAGGAGGCCAGCCAACTAGCCTTTGGAGCCACTCTGGGTCCTAGACTCAACAGATTGAGGTCCCGTCCTTCTCACCCAGGCAAGAGGGCAGCAGTCCTTCAGAGCAGCTGTCCAGCAGAGTGGCATTCCCTTCAGCAGCTCAGCAGTTCATCTTCCTGGTACAGTATCTACAGGTCCTGAAGTGTACTGAAGAGTTAGTGGCTGAGGTCCAATATTTATACCCAGTTCTGCCTTTGAAGTGGAAGAAGCTTCTAGAGGAAAGACTTAAGTGCACAGGTGCCCTGCCTTCTTTGCCCCCGCCCCAGACTAACTACAGGGAGTATGCAGTCCTTTGTATGGATACAGGACATAGCCTGTTCAAGTGTAAGAGTGGGGCTGGGTCCAGCTCCACAATCGCATCCTGCCTGTGAAGGCCCATCTAGGGACAACTAAGCTCCCTATCCTGCGCCTCCATTTAGGAGTAATACACAGACCCCAACTGCCAACTACACTATAGGAAAGTGCCCTCTTTCTTGGCATGGTTACCCCCATTTTCTGCATGTTATCAGTGTGCTTGACTGTGTTCATTGGGATCCTGCTAACCAGGACCCCAGTGAATATGCGCTCTCCTCTACATCTGGTTGCTAGTAACCTTTTCTTCCCACAATTGGCATACTGCCCCCCCCATATAAGTTCCTAGTATATGGTACCTAGGTACCAAGAGCATTGGGGTTCCAGGGGATTCCTATGGGCTGCAGCAGTTATTCTGCCACCCATAGGGAGCCCATGCAAAGGGTTCTGCAGGCCTGCCATTGCAGTCTGCGTGAACCGGATGCACGCGCCCGGTTTCACTGCAGGTCACTGCACCAGGTCACTAAATCACCCCTATGGTAGGCCCTCTCAGCCCAGAGGGCAGGGAGCAGGTACCTGTGTGTGAGGGCACCCCTGCACTAGCAGAGGTGCCCCCACAAACTCCAGCACCGTGTTACTGGACTGTGAGTGCGGGGACCCCATTTTATATGTGTACTGGACATAGGTCACTACCTATGTCCCTCTACATAATTGTAACTCCGAATCTGGGCATGTTTGAAATCAAACCTGTTGGAATCATACCCCAATACTGTTGCAAGTATTGAAAGTATGAGTCCATGCATTCCGGGGGCTCCTTAGAGAACCCCCAGCATTGTTACCACCAGTCTTACAGGGGTTTCCGGAAGCCCAGCTGCTGCCACCCCTCAGACAGGTTTCTGCCCTCCTGCCGCGTGATCTGATCAAGCCCAGGAAGGCAGAACAAAGGATTTCCTTTGGGAGAGGGAGGTAACACTCTCTCCCTTTGGAAATAGGTGTGACTGGCTTGGGAGGGGTAGCCTCCCTAAGCCACTGGTTTGCTTTGAAGGGCACATTTGGTGCCCTCCGTGCATAAACCAGTCCACACCAGTTCAGGGGCTCCCAGTCACTGTTCTCACGCGAAACTGGACAATGGAAAGGGGAGTGACCACTCCCCTGTCCATCACAACTCCAGGGGTGGTGCCCAGAGCTCCTCCAGAGGGTCCCTGGGTTCTGCCATCTTGATTCCAAGGTTGGCAGGGAACTCTGGGAGCATCTGAGTGGCCATGCCAGGCAGGTGATGTCCGAGGCACCCTCTGATAAGTGGTTAGGCGACCAAGCCCTCTCGTTGGGCTGTATAGGGTCTTCCTCTGGGGTGGGGCCTCAAATTTGGCTTGCAAGATTCCAGCAGCACTCCTCTGCAACCTCTGCTTCAACTTCTGCCCTCCGGAACCGCGACTGAACCCTCCAGGAACCTACAAGTTGCAGATCAACAAGGAAGAGTCTTCTGCAACATTGTATCCAGAATTCCTGCCAGCTTTGCAACATTTCCCCGGCTGTGCATCCTCCGAAAACTGCAACTCTTCTGCCTGCACAAGAAGAAGGAATCTCCCTTGGGGTGAAGACATCACTTCCCTGCATCCGCAGGTACCTGATTGCAATGACGACCGGCTGCATGGATCTCCCCTCATCCTGAGTGGTGTGGATCCTGCATCACAGTGGTGGTCCGGAGAGTTACCCTTGGTCCTCCCTACCAGCTGTCGCACTTTGGTGCAAGACAGCACCCCTGTGCACTGCGTCCTTTGCAGCTACCAAGGCCTGTTTGCTTCACCTCCAAGGTGAACTTCAGGCAACATGTAGCTACAGCCCCCAGCACTCCCTCCTGCAACTCATGGGCCTCTGTGTAGTCATTCGGTGATGTGGGAACTTCTTTGGTGCTGTGTGGGCTGCTTCGGCGACTTGTGTCCCTGCCACGTGGGACAGATATGGGTGCTGCCTCTGCTCCTGTGGGTCTTCTGTGATGCAGAGAGTCCCCTGTTTCTCCCCCTGCTGGGTATAGTCCTCCTGGACCTTGCTGGTTCCTGGCAGTGCCTCTTTTCCTGGAACCACGATTTTGCCTTTGCCAAGGCTTGTTAGTGGAAATCCTTCATCCACACCCATCTGAAAACCAGCTTCCAGCATGGGACACCTTTTGCATGCATCAGGAACTCTTCTCCAGGTGCAGTGCTGACTTGTCTTTCTTTTTCATGGACCAACTCCAAAAGGTACCTCTGGGTGGGTAGTATCTCCTACTCCCCCTGGACACCACAGACACTTCTGGACTTGGTCCCCTCTCTCCACAGGTCTCCATCTTCGGCAATCCACTGCTGATTTCTTGCAGGCTGTTCTGGGAGTCTTTGTTTTCTTCTTTTCATCCTTTGGGGTGGTTCTGGGGAAATCAAGTGTTTTACCCCTGCATTCCTGGTCACTGGGGGTACTGTATTACTTACCTGTGTGGTTTCTTAGTACTCCCAGCTCCCCTTTACACGATTTACTTAACTAGGGGGGGGGGGGCCTGTGTTCACATTCCACTTTCTTAGTATGTGGTTTGGGTTCCCCCTAGGGCCACCGTTGCTTATTGCTATTTTACAATTGTTTTCCAACCTTTTTATGCCTCTTACTGTTTTTATATATATATTTTTATATATATATAATCAAAACAAATCACTTTCAGGGTTAGTGACGCATAATTTATGCAAAAAAGAATCGACAACTCTGTGTAGTTCCCAGGTTTAGGTGGAGAGCAGCTCTAGTAAGGAGCACTGAACACCAGCGACACTCTAGATTTGCTCACCTCAAATGTCTGTTTATGTAGCAAAGTTTTTAAGCATAGGATTAGCACAGTGCTATCCATGCCGAGTTAGATAGTGACAAAGTCTTTTGCCGTTTGTACAGCAAAGTCTTTAAGCATAGGTTCGACACAGTGTCAACCTTGCCGAGCTGTAAAATGACAAAAGCCATTTACCACTCCAGGCACAGTATTACAGCTTTCGACTGGTAAAATACCGTCCAAGCCAACCTGGAATGAGTAAAAGCAACCCTGGACACGTGTTTCGCTCTCATTAGAGCTCATCAGAGACGTTTAGCTTTGTCCAGACACAAGGGAGCATCCAGTATAAGTCAAAACAAATCCCTTTCAGGGTGAGAGTGATGCATAAATTATGCAAAAAAGAATAGAGAACTCTGGGTAGTTCCCAAGTTCAGGTGGAGAGCAGCTCTAGTAAGGAGCACTCTGCAACACCAGCAACACTCTAGATTTGCACCTCAAATGTCTGTTTATCTAGCAAAGTTTTCAAGCATAGGATTAGCATATTGGAGGGTTTCCTCTAGTCTTTTCTGATATTGTGTTCCTAAAATAAGGTACCTTTATTTTTGTACAACCAAATGTTTTCTTTCTTGTGTGTAAGTACTGTGTGACTGTAGTGATATTACATGAGCTTTGCTTGTCTCCTAGATATGCCTTGGCTGCTCTCCATAACTACCTCTAGAGAGCCTGGCTTCTAGACACCACACACCAGGCCAGCTTCCTGCATACACCCAGTAATTTGTCCTAGAGACAGGCTGCAGGCACATAATAATTAAGGCAGGAAAATGCCAACGTTATAAAAGTGGCATTTTCAAAACTGTAATATAAAATCCAACTTCACCATAAGTTAGGATTTTCCATTACAATTCCAAAAACATCCAACAGGAATGAGTTGCCTGTTCCCATTTGGAAGTTACAGCTTATTACATGTTATGAGGTAACAACTGTGTTATCATTTGGGAGAGGTAGACCTTGCAGTAGGGAAAAACAAATTTAAGAGGTTTTCTTTACCAGGGCATGTAAAACTAAAAATTACGTGCTCCTCCTTTTTAAATACAGTTGTCCCTGACCTCTGGGTATCAAGGCCCATCCTTGGAGTTCCATATGTATTTAAAAGGAAGGTTTGGGCCTGGCAAAACAGACCTGAGACATGGTTCAAGTGCTACTTTAGAGGTTCACACAACCAGTGTGCCAGGCCTACTAGTAGCATTTTGTTTACAGGCCCTGGGCACAGGTGGTGCACTTTGCTAGGGACCTCAAGTCTTTTAAATATGCTAATTGGATGTGTAGGAAGCTGGCTCTGTATATACTATATCAAAATGAGATATATTTTGCACAGGGTCCAGGATTCCCGCAATAATAGAAAATACTAATGCTCTATTTGTGGTATTGTGGTCAAGCAGTTAGGCTTATCAGAGAGTAGTGTTAAATATTTGTTGTACACACGCAAGCAATAAGTAAAAACACACACTCAATGACTTAACTCCAGACGAGTAGGTTTTTATATAGAAAAATATTATTTGGGGTGGCTGGGTGCAGTGTGCAAACAGGATGTCGGGTTCTCAATAGAACTCTATGGAGGGACATGGGGGGTCCTTTAGACGCTGCAGGCAGGTCACAGGGTGCTTCTCGGGCAAGCCACTGACTGGGCAAGGGTGAGGGCCGCCTGCTAGTTGTTGCTGCACTGGTGGTCAGTTTCTCTCGGGCCTGGAGGCTGTGGGTACAGTGCTTCTCCAGGTGATGGATATCTTTGTCCCGGGCAGTAGCGGTCAGGGCAGTCCTAGGGATTCCCTCTGCAGGCATCGTCGTGGAGGTTTGGAGAGGTCAGCCCAGGGTGGACACATAGTCAGAATCGCCTGGGGATCCTCTTTGGCTAGTTGGTTTCTCGGGACACATGCCAGGGACGTAGGGTGTACAGAAGTTGGGGACTCACGCCTTTGGAGTCAGGTGGGAGTCCTTTAAAGATGGTTTCTTGGTCTTCTTGTTGGTCCGGTCCGCTGTCCATTGGAGTTTCTTGGTCCTCGGTGATGAAGGCAGTCCCCTGGAGGCTTTTCAGGAGTCGCTGGTCTTGCAGAACACGTTGCTTATTCTTTTGCAGCTTTTTAAAGCAGGAGACGGGCTGGTAGGGCTGGGAACAAGTCAGTTGTTTCCTTCTCTTCTTTGTGGGCTTTTGGGCGCAGCAGTCCTTCTTTCTTGAGGTCGTCAGGAAATTTGAAGAACTGGGTTCAGGGTCACCCCTAAATACTAAATTTAGGGGTGTGTTTAGGGTCAGGGGGTAGTAGCCAATGGATACTGTTCCTGAGGGTGGCTACACCCTCCTTGTGCCCACTCCCTCTGGGGAGGGGGCCACATCCCTATCCCTATTGGTCCTAATCCTCCAAATCAAGATGGAGGATTCCTCATGTAGGGGGGTCACTTCAGCTCTGGACACCTTAGGGGTGGTCCTGGCTGAGGGGATGACTCCTCCTTGTTTTTCTCATTTTCCTTCTGGACTTGCCACCAAAAGTGGCGACTTGTCCGGTGGGGGGCGGGCATCTCCACTGGCTGGAGTGCTTTGGGGCACTGTAGCACCAGGCTTGAGCCTTTGAGGCTCACTGCCAGGTGTTACAGCTCCTGCAGCAGGAGGTGTGAAGCACCTCCACCCAGGACAGGCTTTGTTTCTGACCACAGAGTGCACAAAGCCACTCACCCTATGTGGTCAGAAACTCGTCTAGAAGTAGCAGGCTGGCATAGACGTTACATAGCCTTACACTAGCAGTAGGGTTAACTTACAGGTGGCATCTCTAAGATGCCCTTTGTGTTCATTTTTCAATAAATCCCACTCTGGCATCAGTGTGGGTTTATTGTGCTGAGAAGTTTGATAACAAACCTCCAAGTATTCAGTGTAGCCATTATGGTGCTGTGGGGTTCGTAATGACACTCCCAGACCATATACTCAGTATGGCTACCCTGCACTTACAATGTCTAAGGAATTGACTTAGACACTGTAGGGGCATAGTGCTAATACAGCTATGCCCTCATCTGTGGTATAGTGCACCCTGCCTTAGGGCTATAAGGCCTGCTAGAGAGGTAACTTACCTATGCCACAGGCCGGGGTTGGTGGACATGGCTCTCTGAGGGGAGTGTCATGTCGACTTTGTCTTTTCTCCCCACTAGCACACCCAAGCTGCAAGGCAGTGTGCATGTACTGAGCTACGGGTCCCATTTGGTGGCATAATACATACTGCAGCCATTAGGGACCTTCCCTAGCCACAGGACCCTTGGTACAAGGGCTACCTTTTCACAAGGGACTTAACTGTGTTCCAGGGCTGTGCAAATTGTGGAACCAAAGGTACAGTTTTAGGGAAAGAACACAGACGCTGGGGCCTGGTTAGCAGGGTCCCAGCACACTTCCAATCAAAGCTGGCATCAACACTAAGCAAAAGGTGGGGGGTGACCATGCCAACAGTGGCATTTTCCTACAGGATGTAACACAGTGTTACCATGTTTTGAGCAGAGAGCACAAGCCCATTAGCACTGGTTAGCAATGGTAAAGTGTACATATTCCTAAAGCAAGCAAAAATGATTCGGCCAAACTGGAGGGCTAAAGGTTAGGAGGAAACCATGCCAAGGATGACAGGTCAAACAGGTACACAAAGCCCTTAGCTGCTTATTTACAGAATAGGGAACACCACCCTACCTTTTAAATCTCAGATCCTAAAGCTTTTATGGAAGGGGTAAAAAGAGTTATCCTGTGGGAGCCTAACCCCAGTAATTTCCTAAACCCCAGTAGCCACCCTAGCACAGTGTTTACCTTGGGCAATTCGGCTCCAGGATTTCTCGTTGATCTAGCAGGAGGAAACACCCCTATCTTTCAGTCTATCAATTATTCCGCTGAGTAGAATCTGAAATTAGAAACCGAGACCACTCAAAATCATGAGTTCTAGGTCAGAATTGACTTTAAAAGATTCTATGCACCATATTAATTGAACGATACAGGAAAAAATGCATTGCTTGCCATAAAGGCTCAGATACAGTATACATAACTACAGTCTCATCATAAAAATCCTTAGTTCAGCAATTTAATGTCTCCAAATACTAGGTATGAAACTCATAAAGAGTACTGACATCATCCTAAGTGAGTAAAAGGAAGTCTCAAAATAACCAGACTGATTCTAAGGGGGAAAAGAAGATGCTGCCCCCAGTCCTTCAACTCCAGGAGCGTTTATGCACAATCTGAGTATAGCAGCTAGCAAAACCACAATTTCAGCATCTTATGATCATGGTTAGATTACATTGACAAATCAAAATCATCTTATTAATGAATCCATCTGAGGACAAACCCATTTCTTAAGGTAAGAGAAATCTTCTGCTTGCTTCCTCAGTCACTGCACTCCGGAGATGGACCTCATAATATGAAACATTTCTCAAACAATAGCTCATATCCCAGTGAATATACCAGTGAGCTGGTTTAAAGAATTAGATGCGCTCCTCAGGGAGCTCCTATGGGACGGGAGCTGACAGCGAACATCTCTTAATCTCAGCTGCCCCACTGATGGAGGTGGATTGGGAGTACGGATTTTGAATTATATTACCTGTCGAGCCAGCTTCAGTGGGTAGCCAGATGGCCCGTGGGCGGGAATCGGTTATACTTGACCACAGACCGGGGCCATGTCAGAGTAGATCTGTTTCTAGAGCGGATGCTCAGCCCCCAGATCACCCTACCGGCACGAAATGGCGTGCTGACAGTGGCCCTGTCCTGCTGGAGATGGTGCCTGAGATGTACGGGTGTGACTGTTGCCTACTACCCTGAAATACAACTGACGGGGATACCCTTGGGGACATCGACTCACAATTTCTTGAGGAGCCAAATGAGGACCTGGATCTGGGCAGGGTTGACGACACTGGGGGATTGTTTCCGGGAAGGGGTCCTATGGCCATTCATGGATTTGGTTGAGGAGAGTGCAGTCCCAGGGGGGCAACTTCTCTTGTACCAGACGCTGACGCATGCTATAAGGGGACTCTGGCTCACAGTGAACGCAGAACCAGAGGTGCATAAAATACTCCAACTCTTATTGACAATGGGAGAGGGTGCCCATTCGGTGACCAGGCTCTATAGAGCCCATAGCGAGATGACCCTGAAGTCTTTGCAGGCATTAAGAGTGAAATGGAAAGGGACACTGGGCAAGGAGATAATGGGCACAGAGTGGCAGAAAGTGCTGGCAAACCCTGTAGGGCATCGCATAACACACGTCTCCGCTACATCCAATATAATTATATACACAGAACATATCTCACTCCACATAGACTCAGGGTAATATATGGTGGCGAACCCAGGGAATTCCCCAGGTGCAATACTTTAGATTCAGATTTTGACCACATGACATGGGGGTGACCCGAGATACAACGGTGCTGGCAGGGGGCATTGGGAGCTTTGTGGAGGGTCCTAGACGAGCGGCTGGAGCTGGATCCTTCCCTCTGCCTACTGAGGCTATACTCCAGACCCACCTCTAGGAAGGTTGGCAGCAGGTTCTTGGACCTAGCCGTGGTGCTGCTCAGGTGTCAGATTGCCATGGCCTGGAAATCACCTACGGGCCCGGACCTGGTGGACTGGAGACAAGATGTATCAGTCTGGGCACAGGCTGAGCTGCTTACGCTGTGGAGAGAGGAGGCTCGGGGAGTGCATGCAAGTCCTATTGCTCCCTCGTGGGCCGGGGTGCTGGAGGCATGGGAGACACAGAGACGGGGGTAGGTGGGGACCTGGAAGCCGAGGAGGTTGTGCCTTGCTAGAAGTGGGCTCCATCCCTAAATTGATGGAATATAGGGGAAGTGATGTAACCCATGTCATTAAGCAGAGATCACTTGGTGTGCATTACTGGAGGTAGATGGACAGGGGCCACAGCTTTGACATCACAACATCTATACTGCCTCAACCAGTAAACCCTAGACAACATCTATAGCCAGTCGGGGGGAACTGTACTCCTCTACTGGGGAGAGATAGGGGTCTCTGTAAGGATACTGATCTCCCAACTCAGATATCCCGGCTAGTCTTGAATACCTCATTTACACCACAGCATGGAACAGCCTCTCCAGCGCATTGTTGAATGTTGCCTTTTGTTGTGTTAATGGTGTGAATGGTAATATTAAGGATGATAGTGCATGACTACTAACTAAAGTGGGGTAGTTGTTGCAAGACTATGCGAATGAAGATTTATATACTGAATATACTGGATGCCATCAGTAAACCCAGAGGGGTCGCGATAGAACTGTAATAACATTGATCGGGACCAGCTGAAATGTCGGAACTTTCGCATTTACCATGCAACAGGAGATACTACTCCAATCCAAGAGTTGTACATAATTTGCAAAATACCAATTAACGAAGTTTGAAAAAAAAACTCATCAGAATTTCCAGCAGAAAACCTTCAGTATGATTTATCATGTACACCTTAAAAGTTTAATTCACAATACATGTTTCTAATACATTGTCCTTTTGTGTCCTAGCATTCTGTGCTCCATGGAAACTGTGGAAAAACTTGCAGTGGGCCACTGATTGGTAGGGGCGATGAGCAGGACATCGAAAACTGCATCCATATTAAATGAATGGTATCTCACATGAAAATGTGGCATAAGTACACAACATTAATAATCACACTTCTAAGCAAAGTAATAAAATCATTTTAAGTGCAGCATCATTAGTTCATCAGTTACAACCAGATATGTCATGAAAATCATTAATTTGCAAAAATATGTTGCACCTGAAATTGCACATTAAAAAAAAAACTTGTACTACCTCACTAGGAACACCACTGCCCCCTTCATGGGACCTGAAATTTAAACTCACTCAGCTTATAAGAGCCCCATTTGAGACACTACACACTTGTCCACTATAGTTCCTCTCCTGGAAAGTGGAGTCCCCATTGTGATCACTTCCCTCCATAGTATATGTGAACTTTAAACTCTAAGAATTGAGGGGTCATTTATCCAAGTGCATAAAGACTGGCTTATCCTCATAACACACTGTTGTTTTCTGTCAAATTCTATCTCACCTAATCAAACCATTGATTAACTCTTTTTTTCCAACAATGGTCAGTTAAAGAACCAGCTTTACACACTTTCGTCGTTAAAAGAGCCCTTAAGTAGTACATTGTTCTTTCCAAATCTATTTGGATACCAAAACGCTCTTTGCCCCTGTTCACCAACCTCAGTTTTGGAAAACCAGTTTCGAAGACCAGCCTTTTCATGTAGATTGTCGAATACATTCAGATATGTTAAGCCAGCACTCTTTGCCTAGGACAGAGACTGCTTGTAGGAAGGAAGCCACACCGGCTTTCCTAAGCAACACATCGCCCTCAGCCATCTGTAAAGTTACAACATGATCTGCTTTTCGCACATTCAGTAAGAATTACAGTGGTCCCCATTCCTGCCCGAAGGGAGCCCAAATTGCACATAGTGTAACTTCTAATTTTGTTCTGAACATCTTTCATTACCTCTTTAGGGAAATGGGTACTATTTTTCAGTCTGTTCTGAGCATGAGATATACAACCGCACATGCAGCAAACGAGAAACATTGCTTACCTGTAAAATCTGGTTTCCTGCTTGTGGAGCTCTAGGTTCATGTGCTCTCCCATATTCCTGGATGTAAGCTTTCAATAGGACTTTTGACTTTACAGCTTTGCATCTCTACGCTCACTTGTTCTCACCAGCAGTATATAACAATCTATGACAGTATATGTTCTGGTGCATTGTGAGCTTCTAGGGAGGTGGTATGGGTCACCTTGAAACAGAAACCTCTTCTTCAAGGACAAACAACTTGCAACTTCCACACCAACAGTCCAAGGCAAGAGTGTGCTCAGCATGTTATCTACACCACTACAAGCTATTGTTACAGGTAAGTAGTATTTTCCATACATAGGTTTCTTTCCAAACCAAGTTTTTAGGAAAGATTTTGAATATTTTTCCACTGCAAGAAAGCTCAAATATCTACCTAGGAAATCACTGTTACATTGTGCGATGGGTTGGGAGGGATTTCCTACTGAGATTCATGTAACATTTTTATCAGTTAGATGAATTACGATAAATACGTTTTAGGGCCCATGCTGCCTGAATAGTTTTTAATCAACTCAAAATTGCCACCATATATTTCAATGAACACAATTAACATATTTGCAAAGTTAACATACTTTGTATGACCTGCTTAGTTCCGGTTGCCTTCTGAGATTTTCTTTAATACTTTGCAGTCTGACTCGATTGTTCATGCTTCAGCCATGGGAAATCAAAACGGGGTGTTCACTTGTTATAGGCCTTTTCAACTCTTGAACAATAGACTGCAAGGGAAAGATTGAGAGAGCTCACAGGAAGACTAGGAGAGAGCAAGGGGAAGCAGATAAATGTGTCGGCCATACCTTTCCTTTATCCGTTCTGCTGAAACCGTCCGTTTTAAGATACCACCCGTTACCGAAGGGGAGACAACTATTTGAATGCTCTCTGCCAGATAATTCTCTTTAGTTTTGATTGATTGATCGATTAATTGAACTCTCGTTGGTAAAACGCCACCATTGAGAAATAAATTCACACCGGCCGGAGCTGCATTCCCATTGGGATGTCACTGTAGGAAAATAGGGTATTCAAAAGTGTTGGAAGCTTACAATGTAAATTGGATGAGGTCTGAGGTAGTCTGAAGTGCCAGAATCAAAAATGGCACCCCGCTACCTGGAGTGTTTTATAGGAGATGCAAAAACACAGTATATTTTGAAAATACGCACCAGGCACCCTAGACAGTTTGAAAATGAACGTATGACTGCCAGGTCATTCAGCTGTCACACTTTCATATTCAGTCGGTGATTTACTGCTGTTTGTAAAAAAAATTCAGGACTTTAAGAAGCAAAAATGTGAGCTAACGTGGCTGTACTATGATACAAAGTGTCTTTCGCATTTATTTTTCATATTTTTCACGTAGGTTTTCTTCTATTTTTCCATTTAACCATTTGCTATTTGTATTCATTAGGCTGCTCCAGCTACAACAGTTACGTCACCCAGTACAACCCCAGCAAAATCGGTTACTACATCGCCACCTATTGACCTTTTTGCAACGTCGTGCACAACAGGTGCAGCAAGGTGAGTTCTTGCATAGCATGAACTCCTTGAATTAGAACTAAAAACGTTAGTTTATTAGGGACTGTTATGGTGCTTTCTGTTTAAATTATGCAGTGCTTACGTTTTAGCCCATGCGAACAGATAGGTGTACCTGTGTGCTGTTAATGGCTTATTGTGTGTTGTGCAAAATACACAACGGGGGCTTTGGTTAGCTGTATGCTCATGATTGGGCGACTTTCTTGTCTTTCCTACTTAACCGGTTCCTCATTTAATGAGTTTACTCCCTATTCTTGTTTGTCCCACCCAAGTAGAGTTTCAGTCTCAGTGTGTTCTAATTTGAAGGCACGTATCTTTCCACTGCTGATGTTACACTTTGCATTGCATATGAGTTTACTCTCTCCCTCTCTGTCTATTCTCGTCTCTCCTCCCCAGCCTATTTTATTTAAATCCATCTCCTCCATTCCCCCAACATACTATCAGCACCAGCATGCCCCCCAGGCCAGGGCATGCTCTGAGGGCCGGCTGCTGCTGTATCGACAAGCGGCTGTTATAAATCATTAACCATTCCAAGGTTGTTTCTCCTACATAGGCACGCATGCCAGGAGGGCATCTTTGAGGCTTTCTATACTTTAAGAATATTTAGATGCTAGCACGTCTGTTTCTAGGTCAACATACCAATTGGCTGAGGTAGGCCTTGCAAACTATGGCTGCATCTACTGGTCAATGAATTTGGCCCTGTTGATACTTTTTTTTAACCGACAATGAGTTTAGTAAGCTCCCATAAATGCTGCTTCATTGCTCCAGAATGCTTGCTCTGCTGTCTTTGATCAGTAAATTAAGTTGTTCCTTTGCATTATGCTTTGTAGTGCAGTATTATCTTCATTTTTGCTTCAGTCTCACTTGGCGTACCTTAGCATACTACATTGTAATTTTTGCTATTAATCCTCCTCAATAATTCTTATAATTGTTTAAATATATATATTGCTAAAGTGGTCAGGTACAGTGCTACACAGTAGAGTGATATAGTTGGCCATATTCTAAAGAACCCTTTCCATCCCCCTGGTAGCCCTACAGTGCCTGCTTGAACAGTAAGCATGTGCATTTGTCTGCACTTGAAGGGATTGGGGTGAAAAGGGCAAGATCTTAACTGGTACTCCTGCCTATACAAACAGAACCAATTTTATTCACGTGGACACCAGCAGGAACCAAAAGATCCTTATCACCAAGCTGAATTCCCTAGGATTGCTTCTTGTCCTTGGGGCTCTACTCTCTGATGACCACACTAAAATTGACCAATATGCTGACATGACACAACTATACTTGAAACATTTCACCAGTATAGACATAAAGAGGTCGATTATGACTTTGGCAGACGGAAAAGCCCGTGCACCGAAGTTCCAACGGGTAGGTTTCTGCCAGTGCAGCTGCCTCCCCGTCTGCCCCATTATGACTTTTCCGCTGGGTCAGCGGGCAGAAACAGTGTTTTGGCCGCTGGCCCAGCAGGAAATGGCCTACAGCATTGTCGCTAGCTCCTAATAGAGCCGGTAGCAATGCTGTAGTGCGTAGGGTGCAGCAGCACCTGTTGCAAAGTTCACTGTCTTCAAGGAAAACAGTAAACTTTGCGATGGGACTGGCCAGCGGGGCCCCTGCGCCACCCATGCTAAGTGTATGGGCAGTGCAGGGTCTCCCTGTACCCTGTCTCCACCAGCAGTTTCATGGTGGTGCTACAGCCATGAAACCACTGGCGGAAAGCTGCCCTGCTGGGTTAGGACCACTAGCACTTCCAGTCTGTCCTGTAGCAGTAAAGGGGAGGTGCTGTCAGCCGAACTGGGGCGCTACAGCTCCGGTCATAATGTGACGGTTGGACCTCTACATTGGCGACGGCCTGACCCCCGTTGTGACCTAGAAAAGAGCTGAAAATTCACGTCTTTAAAGAACATTACATTATGATGCAGTAACTGTCCACTTCTGTACCCAGGACCCAATTACCTCTTTAATCCTCTGTTGACTGTATTTTTGCCTTTGGCCCTCTACAGCACTAAGTTGCCTTTTGGTCATATTACATATAAACATAAATACATACATATTCAGGAACTCTACATTTGGAAGGGTGTATCTGACAACAGCTCAACAGTACAGAATACAAAACCTTTCTAAGAGAAAAAACGAATGTATTGTGTCAGGTTTGTGCATGCACAGATACCTTACTAGTGTATTCTATGGACACTTCAATTTTGCTCACATAACTCTTTTTCGGTGCCAATGTTTACACATATTTTGCTACCACACTGCCCACTTGTTTTTTAATTTTAAGGTATCGTTCTCTAGCGATGAATATGGGTACCCTTGAAGGAAACTGACTAAGCTAGTTGATAAAATTGGAACACATTACATTTTTAGATATAGTTTGAATTCTGACAAGGGTGGGAAACTGATGGCACAGATTTGTGAGCAACACAGTCAAGGAGACTCCGTTCATTGCCTGGAAGGCGGGGCTTTATTCATATCAAGTCTTTTAGTATGCAGTATTCAAATTAAATGCCTTTTTAGGTTTTGGAGTGAGCATAAATATTGGTTCCTTAGCTGGCTATGCTATCGGACTCAATCTGCATTTCACGGATGAGGGCCAACAAGACCGCAAGGGCAGAGGTTGCTTGTGTTCCCATAGAAAGAGGGATTGTCGCATAGTAGGAATGGTTGAGTTGTGTCCTACTGGACCTAGACCAATTTCATAATGTTTGGTCCCTCTCTGTAGTGACACAATGAACAAGAAATTGAATGAAAAGGTCTACAGACTAAATACAAGTGACTGAGATTAATTCAGGAATTTATGAAGCAATTAATTGATATTGTGCTTTATCCTTTCTACTTCTCCATTGACACTAGATCTGGTGAGGGTAAATGTCTAGGTTCTACAGATTGTTGTGGAATTCTCATGACTTGAAGGGTGAATCGTTGACAGTTTTGAATACCTTGTGGAAACACGTGTGCTCAACAGCTTTTCCAGTGTGTTGAGTAAATTAGCTTAACCTCTAGATCCTGTGAGAATTAATTCATTGTGATCAAGAGACTGATTCCATTCGAGGTGTGTCAAAAGTCAGTTCTATAACCTTTTCCCATGGTTCTATGCTGTGTTCATCTGTGATGATGGTGCTAATTGGTTACAATAATTAGTTACCTGAGAAATGAGACATGAGAAAATGTTATCCAGCTGGGCATGTACCCCGAGAACCAGACCTTTTTTAGATGTGACTTCTCTCAGGCAATATTCACAACTTGTAGGCAGTCATGCTGAGCAGGTGTCAAAAATACTGTCAGTCCTGAGTCCTTATACACATGGTTTCATCGTTCACTAGCCCCACATAATGCTTGTTCCTCCTTGTTACTTTGCTCAGTTGCTACTGCTGGTCTGTGGTAGTTGTACAGATAATCACCTAATTCTCAGCTTTCGACTGCTACTCAGCCATGACCCTGGTGCTGGTGCTTACCTTTTCAATTGATGGAGAACAATAGGGAAGAGATTCCTGGAGTAGTCAGTTATTGCCAAACGAGGATGTCTATTTACAAGCAGCTGAAAATAACACTCCCACAAATTTACTCTGACTTTTTTTTATCAGTCTGCCAGTAGCCCTGATAATTGCATGTCAATGTTTTATTAATATCTGTAAACTTTCCTTTCTCAATATCCTGGAGGTTTGTAGACTGATGTAAAACAGAAGCTGTTTTGTCACTTGCTGAAAAATGCATAGTGTGATGTCTTACTTTTACTTGGTATATTTTAGTTCTTGTCCACCCTGTCCTGTATTTCAAATGTTGTGTAAAGGCTAGGACTGTCATTTCTGGGGTTTTGCAACATGTCTGCCTTCAATGTCAGGAACCTTAGCATGGATAGCCATGGAATTGTCTTTAGGTGAGACTCTAAGCTCACTTTTCACATTCAAATCTTCAGGAGTAGTTCAGACTTATTGAGAGATTACCCTAGTCGTCCTGGAGTGCCTCAGTGCCAACCAGACATGTGGGCTGTGTTTTCTTGGATGACCAGTTATGGCTATGCTGCCATCCTGGAGATGGAGACTTTTTAATGTTCACTTAATCTTCCTCCCATGGTAGTAATAAACATGCTCTAAATAGAGGAAGAGAAAGAATGGGTGATAGAGATCAGAATTAAAATGTGAAATATAATTTTATCAGCACACCACTTGAAAAATAAGTGCTAACATCTGTGGCTATGCACACTTTTTAACATCACACATTCTAGCAACACTTTCTTGTGTGTAAACTACAGAGAAAAACAGATTACTCTTCCATTTAAATGAGGATGGACCATTACTTCTTACTCCAGAAGAGCACAAACCATATACTAAAAGCAGGGAATGCGAGAATCTGACCCCCTCCTAGGTAAGTGGAGTGTGTAGAGGAGTGCTGGGGTTATGAGGAAAGCACAAAGGTAAGTACCACAACACCCACCAGTGACCCTTAAGGTAGGAGTAAATTACTAGAATTTCCCCAAAACACCCACTCCGAAGAAAAGAAGAGAATTGCAAAACCCAGAGGGGAACTCCTGAAGAGGAAGGCCTGTGGAAAGAGGGGACCAAGTCCAGAAGACACAGCTGAGTTCAGTGGGGGCAGGAGTTCCTACCCACCAGGCTGAGGAAGCAGACGTTGGTCGACGGTGGGGAAGAAAAGTCAGCACTGCAGCCCTGGAGTTGAGTCGACTTCCTGGAGGATGCAAGTGATGTCCCACGCCAGAAGGAAGTTTGCAGTTGGGTGTGCATGTCCGGATTCCAACAACAAGCCTTTGTACAGGTAAAATGTGCGGTTGGCGGAAAGTGGTGCTGCTGGGGTCCAGCAAGGCCCAGGATGACTCAACCCAGGAGGTGGACCCAGAGGGGGCCCTCAGAAGTACCACAGGACGGGACACACAAGTTGCAAATGGAGCCCACGCAGCGCTACAAAAAGGGATCCCACGCCGCAGGAAAGCCAATCACTGAGCTGTGAATCACAGGAAGGAGTGCTGGGGCTGGGCTACACGATGCCTGAAGACCCCTTGGAGGAAGTACCAACAAGCCTTGCCAGCTGCAAAAGATGCAGTGCACAGGGGTACTGTCCTGTGTGGGAAGGCAAGGGCTAACAGTAGGACAGGTGGTAGAGAGAACTGAAGGGACCACTTCTGACCACCACCTGTGATATAGAATCCACGCAGTTCAGCAGGAGAGGGGATCCATGCAGCCGGTCGTCATTGCTGTTGGCCCCTGCAGATGCGAGGGGTGGGTGTCTTAGTCATTCCAAGGGAGATTCCTTCTTCTTTCCTGTGCAGACTGAAGGCGGGCAGTCCTTCGAGGATGGACGACTGGGGAAATGTTGCAGAAGCTGGAAGGAGCAGTGTAAACAATGTTGCAAGCAAAGTCTTCGTCTTTGTTGCATATTGTCAGGTCCTGAAGAGTTCAAATGCAGTTTCATTGGTCAGGAGTTGAAGTGGAGGTTGCAGAGGAGTCCTGCTGGAATCTTGCAAGCCAAATCTGAGGAACCACCCAAAAAAGAGACCCTAAATAGGGAGATTGGTCACCCAGCTGGGTGGCCACCTATCAGGAGGGGGCTCTGACATCACCTGTCTGACATGGCCACTCAGATGCTCCCAGAGTTCCCCGCCAACCTAGGATTCAAGATGGTAAAACCAGCAGATATAGATAAATTGGAAAAAGAAATAGATAGTGTTTCTCAAAAAGATTTGATTAAAAAGAACTATGAGATCTTAGACAGAATAGTGGAGGATTACCAAATCTGTTTACGTGACAAGAAATTACGTAAAGTTAAGAGATGACCTGGACTATAAATTAGGCAGGGTTTATACCTTTGCCTGTAAATATAATGTCAAGGTGCCAGACACAGGTGAGGATCTAAGTGATACTGATCTGTCCAATGGGAGTTCTGTAACTGCATTGAATAGTATGACATCAAATGAAACTGGTTAATCTAAATCTACTCTTCAGGGCACATCTAATTTTTTAGTGGTAATGAAAAGGTTATGGTAGGAACAAAACTGATCTGAAAAAAACAAAGACCAAAAGGGGTGGGAAGCGATGGAAACAAAGGACTAGAAAACCAGGGATCAGAACACGGTCCAAAAAAAACTAGCTTCCACAAAACCCCATGAAGAAGTCATAAATGGGGGTGAGTTGGTTGTTGTAAACCTGTCTGACTGCCCTCTTAAAGTAGAATCTGATGTACTTAGTAAAGGTCTGGGGTTCTGTCCCACCCAAATGAATGGTCGGGTTAATGTCTTTGTAGATCTGTTCAAATTTACACGTCCGCTTAAATTGAAAGATTATTTTAATTCCTCACAAGGAATGATTACTCCTAAGACAGTGCCAGATAAGATATTTACTGAGGATTCACAGGCATCTACACATCTTGTCTCAATTCTATATGATTTACAACTTATGATGTCTTTGCAGGATAAGGAAATGGACATTGAGGACCTAAGGGCACATCTAGGTATTAAGGAAAATTTGGACGTGAACAGTGGATTGAAATCATGCTCTAAATACATACCTGCTAGAACCCATCATAACATTGATCTCTTTACCAGTTAGGTCACAAAAGATTTATATAAATGTTTTGACAAAAGGGCAGATAAGTGGCATAAAAGTGGTAATCTAACTGTATTGGCAAGAAAGGCCCTTGCATCTCTAAGATCTGATCACACAATAGTGATCCGCGAAGCGGATAAAGGAGCAAATGTGGTTATAATGAAAAAAGGTGACTACATAGGGGAAATTGAAAGACAACTGGCTTATAACAGGAGTTCTCTTTTTGATCACAACGATCTTGGAGATCTAAGAAGATGTGTCACAGCTGACTCCAAGGGTATGAGGAAATAAATAAAATAACAAGCCAGTCAGAAATGGATTAGCCCTGAAGAAGTCCTATGTTGAAGGACGAAACGTGTTGGCTGTTGTCACCACAATTTTATGTTATTGAGAAAAAGAGGAAGAAAATAAAGAGAAGATTTATCACACTTCAAAGGAATTGGACTCTTCAATATAAAATTTGTTTATTTGAAAAAGTGGTGCACCACCATTATGTTTTTTTAATGTTTTTTCCTTTTTTCATAAAAAAGGTTACACCTTAGCAGCAGGTATTTGGTTGAGGTGCATACAGAGAACAATATAATATCTTGCCCAGGCCCTAACTGGGGATATGTAGGGATAGGTGCACATTTTATGAGTCTGCTGCATTTGTTGGTTTGAGAGACTAAATTAAAAAAAAAAAAAAACTGGTGTCTAGTGGCTTTTGCCCCTGGGGAGGCAGAAAAGGCCTAATAAAAAAGGAAAATTGCCCCCTGGGAAGCAACCGTTGCCAAAGGGGCCACGCCCCTTATGCCAATGTGATAAAAAAAAAAAAAAAAAAGCATTTGCAATGCAGTGGGTCTCGCATCCGCTCGAGTTAGAGCTATTAGCGTTATAAACTCCTAACCCGACTTTTCTTGCCACATAAATTGAAAATTAAAAGTTTAACACTTTCACATAAGGGAGCCAATTCACAGCGCCATGGCCTCCATGAGCATCAGCGTGAAGAGATACACAAAAGGAAAAGAAGTCCACTTGCAGCTAAACTTATCGGCAAAAGAGCAATTAGCCACATAACAGGGGCGATGGCCAAGGCGGTAACAAAACCTCCCCAAGGACGGAAAAAGGTAAACCATTTACCAATGTAATCAAAGGATTTTTGAAGGGCAAGCCCACAAACGAGTAATAGTGATGGGCGTGAGGTGGGCGTTGTTAAAAGCCCAGATAAACACCAACACGTTGGAAAAGCAGCGCTTGCGCGCTGCAATGCTCGACCTAAAAAAATCCCTGGTGTCCAGTAGCTTTTGCTCCTCACCCCCCAACTCTCCCCCAGCCCCCGGGGGCAGATCGGCCTAATCAGTAAAGGCCGATCTGCCCCCCCCCAAAACAAACCAAAATAAATAAATAGTAATCCCGGATGTCTAGTGGTTTCTGCCCACTGGGGGCAGATTGGCCTAATCCTAATAGTCCGATCTGCCCTGGGGGGCAGAAAAAGCCTAATAATTATTAGCCCCCCTGTGGAGCAGCCCTTGCCCAAGGGGCCACTCCCCTTATTCACATATAGGAAAAAAATAAAATAAATCCCCGTTGCCTAGTGGGTGATGCGATCGGGCTGCAGAAATGCTTACAGAGACAGGAAAGTAAAGTCCTTTCCTTTCATCCCTCTGCCTGTCCCCTCCTCCTGAGCGGAAGAGAAATACTAAGCACCATAGGGGTCCCAGGCACCATAGGGGTTAAGAAACAAAACATTTCTGGGAACAAGTCCTTAAGCATACTCTAGCGTGCATACCTGTGATTCAAACCGGGACAGGGAAGGTGGCGGAAGGAGGGACGGGGTGTCGGTGGAGGGATTTATTGAAAGATTCACACAATTTCTCAAATAAAAAAAATAAAAAACAACAAGCAAGGGTTGTAGCAAGATGTATTCACAGATGGGCTTCTAATGATATCAGGAAGAAGAGTGGTCACAAATATTGCACTCTTACGTCAGTTTAAAAATCTCACCAGCCATTGTCCTGGTGTGACCCCTCCATCTATGCTGAACTGCGAGGAAGACTAGGATCTCAGAGCAGTAGTGAAAAAGGTATTTAATATCAGATCCATTTTGTATTCCATAGTCTCACACCTCTCAAGACAAAATGATCTTTGAATTCAGAATGCACCCTTCTAAAATAAATGCCCTTAGCATGTCCACCATATTGAAGCCAAGTGGACAGAGTGCACTTTGGTAACTGTCTAATGGAATCTCATTCAATACTCTTGTGAATCATTGTTGAGCAGACCAAGTGACAATCTGCATGATCTCCTTCCCACACTACAGAGAATCAGAGAAGTCTCTCTAAGCTGCCCAGGCAAGACGTAAAGAAAGCAATCATCCATTCGGCAACCTATGAATGACCCCCTGGATGAAAAAGGTGCCACACACAGCTCTGCTAGTTTGTCAAGCATGTCTTATTCAAAAGCCTGAACTAATCAGAAGCTTATCAATGTCAGGGCTGCGTTGATATTTATGGGATTCTAGGCTAGTCTGAGGTTACTGTACTGCATTCTGTGTGAGGTTAATATTGTAATTTTCTGCTGGTGTCCGTGGGCCTCAATAATTGTGTAATTCAAAACGTAAAGCAATGCTACTCTGCTTGAGTATTTGAAGCTTTATTGAGGAACTTTTAATTATGCTGTATCTGATTTCCAAACCAATTTCCATCTCCTAGGGTTTACCCTAGAAGATAATTGGTTCGTAAATCAGATACAGCTTAATAAATAACATAAGAAGAGCCAGTTAGTGATGTTACTTTTAAAATTAACAGGTTTATAATTTAGAGGAAATCAAAAGTGGACAATTAAAATTTAGATACATAAATGAGGTGTGCAAGGAGAGGTTATGCGATGTCTCCAAGAAACCAACGATTTAATTTGCTGGTTTGAAAAGCACTACAAACTTCAACAAGTGACTTCGTGATGCTGGAATACAAAACAAAAAATAGCAATATTTCATGGAATCATGATCAAGAGGTGAGGTGGTCTCCTAAGCAATGTAACTTAAGTCAAAAGTTGTTAATACCTTTCTAAAGAAAAGATGATTGCCGTTTTTCCTAATCTGCAAATGCAGATTGTTCATTATTCAGGACTGGAATGACCAGTCACCACAGCAATCACTTTTCATTTGAGCAGAATGAAAAAAAAACATCAGTGGCTAGCCAGCTCAGAGGCCTTATTCCAATATAAAGACCCCTGAGGAGCCAATGGAAATCTCTGTGTGCTTTGAGGAATTAGTCACATTGCATCATCCATCTTTCAAAGGCTTCTGTCTAAGGCTACTATTTTATGAGTGCATTCGACCTGTCCTAGTACTGATTATTGTCAATAAATCCAACTGGCCTAAATTACTTAATAATAATTTGTAATAGGACAACAACTAAATCACTGGAACCTTATTGACAAGGAGCCATCAGTAAATCTTATGCTAGTACCTTGGGGGCCGAAATATGACCTAAATGCTCTTATAGCACTATATTCCATTTTAGGTATCCCTTGCAGACAATTCTAAAAGACCTTTTGCCTACAATGCATAGAATGGGCCTTGGATCAGCTCTTTGCTCACTATTGGATAGCTTTCTTGTCTATTGTAGTTTCTTGCTCTTAATTCTGTGGCTTTCCTCCCTGTTTTGGCATTTGTCCAGCCCCTGGAGCATAGGTGTTTTACCAAATTTGAAAGTACTCAACTCGTTTATGTGGTTTCCAATTCCATAAACACATGCAGATTTGCTCCTGTAGGAATATATATATATATATATATATATATGTATATGTAAATATGTATATATATATGTATATGTAAATATGTATATATATATGTATATGTAAATATGTATATATATATGTATATGTAAATATGTGTATATATATGTATATGTAAATATGTATATATATGTGTGTGTATGAATGAACACTGGATATTTAAATGGAAATGCTTTTCATTGTTGACAATATATAAAAGGTTATAAGGACTCAGTACTTATTTACTAATGAATTTCCACATTCTAGAAAAGGGTTATGTGTATATTTTACTCATTGCATTTACACCAAGATGTCTCTCTTAGAGTTCCTGGAAATCTCCTGGGACTCTTGATGAATTTCTAAAAAGTTATGAATCATATTTATAGAAGTAACCATGAAGGGACATATTTTGGACTTTTGAAACATGGCTATATGTTAATCTAGATAACTGGGTACTTCCTTGATAAGTGATGCATTGCATGTCTCTCCTTTTTCACCTAATAGTTCAACCATATGCCTCCATTTTGGCCTCAGCCACGCAAAGCCTGGATGTATGCTCGTTCCTTAAAATTAAATATAAAAACAGAATTTGTTCTCCCATTTGGGCAGACCCCAAAAAAATGTAGTCCTGTATGTCAGGCATTGTGTTCATCTTCTGTGCAAAATGATTCTGCTATTATTTAGCCTTTTGAATTGTGTGACCAACAAGGCACAATCATCATCTCACCAAGTTGCTTAATCAACAAGATCAAATTCTTCATCCACTCCAGTCTCTTTTGTTTTCTCACATTGATCATAGGAATGTACTGCCTCCGTCATCTATCCCTAAAAGCCTTGTACGGGCAAAATCTTCATGCATTCATTAAAATCAAGACTTTGTGCCTCATTAAGAGTGTGGTGGTCTATAGACCGCCACACTCACTGTGGTGCTCTTGACTGCCACATTACAACCGAGCTTGGATCCTGGTGGTGGCGGAAATCCTTATCCACCAGGGCAGTGCTGCAAGCAGCACTGCCCTAGGGATTATGACCTTGTTCTGTGCCAGCGATTTCATGGCTGTAGCACTGCCATGCAAAGGCTGGCGGAGAACATGTGCAAGGGGCCACGAGGGGGGAATCCTGCACTGCCCTTGCACTTGACATGGGCAGTGCAGGCTCCCCCCTGGTCAGCACCATTGCAGTGCTTTGCAGACAGTGAACATTGCGAGGGTGCCTTGGCACCCTGCAGGCGACAGCATTACTGACGGCTCGATTAGTGTAACCTAAACTTAGGTGTCCGCCCACTGACCTAGCAGGAAACTCATAATAGCTCTGGCAGGGAGGTCACGGCATAGATGGCGGCCACCCTGCCAGGAGTTTGATAACTAGCTTTTTCTTGAAATACTCCTAGACTCTGTAATGCTTTGCCTCTGCAACTAAGACTACCCTATCTCAAATTTTAAAGCAAGTGTAAACATTCATACTGCAATTTCTTCCCACCACCTGGTATGGGGTCCTGCCAGCGCATATCTTCTTAATGCATTGTAATCTCCAGACCAGTATTGCTTGTCGAAAGATAGTATAGCTGAAAAACGAAGATCTGAGGAATGGAAGTATAAACATTTGGTAACTTTTGCAAATTTTCTTAAATGTACCGTATGTACTCTAGCTTAGTGCTATATCTGCTTAAACTATATAGTACTTTTACCCCCTTACCTCTCAGGTGGTGATACGCTATTACTTAGTGAAAACCAAAGGAGTCTTAATGCCAGATTGTATGGGAGTTGGACCAAAAGACAGAGGACCGGATTTAGATTTAGGCAGAGGGATTACTCCGTCACAACAGGGACAGCTATCCCGTACTCTGACAACTAAATCCTATTGTTTCCTATGGAATTTAATTTCGGTATACAGAGCATCTGTGACTGTTGTGACAGAGTAATCCCTCCACCAAAATCTAAATCAGGCCCAGAATGAGGTGTTGACACAGTTGTGGGTTGTGTACTTTAGTGAGTCTTTAAATCATCAATTGTTGGAGTATGCTGCTGTAAGTGCGAGAGTAAGAGGTGTAGTGAGTGCTATTCTGGTGAAGTGAATATAGCGTTGGTATGACTGGGTGGATGATGTGAGTGATTGCTTGGTCATTATTGGGATGCATGGGTGTGAGGGGTGACATGTCTGTTTTATTACTATAATTAGTATCTTCATTGGCGGTGTTAGAAGTGGTTTAAATGGTGAGTGACATATTAAGCAGACTTGGGTAAAACATGAGGTGCGTAATGAGCGATGAGAAAATTTAAGAGGTTGTAAGTAGATGATTGAAAAAGTATGATTGAGTGGGTGCTGTGTGTTGAGAAAATAGATGGCACCGCATGTGCCATTAATTCAGTGAGTTATTAATGATATGATTTCAGTGGAGCAGGTCTTCAAGTATTTATTTAAATCAAATGTATAGGCCTCAGTCTCTTTTTGACCCCAGGTCTGACTTGTCAACGTTGGCCTTTGTGCCTTTCTCTGGACTACTTAGTTTATCTTGCAAGTTTTCATGCATCAGCATGTCCCATTTCCTTTAAGGCCCAGCAACACAGGAGATGTGGCCTAATCGGTGAACCAGACTTGAGTCACAGCCTCAGCTCAACATCCAGTGATTTTGGGCCAATCGCTTAATCTCACCTTGGCTAAAAAATAAAAGCCTGATGTAGTCTGGTGCTAATGTAAATCAATTATTGTCCTTGTGTCAAGTTTGTGCACTATAAAATTATGAAAAATAAAGAGATAAAATAAGGTACTGACCATGAATAAAAACATTTACACCTTTTGAAGTCTCCCCTATTATCACCTTCCTATCCACACTTGCTCAATTTGTGTCTAGAAAATAAACTATTGATATGCTTGATATTATGACAAATATCTGTATTTTGATAAATACTGTAATTGATTTTCCGAATGGTTCTCTTTCTTGCCAATATTATGCTGGGCAACACTCCACAGTACATGTGTAGACAACCAAAACCGCAAATATTTGGGACCAAATGCTGTGGGTTGTGAAATAAAATACTTAAGATACTAAAATTGCTGTAACAATGATGAAACTTTCGTCCAACATATTCACCACAAAGCATTGCCGTTTCAGTCACACCTTAGTACCTCTTTTGTAAAACTACTATGTTGCTAAACAATTTCACACCTTTTGCTAATATTATTAAGATAATTTAGGGAAATTATTCATGCTATTTTTAAAGGCCTAGTTACATACTTGAGCACCTAAGACTAGCAAACTACATGAACAAACAAGAATACTACAATATATAACCTGGCAAATCACAACCTACAACAGTAGAGCATGAAAGAGTCTTTTTTGCTAACTACAATATTTGTGACACATTAGGAAATTTAAATATGTGCCTGAAACTAGTAGTTAAGAGCCTCAGTTGAACTTAGTCATGAGGTAACGCCCACTGTGGCCGTAATGTAACTCAGTTATTTGACAGACCAGTAAACCTGTAAATAACTGCCCCTTCTCTACCCCCATGGCACCAAATGTGTGAATCCTGTGACTAAAATTAACGAATACCAAAAATAAGCATGCTTTTAAACTGTAATTAGATGATGTAGTTTGTTTCTTGCCCAACTCCACGTAGCTCCAGACACCACCTCTTTTTTTGCTTTTTCAATATTCTAAAATGTTATTGTGATTGGAAAGTTTCTAGTGAGCTAAAGCGGTAAGTAACCGGCTACTTTGTTTTATATGCACTTCGTAATTCTTTGTTTTCCATTTTAAGCAATGTAATAGTTGTTCCTCCTTTGCACTGGGGATCAAACAAGCCTTCTAATAGTACATCCGGAGTACCTGTCAGCTGTAGTACAAGTACCTCAGCAATACTAAACATGAGGTTATTCATGTTTTCTTAAGCAAAAGCTAACATCTTTTCACTTAATTAGGTTGCCATATCACAACTCTGTCTATATAACACCTTTTTAAAAACAAATTGCTATTTTAATTCCACCTGAAGGAAATGCTCACATATTGTTTAAAACAGCAACTTGAATTAAAAAATAATGCTATGTTCTCTCTTATTTTTAGAACTTCAAACATGTATATGACCAAATTTCTATAGAATAGGTTCTTGTATCTAGTTGATCTTCCAAGTGAATTAAAATGATAACACAGTCATTTTCACAAGATTTAATGGATTGCATGCCAAGCATAGCTTCTTTTCTCTTTTATGACAGATATGGTTGTTGGAGTAGTGTTGCATGCTTTGATTTTATTAGTACATTCTTCTTCACTTTGACCATGTAATGATGTCAGTCGTGGATGGGATACTCCTCATACGATTATCTATGATTTCATGGCTGGCTATTTAACTTAATAAAGCTGCATGTGGAGCTGCAAACCACACTTAAGTTGAGTTGTTTTTTCTAGAATATATGTATGTATAACCGTGTGTGTATCTATGTGTATAGATGTGTGTGTGTGTGTGTGTGTGTGTATATGTTGTAGCTGCAGATACACATGCTGTGCATAGGTCCTGCCATCTGGTGTTGGGCTCTGAGTGTTACAAGTTGTTTTTCTTCGAAGAAATGTTTCGAATCAAGGGATCGAGTGACTCCTCCTCTTCGGCTCCATTGCGCATGGGCATCAACTCCATTTTAGATTGTTTCCTTTCCGCCATCGGGTTCGGATGGTTTGTTTTTCGCTCCGGTAGTTTGAGTCAGAAAAGTGCTACTAACTCTCTAATTCGTCGGTATTGTTTCAATTGCGTACCATCTGTCATCAACACTTCAATACCAGCAGATCCAGCTCCTTACTTGCCCTTCGGGGCACCTGCGCAAAACTTGGGCCTAGTTGGGCTGACCAAAGCCTCATGGACTGGACCCCGTTTCGTTTCTGCCCTCGGTGCCACGCCAAGTTCCCTTATACAGACCAACATCTTGTCTGTAACCTGTGTCTATCTCCAGACCACCAAGAGGATACTTGCGAGGCCTGCTGACCCTTCCACTCGCAGAAGACTCTACAAGACCGGAGAGGTGAAGGTTGGAAATGGTGTTGAGAAGCACCGAACGCCTCGACATGGAAGAGGAGGAGATTATGCACACCGCAGTCTCCATTCGGGGTCCAACTCCAAGCAAGAGACCGACAATGACAGACCAATCACAGCAGAACAGCACATGAGTTCACCTGCCCCTGTCCCATCCAAGCCCAAACACAACGCCTCGGGGACGCCACTGTCAGAAGGCCATGGCACCACCCGTAAAAAGACTTCCGGTGACCAAGCAACAACTTCGGCACCGAAAAAGACCACGCCACCGAAGCCTTCGCACTCGAGCTGAAGCACAGGCTCCGAAATAGGCAAACACCAACCCATTGAGTCAAAACCTCGAAAATCCCTCTCGGAGCCGAGGCCAACATCTACTCCAGGCCTTTTGATCCCGAAGAAACCGGCTTCGGAGCCGAAAAGACCAATATACAAAGAGGAGCATGGACTTTCCAAACAACTTAAAGCAAGTCATAGATTTGCTGAGGAACTTATGCAAATGGAGGATTTTGCTGAAAGGCAGGCCAGGATTCAAATTCATAAAGACACTGGCAAGATCCTAACTGCACCTCTATTAAAAAAAAAAGAGGAAGCTGGCCTTTCAAGGGCAATTGGACAATGATCAGCCACCAGCTAAAGTGCCAAAACCCCCCAAAAAATCTCCACCTCCACAGTTCTCACCTCATTAGTATCCTCCTCATTCTCCTCACCTGACTGTCTCTCCACCTACTACCCCCGCTGCACAGTCTCCAGTACACTCTGCAGATTCGCACCAAGATAATGTCAACCCATGGGACCTTTACAATGATCCCATTTCTGATAACAGTCCAGACTGCTATCTGTCAAAACCTTCCCCCCCAGAGGATCGGACGTCATACACTCAGGTTCTAGCTAGGGCAGCGTCATACCATAATGTAGCCATGCACACAGAACCTCTTGAGGATGATTTTCTCTTTAATACGTTATCCTCCACTCACACTACGTACCAGTCTCTACCCATGCTTCCTGGCATGTTAAAACATGCACATCAGATTTTTCAGGAACCAGTTTAGGCAAGCGTCATCATTCCTAGGGTAGAAAAGAAATATAAGCCGCCTCCTTCTGACCCAGCTTTCATTACCTAGCAGCTACCTCCAGATTCCGTAGTGGTCAGCGCAGCAAGGAAAAGGGCTAACTCCCAGTCGCTAGGCTGATGCACTGCCACCAGATAAAGAAAGCAGGAAATTTGATGCTGCTGGTAAACGAGTAGCATCACAAGCGGCCAATTAATGGAGATTAGCCAACTCCCAAGCACTACTGGCTAGGTACGATAGGGCCCCCTGGGACGAGATGAAAGATATCATCCAGAATCTCCCCAAGGATCAACAAAAAAGAGCCCAGCAGGTAGTCGAGGAAGGGCAGGCTATTACAAATAATCAAATTAGGTCAGCTCTAGACTCTGCAGACACAGCGGCAAGAACAATCAATACTGTGGTCACCATTAGAAGACACGCATGGCTTCGGTCGTCTGGGTTTAAACCAGAAATCCAGCAGGCTGCCCTTAACATGCCATTTAAAGAAAAAAAGCTTTTTGTCACTCAGGTTGGTAAAGAGCCATGGGTGCTCTTTATTCAACACAGTACAGAGACTTATTTCGCAAGCCTCAATACAGGGGAGGTTTTAGAGCCCAAACATCTGAGGCATCTACCTCACAATCAAAACTGTCCTACCAGCCTCAATACCAAAGAGGTGGGTTTCGAGGAACTTACAAGGGCCAATTCCCCAGAGGTAGGGGAAAATATCAGCCATCAAAGCAAACCTCACACACAAAGCAGTGACTTGCTCCACATCTTCCCTCACCACACTTCCCCTGTGGGAGGAAGACTGCAAAAGTTCCACACACACTGGTTACCCATCACAACAGACAATTGGGTCTTATCCATTATCCACCGTGGTTACTGCATAGAATTCGCGCAAATTCCTCCAGATATACCTCCAAAACCACACAAACTCTCCTCCCAACACATTTCAATGTTGCAAACAGAGGTACAGTCACTACTACTCAAACAAGCCATAGAGCTTGTACCACATCATCAAATAGGAACAGGGGTTTACTCCCTGTATTTCCTCATTCCCCAAAAAGAGGGAACATTGAGACCAATACTAGATCTCAGAACCCTCAATCTTTACATCTTATCAGAACACTTTCACTTGATAACACTACAGGATGTAGTCCCACTGTTACAACAACAAGATTTTATGGCAACATTGGATCTCAAAGATGCGTATTTTCACATACCCATCCATCCAGCGCACAGAAAATATCTCAGGTTTGTAATACAAGGAAAACATTACCAGTTCAAAGTGTTGCCTTTCGGGATAACAACAGCTCCCAGAGTATTTACAAAATGCCTTGCCGTAGTCGCAGCCTACATAAGAAGGCAACACATCCATGTCGTCCCATATCTCAACGACTGGCTAATAAAATCCAACAGCCAGACACAGTGTCAACACCATACACGTTATGTAATACAGACCCTACACACGCTAGGGTTCTCAATAAACTACCAAAAATCTCACTCCCAACCAGCGCAAGTTCAACAGTATTTAGGAGCCACATTAAATACCCAAAAAGCACTTGCAAGCCCAAGTCCACAAAGGGTACAATCATTCCACAATATATTACCACAAATACAGCCAAACCAACAGTACACAGTCAAGTTTGTCATGAAACTGTTGGGCATGATGGCATCATGCATCGCCATTGTACTGAATGCAAGACTAAACATGTGGCCCTTACAACAGTGCCTTGCAAAACAATGGTCACAGGAACATGGTCAACTTCAAGATTTAGCGTTGATAGACCGCCAAACACACACCTCGCTTCAGTGGTGGAAATCCACAAATTTAAACAAAGGGCGGCCATTTCAAGACCCTGTGCCTCAAGCCACACTTACAACAGATGCATCAATGATTGGATGGGGAGCACACCTCAACAATCACAACATTCAGGGACAATGGGACAACAAACCTAAACAACTTCACATAAACCACTTAGAATTGCTAGCAGTATTTCTAGCACTCAAAGCCTTTCAACCTTTTCTCGTTCACAAACACATTCTCATCAAAACATACAACATGACTACAATGTACTACCTAAACAAACAAGGCGGGACCCACTCATCACAACTATGCCTTCTAGCACAAAAGATTTGGCATTGGGCAATACACAACAACATTCACCCTGTAGCACAATACATTCCAGGGATACACAATCAATTAGCAAATGTTCTCAGCTAGGATCATCAACAAACACACAAGTGGGAAATTCACCCCCAAGTACTTCACAAATACTTTCACCAATGGGGAACACCAGACATAGATCTATTCGCCAGCAGCGAAAACGCAAAATGCCAAAACTTCGCATCCAGATTCTCACACCCTCTACCAAGGGCAATGCTCTATGGATCAACTGGTCAGGGATATTTGCTTACGCTTTTCCCCCTCTCCAGCTCATTCCATTTCTGGTCAACAAACTGCGTCAAAACAAACTCAAACTCATACTTATAGCGCCAACGTGGGCATGTCAACCATGGTACACAACATTGTTAGACCTATCACTAGTACCACACATCAAGCTGCCAAACAGACCAGATCTGTTGACACAAAACAAACAACTAATCAGGCATCCAAATCCAGCAATACTCAATCTAGCAATTTGGCTCCTGAAGTCTTAGAGTTTGGATATCTACATCTTCCACCAGAATGTATGGAAGTAATTAAACAAGCAAGAAAACCCACTACCAGGCAGTGCTATGCAAATAAATGGAAAAGGTTTGTCTTTTACTGTCAATCCAAACAATTTACACCTCTTTCCGCATCAATAAAAGATATTGTAGGTTACTTGCTTCATCTGCAAACAGCAAATTTAGCTTTTTCATTCATTAAAATACATCTCACAGCTATTTCAGCATATTTACAAAGTATACCACACACATCTCTATTTAGAGTCCCTGTTATCAAAGCCTTCATGGGAGGGCTAAAACGTATCATACCACACCTCCAGTGCCTTCATGGAATCTCAATATTGTACTCACACGGCTCATGGGTCCACCATTCGAACCCATGCATTCGTGTCAGATTCAATATCTAACGTGGAAAGTAGCATTCCTCGTTGCAATCACTTCATTACGAAGAGTTAGTGAAATACAAGCATTCACTATTGAACAACCCTTTATACAAATACACAAACATAAAGTAGTACTTCGCACAAACCAAAATTCCTACCTAAAGTCATCTCACCGTTTCATATCAATCAAACAGTGGAACTTCCAGTCTTCTTCCCACAGCCAGAATCAGTAGCAGAAAGAGCGCTGCATACATTAGACATTAAAAGAGCTTTAATGTATTACATTGACAGAACAAAATCATTTAGGAAAACTAAACAGTTATTTGTGGCATTCCAAAAACCACATACTAGAAATCCAATCTCAAAAGAAGGACTAGCTAGATGGATAGTAAAATGTATCCAAACGTGTTGCCTAAAAGCCAAAAGATAGCTATTAGTAACACCAAAAGCACATTCCACAAGAAAAAAAGGTGCAGCAATGGCCTTTTTAGGAAATATACCAATGACAGAGATTTGTAAAGCAGCCACTTGGTCAACACCCCATACATTTACCAAGAATTACTGTGTAGATGTGTTAGCAGCACAACAAGCCACAGTAGTACAGGCTGTACTAAGAACACTATTTCAAACAACTTCAACTCCTACAGGCTGACCACTGCTTATTGGAGAAAAACTGCTTTGTAGTCTATGCACAACATGTGTATCTGCAGCTACAGATGCCATTGAACGGAAAATGTCACTTACCCAGTGAACATCTGTTCGTGGCTTGTTCCGCTGCAGATTCACATGCACCCACCCGCCTCACGGGAGCATGTAGCCATTTAAGTTACAACAAACATTTGTACATATGTATACATATATTTCACTTCCATTTGCATGGACATCTCTTTCCTTTATACTCTATCACTTCTACCTTACCGCTGCGGGAAAACAATTCAAGATGGAGTCAATGCTCATGCGCAGTGGAGCAGAAGAGGAGGAGTCACTCGATCCCGTGACTCAAACACTTCTTCGAAGAAAAACAACTTGTAACACTCCGAGCCCAACACTAGATGGCAGGACCTATGCACAGCATGTGAATCTGCAGCGGAACATGCCACAAACAGATGTACACTGGGTAACTGATATTTTCCATATATAATATTTATATAGGCAGTAGTAGGCAACTTTTTTTTTTGTACATTGATATTTGAACTTTTCAATTTAATGATTTGACGAACATTTATCTTGCTTGATTTGACAGTGTTAATTTATTTGGTTTTTTTGCGGACGATGATGAAAAACCATTTTGATATTTGCTGTTTACCAGATTGATTATGTAACTATTGTATCCATAGATTATCTTTCTTAACAGCTAAGAGTACATACCAGTAAAATAGCTGGTATAATGGCAGTGCAGTTGGTGTAGGACAAAATCTGACTATTCACCTTAAATTGTATTTATGTTGTCAATTACTGGGAATACGTTTGCCCAAATTAACATAAGTGATAGTCTGTATTTTAGTAGTTTTATAATATTTTCATAAATCAACATTCAGTACATATTCTGAAGTGGAGTATAATACCACAGACAACTGGGCAAGTGATGGGAAGCAATGAAAAAATATTCAGGTGGTGTTATGGATTGCGCTGTACAAATGAGGAAATGCCAGACCTTAAAATGTTATTACAAAAACACAGCCTATTGTCACTTTCCAGAGAAAATAGAGGGAGTAAGGAAAGCAAGGCTAATACCTTCTAATGTGGTTTTGTTTCTGGTACAAAGTTATTTGAAGTCATGAAAACATGCAAAGTGCTTGCAGTAAATTTATTTTATGATCAAATTCAAAATAAAGTGTTTTTGTGTGCAGTGCCAGTAGACCATCCAATGATCTTCTTGATCTGCAGCCAGATTTTACATCATCTGTACAGTCTGCTCCAGTTTCTTCTGCAGGGACAAGTTCATGAGGAGGTAAAAATTTGAGTAATATGTTGTGTGTTTTAGAGTGAATGATTTGAACATTATTTTACTCAATGTGTTTTTCATTTCGATCAAATGAATCTGTCTTCTCATTTGGTATTTATCTCTTCCAGTATATCTAAGGCTAGAATCTTTATCAATGCTATTGTGTATGTTATTTCTGCACAAATGCTCGCCTATTTTGTTATCTCGTCACGCGCTAAGAGGCCATTTGCTCTGCCTTTTCATCAGCATTTAAATATAATTACTCCATAATGGACTGGTTTTAGGTGTGGCATGGGGTTGAACTTGTACAGTAATGTAGAAAAATATTTGGATACTCAATAAGTGACACTGAATGTCTTGGTCATTTTAATAATTGAGGCCACTGTCTACAATTTTGTGAAATGCCCTTCATGAAAGAGTCATACAAAGAGAGAGAGACAGAGCCTTAATTCTCCTAAGCTTGACAACACACTTCAGCACCTCCTCTGTTGCAGTAGAAGGTCGGGGCAGTGCAGTGCACATTCATTTTCCCTGTGTCTTTTGGTGGATTTGGTTTATAAGAAGGACTTCTCAGTCCGTGGCAATCTTCAAGCTTTCTCTGGTCAGTTGGAAAAAGTTGGAAAATTGTCAGATAGGGTAAATAGAAAGAGGTGCTGTGTAAAGATGAGGCCTACTAGCTGCACGAGAATTTGGTCATAGAGCATTGTAGCATTCAGTCTGATTAAGTATATAGTAGCAATCAAGATCTTGTGCCCTGGTCACCAAACAAATATGGCACTCTTTGCAAGAGAACTGCTCTCCTTCATGTGATAATTTTAATGCATTTGAATTATTGTTTATTCCACTACTTAAAATGTTTCAATATTAACAGTTGTACAACACAGTTTTCCATTAATCTGTCTAAAATATTATTAAAAACCGATTTATCAGATCTTGTCCCATTAGGAAAAAAACTAGTTTGAGGTATTTCCTCCATGGTTCAGGAAATTCAGAACATCGTACAAAGTAGACAAATGTTTGATTCTCTCCTCATTTAGGTCTCAGAGCTAGTGTTCGTTTCTTGTCTGCTTAACATCATGCACCCTCAGATTGCAATAGTGGAATATTAAGTAACTTAAGCCTAAAAATGTTTTTTTCCCTTTCTGAATTAATGTGGGATTCTATTAAGATTGTTTTTTCACAGCATATGTGCTTTGCAGATATTTTGTGTTCTCTTAATTAGGTGATTGTTCCAGATGAACCAAGAAATGTTTTGTTTTATTTGTTTTCTTTATTAATACTTTGCTATATTAATAACTTGCTTTTGTAACACAGACATAAAGGTGTAGGATATGCAGGACAGATTCTGACAGTGCCTGTGTAGTATTCTGGATGGAGAGTATCAGACAAATAATTCCTACGTAGTTAAGGTTGTGAGACATTCACTAACTTTTCATAGAATGGTGGTGCATACAACTTAGAACGATATGTAGCGTTCCAAAACCTAAATGAATGAGACTGTTTACATGGGTATATGGTTGTCGATCCTCTTGAAAATCCGACAATAATCAAAGACAATGGAAATGTGGCATGGCTAAACTCAAAAAGCAACCTGAACAACAATACCTAGAGGGAATATGCTTTAGGTATTGTTGTCCCCCCATGTAGTAAACTGGGCTGTTCAAAAGATCCACTCTCAGGAAGTGTTTTAGATGTTTATTACAAGACCTGTCAAAGCGCAAATATGTAAAAATGGCTGCAGTCCCCCAGCAGGATGTTTTTGGGGACAGGCACTGTTGTAATTGGCAGACCCTCCCTTAAGTTATCAAGAACCTTCATTATGGTTCAATGGGGAGTTACCATGCATAGGAGAGCTAGTTAGAACGGGTCTATCAAGACTTCCGGGATCCACATGGGCAGCGTTAATGGAATAAACACCACACTCAAGCATAAACATTTTAATGCACATCAAATATGAGGTATTGCTGAAACTAGTGAATGTATATAGACAACCCAGACCGTATGTATTACAGGTGGCAAGGACCAAGATTGGGGCTCTAGTAGTCAGGCGTGGACCTCCTATACAGGCTACAAATCCAAAGCAGTAACCGGCAAAGTGCCCACAAAACGTGACAAAGTACCATTTTGTATTGTTCATGGAACTAATTAGTTAGAGGTTGGCTTTTATCATTCAGTGCCAATAAAACAATCATAGAATATTGATTGCACCTTCCCCAGGGAATAGTACTACTTATTGAAGAAAGAGGTACATTGTATGAAGCTGGCTCTCTTTATAGTGCACTTAAATGAAGTACACTGTGCAGAGAGTCCAGTGGATACCCAGTTGGTATTGCAAAGACAGAAGTAGATATGATTAATGCTCTATTTTGTGGTTGCGTCGGTGAGTGTTTATCAGAGGGTAGTGCTAAGCATTTGTTGTAGTCACAGAGGTAATAAATGAGACACATACTCAATGAATAAATCCAAGACAAATTTAGAAAAATAATTCTTTTTTATATATGTTTTGCACCCAAGAACTTCGTAATCAAGTAGACTTATCAGCATAAATAATTTGCAGTTTCAAAAATATACACAGCACAATTTTCAGAGTTCTCCCAATGTTATCCTATGGAGGAAAAGCAATATTCAGCAAACACATGGTTAACAACGACTTACAAAGCCGATCTCAGGCAGTTAAAGAACGTTCTAGGCACTGATCAGAACCACACTAATGGGTCACACAGGGCGTCACTAGGGCAGCCGCATGCAGAGGTGCAGTGTAGGATTGGATGCCCAAAGGTTTCCTATGGGAGTTTCACCCCATGACAAACAGGTAGCAGGCTCTGGCTGGGAAGCCAGTAGGGGACAACAAGCAGGTAGGTAATGGACTTGGGGTGCTCAGGGACGTAGGTGCACATCTGGCCCTCTTCTCCTGTGCCCATGGGTGACAGATGCAAGTGGTATCTTTATGCATTGAGTTTTTATGTCCAGGAGCACTCACCTTCAAGGGGTCCTGTGTGTTGAGGCTACAGGCATCGCTGTGGAGTCCAGCAGGGATAGACCCAGGGTTTACTTAAGCTCTTAGGAGCAAGGGGACGTCATTGGCCCCCATAACACACCTCAACTGGGGTCAGAGGTCACAGGTGCAATGATTGCTGGAGCTGACGGATTTTCTTTCTCCACAAGCATGTGGGAGAGGGGGCCTGCGTTGAGAGACTGCAGGCGTCTCAGGAGAGTCAAAGATGGGTGAGACCACACTGGACTTGTTCTCTTGGCAGCTGGGGACTGGTGTTAGCACTGTCAGTTGGCTTCACCTCAGGTCGTGGACGTTGGATGCAGTGGTCACTTCTGGTATCGGGTTTCTGGGGTCCACCAGCTGCAGAGTCTTTTTTGTTTTGTTTTTTGGAGTTTCTTGTTGCAGGGCAAGTCCAGTTCCCACTGGAGGCTTGAGTCAAGTTGGCTTCTAGTGCAGGATCCTTCAAGGTCAGCAGGCAGGCTGGAGTGGCTTGTTCCAGGACAGCTGCTTTTTCTTTTCCTCTTCTGTGGGTGCAACCCTTCTTTGTCTGGGTCTTCTTAGGCTGTCGAAATCTGAGTTCTAGTGTTCAGGGGTGCCACCTAAATACTCAATTTAGGGGTATTACTGGGGAGTGCCAGGAGGTAGCCAATGGGCTAACCACCTTTAGGCTGACTACACACTTCTTATGACCACTTCCTCTGGGAAGTGGCAAAACCCTAGTGGCCTAACTCCTTCCAAACAAGGTAGAGTCATTTAAAAAGTAGTTTCCACATCAGCTCGTCCACCTCAGGGGTTCGACTGGTATGAAGTTGGCACTCCTCCTAATTTAACTAATTTCCTATCTGTGCTGCTGCCAAATTTGGGGTCAGGATGGGGGGCTGGTCATCTCCACCATCTGGAGAGACCTGGGTTGCTTTACAAAGGCGGAAAGGCCTTTAAAGCTCCCCTCCCTGGGGAAAACGTTTTGGACATACTAGGCTAGTAGACATGGGTTACCAACCTACTTCGTGTTTTTGCCTGGCCAAGATGTCCAGCTAGGGGGATATTGTGGGTCAAAGTGAGGAGAAACTCTCTAAACTGCTGAGGCACTATCACCCTCCTAGTGGCACCAGGTGTGGGTCTCTGGCCTCAGTGAATAGGAGTAGGTCCTGTGGGAGCCACTGATATCTCCCTTTTCCTGACAAGCAGCTTGCGTTCTCAGGCCTTCAAGAGTGGGACAGGTCCTCTGTCCCTGGCGCAGATCCTCCCTAAAGCGTCCCCCTGGTCCTAGGAGCTCTGCCACGCAAGTCCTGAGCTGAGGTTCAATTCATTTGGGGCTGTCAGGTCTTATCCCTGAGAAGAGGGGACTTGTTCTGGTGTCTGGTTGGAAGCTGCCGTCCCAGACTTTTTGTCTTTCCTTTTAGTAGGCTGGACCATCATTCCAGACTCCAACTCTACTTTTTCACCCTCAGCCTTGCTTTGTGATCTTGTTTTTACTCAGATCCGTTCAGGGATACTCAGCATAGCTGCATGGGTTTTTATTTCTATCTCAGCCCAGATCATTTCCTAGCAGACAGTGCACATGTATAGCGGGAGATATCACCATCTTATTCCGGCCAGAACCCCGTCTTATTCCCAGGATACCATTGCCGTAGGATGTACCTTAGCCTGATTATCAGCATTAAGGACTTTGTATGTCTTACCAGTCAGATACTGTTCAGTGGACACAAGTTGCTCAGTCACAATGGAGACACTGGCACCAGTGTCTCTCGGTGCTTCAACTTGGTTGATATGAGGCTGTTGTCTGAATCTCTATAGATTCTTGGGCCAGACGGCCACGGCAGCTACATCCATCCCACCCTCTGAGACTAAGGTTGCCTCAGTAAGCTCATTGACATGGGCAGGGCCAACTTGGAATCCCATCTGGAGACTTAACACTGCAATTACTGCAGGTGCACTACAAGCATTATTTTTGTTTGAACAGTTAAGATCTCCAATTTGGTGTTCATTGGTTTGGCAGGTATGACACCAAGCCTTTCTATGATCCCAGTTATTACCCTTGTACCTGCCTTTGGGCTGGGTAAAGACTTGTGACCCACCCTCCTGTGTAGGTTTTTGGGGGCCTTCAGAAGACTCCTTTTTTTGGTTACCCTCTTTTCCTCGTGGGAACTGTTTGGCCTTCTTTTTGTTGTATTCCCCCACCAGTGGAAGTTTTGTTCACCCTTGGTTTGACCCAGTGGTCTACCTTCTTGCCCAATTCTTGAAGAGAAAGTGAACCTAGGCCTACCAGGTACTGATTTCGCTTTTCCTGCACGCAATTACTCAACAGATGTTCAGTCATCAATACATTGTAAAGCCCCTCATAATCATGCACATTGTTACCTTCTAACCAGCCACCTAGTGTCTGTACAGAAAAGACTACAGGGCTGACTGAGTTTTTTAGAGTTTACCTGAAGTTAGTTCTGTACTCTTCAGGAGTAAGCCCAAGGCCCTCAAGCGGGGTGTTCTTCTGAGGTCATAGGATTGAACATCTGCCTCATTCAGTGTCAAGAGTCTATCCCTGCATTTTTCTGAGAACATTTCCCAAAGGAGAGAGCCCCAGTGTTTGCTAAGCTTTTAGGAAACACTGGCCCTGTCAAAGGCTGTGAAACACTTGGTGATATCATCATCATCCTCATATTTGGGGACAATCCCATTGGGTATTTTAGGGTTAGAGTGCCCTACACTGTCCCTAGTTATAACATTGCTGCCATTCTTCATGGATGTTAAACCCATTTCTGCTCTTTACCTTTTTTATGGCCGGTATCCTGTCTTCCAGGGCAATTCTTCAAGCCAATCTCTTCTAAATAATCTCATCCTCAGAGAGTTCTTCTCTGGGCCTTGAGCCGTCCTCACTAGAGGGATGTGCTCTAGGCATCTGAGGTTATATGTGGGGTGCAGGATCCTCTCAAGTATGGAGGGTCCAACTTACTCAATCTGCTGTGATCCTTAGGGTCATTGGCCCCATCAGATGGGTCTGATCATACTGTGGCAACAGGTCCTGGAGCTTTACTGTGGTAAGGTTTGAGCCTGTTTTAATTTTGTGCCCTTTGCAGAGGGTTTTTAACTGCTTATGGGAAAACTGGAAGTAAACCTCAAAAGTAAAGGGTAAAGATGAGCTACTTATGCACACCCTCTGAGGTACTCATTATAGTTCTGTAGTTGGGAACTTTTTGAGCTATGCCATAATCCGAACACAAATTTTACAGTCCTAACTAAAGTAAGTCTTTTAAGATTTTTAACTGTTATGCTGCTGGGAACTATCCAGGACCCTAACAGTTACGTTTAGGAATTTGGAAAAAAAAATACCCAATTCAAAAAAATTATCTAAAGGCAATGTTTGGATTTAATCATGTAGTCACTTATTGAACAAGTGGTATCAGCAGATGCTAAGTGGTAGACCACATCGCAGTTCCACCAATGCAGGAAGTTGGCTCTCTATATGGTGCACTAAGAAGTACACCCTGCAGAGAGGCCAGTGGATCCCCAATTAGTTTGCAGAAGAAAAAGTAGATAGGACTAATGCTCTATTTTGTAGTAGTGTGGGTGAGCAGTTAGGCTTATCAGAGGGTAGTGCTAAGCATTTGTTGTGATCAAAGAGCCACTAAATGAGACACAAACTGAAAGAATAAATCTGAGACCAATTTACAAAATAACACTTCTTTTTATATATTCTTTAAACCCCAATACTTCGTTATAAGGTAAGTAAATTTTTAAGCATAAATACTTTTCACTTGCAAAAATCGACACAGTGCAATTTCACTAGCTCTTCAATGTTAGCCCATTAAAGGAAAACACATTCAGCAAACAAGCACTTTACAACTACTCATAGGACCAATTGTGTAGACTTAAAGTGAGCACTGGGCAAGGTACCGGACCACACCAACAGGTCACTCCAGGCAGCACTAGGGCAGCCGAGTGTAGAGGTGTAGTATGGCGTCGAGTGACCAATGTATTTCAATGGGGATTGATCCCCTGGGATTTAGGCTGCAGGCTCTGACTGGGGTGCCAGTCGGGGCCAACCAACAGGTAGGTCGCAAACATGATGTAATTAGGGACATAGGTGCATCTTTGGTCCTCTTTACTAGGGCTCAGGGTGTGATGGATGCAGGGGTGTTGTTTGGCGTCTGGTTTCCTTGACCAGGACGAATCACGGTTGGGAGGGTTCTGTGTTCTGATGCTGCAGGCTTCGTCATGAAGTCCAAGAGAGGTGAAGCCACAGTGGACGTCAGCTCAGAATAGCTGGAGGATGTTGTTCACACCAGGGGTCCACTTCAACTCGGGCCAGCGGCGACGGATGCAGTGGTTTCTTTTGAGATCAGGTGTCTCATCTCAGAGGCTGATGGAGAGGGGGCCTGGTTGCTGAGGCTACATTCAACTTCAGGAAGGGTGAAACCATGATGGTTTCAGGCCCTGGGCAGCTGGGGAACCTTGCTGGCACCAGAAGTCCACTCCCCCTAGGGTCGGTGACTTTGCGTGCAATGGTGTCTTCAGGTGTCCGGTCTTTGAGGTTCTGGGTGCTGCAGAGTCCTTTCCTTAGAGATGGTTGGAGAGCAGGTCCTCTGGTCACAGAAGACTTGTCTTCTTCAAAGGCAAGCAGTCCCCCCAGGTTTCTGATGGTTCAGCTACTGGACGGGCATCTTCTGGTGCCTAGTCCGTCGAAGAAAGGCCGGCAGTGTTGGTACCAGGTCAGCTGCTTCTTGTTCTCCTCTTCTCCGGGTGTATTTCTTCTTAGTTCTTTACTTAGGTCATCAGCTTATGAGTTCTGGGGTTCAGATGTGCCACCTAAAGGCTCAATTTAGGGGTGTTACAGGGAGTGCCAATGGGTTGCCCATCATTAGGGTGACTGCACCCTTTCTATTACCACTTCTGTTGGGAAGTTGGCATAACCCTGACCCCAGTGGTCTAATTCCTTCCAAACCATGATTGAGGAATTTAAAAACTGGTGCCCACTTCAGCTCACATACTTGGGTGGGGGTGACTGCCATAAAGTGGGCACACCCCCTAATCTCCCTAATTTTCCTGCCTTTCTGCCAAAAGCGGGGTCAGGACAAAAAAGGGGGGGGGGTGGTTATCACCACCACTTGGAGAGACCTGGGTTGCATTACAAAGGCGGCTAGGCCTTTGAAGCTTCATGACCTGAAATGTCCATCCTGCCTGGAGAAGGTGTCCACGCCCCGCCCAGTGCAGGCTTTTGTCTGTGGAACCCAAGAGCCCTTAAGGGGTCAGAAACGTGGCTAAGGTGGGTAAACGGGTCACGACCAGTCAGTTAAAAAGCTAGTAGCTGGTAGATTTTTGGGAGGCACCTCTAAGGTGCCGTATGGGTGCATGTATTAGTGAATCAAGCACTTGCATCAGTGTGGGTTCACTGATACCAAACATCCCTATCTTCAGTGAAGCCATCATGTGGCTGTGGAACTCATAGTGACCAGTGTCCAGCACGTTTTTAAAATGGCTTCCTGGTCACTTACTATGTCTGAGAGTCGACAGATATGTAGCAGGGGCATGTGTGCTTCTGCAGATATGCCTTCATATGTAATATAATGCACCTTGCCTTAGGGCTGTAAGGCCTGCAATAGGGGTGACTTACATATATTACGTACAGTTTTAGGGTATATGACACACACACACACACACACTGTGCTCCATGTTGCAGTTTCACTTTTGTCTGCACCAAGACACGCAGCCTGCAATGGCAGCCTGCCACGTGCTTTTATGAGGGGTCCCTTTGGGTGGCACAATTCACGCTGCAGCCCTTAGGGACCCTCTTTAGTACCCCAGGCCCTAGGTACCTGAAGTACCATTTATTAGGGACTTACAGAGGAATCTAAAGGTTTTGCCATTTGGGGAAATGCAGTTTTAGTTGAAAGAGATCTGGCTTTGGGGACCTGGTTAGCAGGAATCCAGTGCAGTTTCAGTCAAAATTACATCAGAAGCTAGGCAAAAAGCGGGAACTAACCATGCTAAAAGGGTTGTTTTCCTACAACCACAATTAACACAAGTACACCTACTATTAGAGAGAAAGAATGACTTATACGGTTGGAGGTGTCAAAGAGCAAATAAACAGAAGCTCAATATAGGGGGGGCTCCCAAGAGACACGTAAAGCAAATCTCTTCAACTTTGGTAAACTACCTTGAAGACGATGGACGGCCGAATATGACAGCAAACTATAGGTCATTTTCCTTAAGGAGAAAGCACATTAATTTCATGTGGATAGGTTGAGTGGATATGTGGATATATACTTTCAGGTGGATCAGGGGCCTGGGATCTAGGAAATAAACCATTTTGAAGGGATGATATACAAAGTATATACAAGGTATTTGTTGACATCGCTTAGGTCCAAAATCGTTAGATGTCTTCTGTATCAAAAACAGGATGAAGTACATTCCCTTTCCCCATTTATCTTGATGAATTGCCATCACTCCTCTTTCTGCTACATCATCTTGTTCCCTAATAATACCTCCACCTCTTTGCTCCCTGAGCAGTACCTACAAATCTTCACCTCCCTGCATATCCATTTTCAAGGTGGCTGTTTCTTAAAGAAAAAAAAAATAACTCCAACAGAGCTTCCGGTGCTGGCCAGATGGGAATTGATGCTTGTTATTGGGGCAGAAAACGCATCAAGAAAAGAACCCAATATTTTCCATGGTGTGCCACAGCATATCAGACAGCTGCTGGTCCTGGATTATTTTTTATTTTTTTTACATTTCTGGGTCTGGACCATCTTTCCCTGAAGACTCTGAAAAACTGTGTACCTTCTCCTCTTCATCACAAGAGTTTGGCTTTTTAAAGAATTTCACACTGTTCTGTTATTAGAGGCATTGTCCACCCTGTGAGAATTTACTACAACGTGGTGAAGCAAGACTGAATTGCTCCCAGTGTGAGAGGAAGGGTTTGTTGCAGAAAAATGGGTTATTTCTTTCTGTGTATCTGTGTGTGTGTGTGTGTGTGTGTGAGTTAAAAAAAAATATATATATACTGTATATATATATATATATATATATATGTTCGATGGCATGTGTAGCTGCAGATACACATGCTGTGCACATTCCGCCATCTAGTGTTGGGCTCGGAGTGTTACAAGTTGTTTTTCTTCGCAGAAGTCTTTTTGAGTCACGAGATCGAGGGACTCCTCCCCTTTCGGCTCCATTGCGCATGGGCGTCGACTCCATCTTAGATTGTTTTCTTTCCGCCATCGGGTTCGGACGTGTTCCTTTTCGCTCCGCGTTTCGGTTCGGAAAGATAGTTAGAATCTCGGAAAATTCTACAGTATTGTTTGCGTTCGGTATCGGGTTAGTTACAACAGATCAACACCGAATTTTGAAGAACTCCGGTGGCCCTTCGGGGTTTTTGATCCCCCGGCGGGGCCTGGTCGGCCCGACCACGTGCATCTTCAAGGCTAATGGAACGGACCCCATTCCGCTTCTGCCCCGAATGTCACAACAAGTATCCTTACACAGATCAGCATCTGGTCTGTAATTTGTGTTTGTCTCCCGAACACAAAGAGGATACCTGTGAGGCCTGTTGAACGTTTCTGTCGAGGAAGACATTAAGAGACCTAAGGGCGAGAAGACTACAAATGGCGTCGGTGCCGACAGGACAAAGACACTTGGAGGAGGAAGAAGAAACCTTCTCCATCGAGGATTCGGACTCGGACAAGGTCGATCCCGAAAAGACGCCAAAAACCGTGAGTAAGACGTCGACACACAAAACACACGGAAAGTCCAATAAAGCCCAGGGGACGCCACCGCCAGCAGGCCATGGCTTAACCCAGAAAGTAGGTGACCGACCATCGGCACCGAAAAAGGGCACGCATGTGTCGAAGGCATCCGACTCCGGTCGAGATATAGGCACAGAGCAGACGCGACCCCGAGAATGCAGGTCAGAGCAATTTCTGCACCGAGAGGGCGGCACCGAAGCAAGTCGGCATCGAGAGATCGGAACGCCGAAAACTAAAAAAGTGGCGTCGGAGCCGAAAAAGACTGCCAAAAAAGTTTCCATACCGAAACATCCGGCCTCGGAACCGAAATCAAGTTCCTACACAGAGGAACAGGGACTGTCCTCACAAATGCAAGGACATAGGTTCGGACAAGAACTAGAGTCAATGGAACCAGATTACACTCAAAGAAGGCTCCACATCCAAAAAGACACAGGGAAGATAAGTACTCTTCCCCCAATTTGGATGAAAAGAAGACTTGCCTTCCAAGAGAAAGACAAGCAGCCACAGGCAAAGGTGGCAAGACAAGTAACCCCGTCACCATCTCCACCACGTTCAACACAACCATCACCGATAGACACTCCACCACTGATGCAGTCTCCAACTCATACTGGAATGAGTCAGGATGATCCCGACGCATGGGATCTTTATGATGCGCCAGTATCAGATAACAGCCCAGACTGTTATCCAGCGAGACCGTCGCCACCTGAGGACAGTACAGCCTACACACAGGTGGTGTCAAGAGCTGCGGCGTTTCATAATGTCACCCTGCATGCAGAGCCTATTGAGGATGACTTTTTATTTAACACACTATCGTCCACACATAGCCAGTACCAGAGTCTCCCTATGATACTTGAAATGATAAAACACTCCAAACAGGTGTTTCAGGAGCCTGTGAAGGGCAGGGCCATAACTCCAAGGGTGGAGAAGAAATACAAGCCGCCACTAACAGACCCTGTATACATCACGCAGCAATTAACACCAGACTCTGTGGTAGTAGGGGCAGCTCGCAAAAGAGCGAACTCGCACACCTCAGGAGACGCACCACCTCCAGACAAGGAGAGTCGCAAATTTGACGCTGCGGGTAAAAGGGTTGCAGCACAAGCAGCCAACCAATGGCGCATTGCCAACTCACAGGCATTGCTGGCGAGATATGATAGGGCTCATTGGGACGAAATGCAACATTTCATTGAACACTTGCCCAAAGAGTTCCAAAAAAGGGCCCAACAAGTGGTGGAGGAAGGACAGAGCATCTCGAATAATCAAATACGCTCTGCAATGGATGCAGCGGATACAGCTGCTAGGACAGTAAATACAGCAGTGACCATAAGGAGACACGCATGGCTGCGTACATCAGGATTCAAGCCGGAAATACAACAAGCTGTGCTGAATATGCCATTTAACGGACAGCAGTTGTTTGGGCCGGAGGTGGACACTGCCATAGAAAAACTTAAAAAAGACACAGATACGGCCAAAGCCATGGGCGCACTCCACTCCCCACAAAGTAGAGGCACATTTCGAAAATCACAGTTTCGAGGGGGATTTCGAGGACAAAGCACGGAACCCACAACCTCACAAACAAGGCCCACTTATCAGAGCCAATATCAGCGGGGAAGTTTTCGGGGGCACTATAGAGGGTGACAGTTCCCAAAAAGTAGAGGGAATTTCCAAAGTCCCAAAACTCCACAGAACAAGCAGTGACTTCGACGTCACAAATCCCCAGCACATAACACCAGTTGGGGGGAGACTAACCAAGTTCTACAAACAATGGGAGGAGATAACAACAGACACTTGGGTCCTAGCAATTATCCAGCATGGTTATTGCATAGAATTTCTAAAATTCCCTTCAAATGTCCCACCGAAAACACACAATATGACAAAACAACACATGGATCTTCTACAACTGGAGGTCCAAGCGTTGTTACAAAAACATGCACTAGAACTGGTACCAATTCATCAGAGAGGAACAGGAGTTTACTCGCTGACCTTTCTCATACTCAAAAAAGACAAAACTCTAAGACCTATATTAGATCTCAGAACATTAAATATCTACATCAAATCAGATCACTTTCACATGGTGACACTGCAGGACGTAATCCCATTGCTCAAACAACACGACTACATGACAACACTAGACCTAAAGGATGCATACTTCCATATACCGATACATCCTTCACACAGAAAGTACTTAAGGTTTGTATTCCAAGGAGTACATTACCAATTCAAAGTGTTGCCATTCGGGATAACAACTGCGCCAAGAGTTTTTACAAAATGCCTGGCAGTAGTGGCTGCTCATATCAGAAGGCAGCAAATACACGTGTTCCCGTACCTAGACGATTGGTTAATCAAAACCAACACGCAAGAACGGTGTTCACAACACACAAAGTATGTCATGGAAACCCTCCACAAACTAGGTTTCTCACTCAACTACAACAAGTCACACCTTCAGCCGTGTCAAACACAGCAATACTTAGGGGCGACAATCAACACAACAAAAGGGATTGCCACTCCAAGTCCACAAAGGGTACAAGCATTTCAAAATGTAATACAGGCCATGTACCCAAAACAAAAGATACAAGTGAAGATGGTGATGAAACTACTAGGCATGATGTCCTCATGCACAGCCATTGTCCCAAACGCAAGATTGCACATGCGGCCCTTACAACAGTGCCTAGCATCACAATGGTCACAGGCACAGGGTCAACTTCAAGATCTAGTGTTGATAGACCGCCAAACATACACCTCGCTTCAATGGTGGAACAATATCAATTTAAACCAAGTGCGGCCTTTCCAAGACCCAGTGCCTCAATACGTAATAACGACAGATGCCTCCATGATAGGGTGGGAAGCACACCTCAACCAATACAACATCCAAGGACAATGGGACACTCAGCAGAGAGAGTTTCACATAAATCACTTAGAACTACTGGCAGTATTTCTAGCGTTGAAAGCATTTCAACCTATAAGCCACAAACACATTCTTGTCAAAACAGACAACATGACAACGATGTATTATCTGAACAAACAGGGAGGAACACACTCGACACAGTTGTGTCTCCTGGCACAAATAATATGGCATTGGGCAATTCACAACCACATTCGTCTAATAGCGCAGTTTATACCAGGGATTCAGAATCAGTTAGCAGACAATCTCTCTCGGGATCACCAGCAGATCCACGAATGGGAGATTCACCCCCAAATACTAAACACTTAGTTCCAAAAATGGGGAACACCACAAATAGACCTATTTGCAACAAAAGACAATGCAAAATGCCAAAACTTTGCATCCAGATACCCACAGGATCAGTCTCAAGGCAATGCGTTATGGATGAGTTGGTCAGGGATATTTGCATACGCTTTTCCCCCTCTCCCACTCCTTCCATATCTGGTAAACAAATTGACTCAAAACAAACTCAAACTCATACTAATAGCACCAACTTGGGCAAGGCAACCTTGGTACACAACACTTTCAGACCTATCAGTAGTACCTCATGTCAAACTACCAAACAGGCCAGATCTGTTAACTCAACACAAACAACAGATCAGACACCCAAATCCAGCATCGCTGAATCTAGCAATCTGGCTCCTGAAGTCTTAGAATATGGACATCTAGACCTCACACAAGAATGTATGGAGGTCATAAAACAAGCAAGGAAACCAACCACAAGACATTGCTATGCAAATAAGTGGAAAAGATTTGTTCATTACTGCCATGATAAACAAATACAACCCTTACACGCATCTGCTAAAGACATTGGGCCTCATTCTGACCGCGGCAGGTGGCGGTCGCCGCCCGCCATGCGGTCACCTCCAAATGGCCGCTCCGTGCCATTCTGGCTTTCCTGCAGGGCCTGCGGGCGCCCGCCGGCCCAGCGGGAAAGACCCTGCAACACAGAAGCCGGCTCCGAATGGAGCCGGCGGTGTTGCAGGGGTGCGACGGGTGCAGTTGCACCCGTCGTGATTTTCACTGTCTGCTAAGCAGACAGTGAAAATCTTTCTGGGGCCCTGTTAGGGGGCCCCTGCACTGCCCATGCCAGTGGCATGGGCAGTGCATGGGCCCCCAGGGGCCCCACGACACCCGTTCCCACCATCCTGTTCCTGGCGGTAAAAACTGCCAGGAACAGGATGGCGGGAAGGGGGTCGGAATCTCCGCGCCGCCATGGAGATTCAGCCCATGCAGGGGAAATCCGGCGGGAAACCGCCGGATTCCCTTTTCTGACCGCGGCTTTAACGCCGCGGTCAGAATGGGCAGGGAAGCACCGCCAGCCTGTTGGCGGTGCTTCCGTGGTCCCCGGAATGACCGCCATTGTCAGCTACCTACTGCAATTACAAAAGTCAAAGTTAGCCTTTTCATCTATTAAAATACATCTCACCGCAATTTCAGCTTGTCTGCAAATTACGCACTCAACATCACTTTTTAGGATCCCAGTCATAAAGGCTTTTATGGAGGGTCTGAAAAGAATTATCCCACCAGGGACGCCACCAGTTCCTTAGTGGAACCTTAATATTGTCTTAACACGACTCATGGGTCCACCGTTTGAACCCATGCACTCATGTGAGCTACAATACTTAACATGGAAAGTAGCATTTCTAATTGCCATCACATCTCTAAGAAGAGTAAGTGAGATCCAAGCATTTACTATACAAGAACCCTTTATTCAGATACACAAGCATAAAGTAGTTTTACGAAGAAATCCAAAGTTCTTACCAAAAGTCATATCACCGTTCCACTTGAATCAAACAGTAGAACTACCAGTGTTCTTTCCAGAACCAGATTCTGTAGCTGAAAGAGCACTACATACATTAGACATCAAAAGAGCGTTAATGTACTACATTGACAGAACAAAACAAATTTGAAAGACAAAACAATTGTTCGTTGCTTTCCAAAGACCTCATACAGGGAATCCAATATCCAAACAAGGCATTGCCAGATGGATAGTTAAATGCATTCAAGCCTGTTCTCTCAAAGCAAAAAGAGAACTGCCTATAACACCAAAGGCACACTCAACTAGAAAGAAAGGTGCTACCATGGCCTTTCTAGGAAACATTCCAATGACTGAAATATGTAAGGCAGCCACATGGTCTACGCCTCATACGTTTACCAAGCACTACTGCGTGGATGTGTTAACAGCACAACAAGCCACAGTAGGACAAGCAGTACTACCAACTTTGTTTCAAACAACTTCAACTCCTACAGGCTGAACCACCGCTTTTGGGGAGATAACTGCTTACTAGTCTATGCACAGCATGTGTATCTGCAGCTACACATGCCATCGAACGGAAACTGTCACTTACTCAGTGTACATCTGTTCGTGGCATGAGACGCTGCAGATTCATATGCGCCCACCCGCCTCCCCGGGAGCCTGTAGCCGCTTGAAGTTGATCTTGAACATTTGTACATTTTTAAATATATCGATTTAAACCACATTATGTACATACATATTTACTCCATTGCATGGGCACTATTACTATAATACACAACTCCTACCTCACCCTCTGAGGGGAAAACAATCTAAGATGGAGTCGACGCCCATGCGCAATGGAGCCGAAAGGGGAGGAGTCCCTCGATCTCGTGACTCAAAAAGACTTCTTCGAAGAAAAACAACTTGTAACACTCCGAGCCCAACACTAGATGGCGGGATGTGCACAGCATGTGACTCTGCAGCGTCTCATGCCACGAACAGATGTACACTGGGTAAGTTACATTTTCCATATATATATATATATATATATATATATATATATATATATATATATATATATATATATATATATATATATGTTCAATGGCATGTGTAGCTGCAGATACACATGCTATGCATAACTCTTCTGACATCTAGTGTTGGGCTCGGAGTGTTACAAGTTGTTTTTCTTCTAAGAAGTCTTTTCGGAGTCACGGGTTCGAGTGACTCCTCCTCTTGGTTACAGTGCGCATGGGCATCGACTCCATAGTTAGATTGTTTTCTTTCCGCTGTCGGCATCGGACATGTTTCCTCTTGCATCGAGATTTCGAATGGGAAAACTTTAGAAAACCTAGTTATTCATTGGTATTGTTTCGATCGCGTTTCCCATCTAGCATTGAATCTGTAGTACCGCCGGAATCTAAATTTCGCCCTTTGGGTTGCATGCACCCGACTTAGGCCTGTTTGGGCCTACCACGTGGAAAGCCTGATGGATCGGACTCCATTTCGATTCTGCCCTCGGTGCAAGGCAAAGTACCCATATACAGACCAACACCTGGTTTGTAATTTGTGCCTTTCTCCGGAAGATTGAGAGGAAGACTGTGAAGCCTGTCGATCATTTCAATTGAAGGAGACCTTAAGAAATCGCAGGGCCCGAAGATTAGAAATGGCGTCCAAGAGCACCGAACATCTCAACGTAATGGAGGAAGAGCAGACGCAGACAGCAGTCTCCATCCGAGACACCGACTCCGAACAAGAATCGGAAGATGATAGATCATCACAGCTGGCCAGCATGTGAGTACATCTGCCCCTTCTGGATCGGCCCCAAAAAAGGCCACTCTTCCGTCCACTTCAGAGTCGAGCAAGTTGGTTAAAACTTTCAACTCGGACTCCAGCAAACGTCCTCACTCTTTGGAGTCGAAAATTCGGCACCCTGCTTCAGAGCCGAAACAACCGACTTATTTTTTGGGACCGAAAAAGATCCAAACTTCTGAGCCGAAAAAATCTTCATATACAGAGGAACAAGGACTTTCAAGACAACCAAAGCAAATCTCAAAGCCCGTTCAAGAATCTCACAAAGCTTCAGAAGAAGAGACTGAAATTGAGCCAATATTGGAGGTTATGGATGAAAGACAATCAAGAATCCATATACATAAGGAGACTGGTCGAATCCTCACTGCACCTCCTTTAAAGACTAAAAGAAAGCTGGCCTTTCAAGAGGAGTTACATTCTGCTCAACCACCAGCAAAAGTGCAGAAACAAAAGGAGAAACCAGCACCTCTCCCTACTTCTCCTCCTCACTCTCCACAACGTTTTTTCACCTCACAATAGTCCACCACCACTGCCTTCTCCGACACACTCATTATACTCACATGGAGATATAGTGGACCCATGGGATCTCTATGACCCTGATCCCATTCCAGATAATGATCCTGAACTCTACCCCTCAAAACCTTCACCACCAGAAGACACTACTGCCTACACTCAGGTAGTCTCTAGGGCAGCGGCTTATCATGGGGTGCGCATGCATTCTGAACCCCTGGAAGATTTTCTATTCAACACTTTGTCTTCCACTCAATCCAGATACCAGTGTCTCCCAATGTTGCCTGGAATGGTTTAACATGCTTGTTGCACTTTGTTGCCTATGCAGGGTCATCCTCAATCTTTTTGCCTCCTGCCTCCTGTTTTTTCTGACCTGTTGCAGTTGGCTTTTGAACTCTGAGCTCTTTACCACTGCTAACCATTGTAAAGTGCATATGCTCTCTCTGTAAAATGTGTATGTGATTGGTTTATCCGTGATTGGTATATTTGATTTACTAGTAGGTCCCTAGTAAAGTGCACTAGAGGTGCCAGGGCCTGTAAATCGAATGCTACTAGTGGGCCTGCAGCACTGGTTGTGCCACCCACATAAGTAGCTCTGGAATCATGTCTCAGACCTGCCACTGCAGTGTCTGTGTGTGTATTTTTACACTATAAATTAGACTTGGCAAGTGTACCCACTTGCCAGGCCTAAACCTTCCCTTTTCTTACATGTAAGGCACCCCTAAGGTAGGCCCTAGGACATATAGTAATGTGGTTTATATGTCCTGACAGTGAACTACTGCCAGCTTCGTTTTTCACTGTTGCAAGGCCTGTCTCTCTCATAGGATAACATGGGGGCTACCTTTAAATATGATTAAAGTGTAGATTCCCCTAGAGAGTAGATGGATATGTGGAGTTTGGGGTCCCTGAACTCACAATTTAAAAATACATCTTTTAGTAAAGTTGATTATAAGATTGTGCGTTTGAAAATGCCACTTTTAGAAAGTGAGCATTTTCATGCTTAAACCATTCTGTGACTCTGCCGTGTTTGTGGATTCCCTGTCTGGGTCAGTTTGACAGTTGGGTTGTTTTTCACCTCACACTAGACAGTGACACAAAGGGAGCTGGGGTGTAACCTGCATTTCCTGATTAGCCATCTCTGCTAGAAGGGAGGGGTGGAGTGGTCACTCTCATCTGAAAGGACTGTGCCTGCCTCTGACAATGCAGACTCCAACCCCCTGGTGTGTGTCTGAGGCCTTGCCTGGGCAAGGCAGGATTTCACAAGTAGGTGTGAGTCCCCTTTGAAGAAAGGTGACTTCAAAGACTAAAATGGGTATAAGAAGGGCACCCAAATCTACAGACTTTAGAAACACTTCTGGAACCAAGAGGAACCTCTGCCTGGACAAGAGCTGATAGCTGAGGAAGAAGTGCTTCCCTGTGTGTGACTGTGCTTTGTGGAGCTTTCCTGCAGTGCTACTTCTGTCAGAGTAAGAGGGCAAAGACTGGACTTTGTGTGCCTTCCATCTTGTGGAGAAATCTCCAAGGGCTTGATTTAGAACTTGCCTCCTGTTGTTTGAAGTCTCAGGGACAGCAAAGACTTCTCTCTGCCAGCACCTGGAGTCTCTGGAGAGACTCCTGCTCTGACAAGTGGTGCCCTATCCAGTCCCTGGGCCCTTGAAAGGAAAGCTGGTGGAAATCCAAGGAAATCGACTTCCGACGACTCCGGACCGATGCCGCTGCCGAATCCGGTAACGCCGCGTGCACCTGACGCGTGACCTTCGCTGGAACGCGACGCTCTTCGCAGGCTCGACGCCGCTGCAGCCCCGCTGAAGTCCGCGGCTCTGTGGAAGTCGCCACACCCCGTCATGACCGACGCCGCTCGAAACGCGTGGATTCAACATTTCGCATAGATGCCGCAATCCCCGACTTCGCGTCTCGGCTTGTTTTCACTCTTCACCAAAGGTACTGTACTTGGAGGTCTACACGACTCCGTGTCCGGCGCCGCTGGTGTTGGCTTGTTTGGAATGACTCCATCACGACGCCGTGTTAACATCTCATCGAAGCATTTTTGTTTCTAGACGCTATTTTTGAGTTTAATCTCTAAAAATTCATAACTTGACTTGTGTATGTTGGATTTTTTTCGTTTTGGTCTTGTTTTGTTTAGATAAATATTTCCTATTTTTCTAAACTGGTGTTGTGTCATTTTGTAGTGTTTTCATTGAGTTACTGTGTGTGTTGGTACAAATACTTTACACCTAGCGCTCTGAAGTTAAGCCTACTGCTCTGCCAAGCTACCAAGGGGGGAAAGCAGGGGTTAGCTGAGGGTGATTCTCTTTTACCCTGACTAGAGTGAGGGTCCTTGCTTGAACAGGGCGTAACCTGACTGTCAACCAAAGACCCCATTTCTAACAATGCTGAAGACATTTAGTGAACCTGTCAAAGCTAGAGTCATTACCCCTAGAATTGACAAAAAATGTAAACCTGCCCCTACGGACCCAGACTATACAGTATAACACACCAGGTTCCTCCAGACTCAGTGGTAGTTAGCACAGCCAGAAAAAGAGCTAACAGCCAGTCATCAGGAGACACTTCTCCTCCTGATAAGGAAAGCAGAAAATGTGATGCTGTTGCAAAAGAATAGCCACACAAGCAACTAACCAATGGAGAATTGCCAATTCTCAGGCACTGCTGGCTAGATATGATAGAACCCATTGGGATGAGATGCAAGAAATTATACAGCACCTCCCAAAAGAGCATCAGAAAGGGGTGCAACAAGTTGTAGAAAACGGAAAGGCTATAAGTAATAACCAAATAAGGTCTGCCCTCGATGCTGCTGATACAGCTGCAAGAAGCGTCAACACTGCCATTACAATTAGAAGGCATGCATTGCTGCGCTGCCTTCTAATTACCAGAACCACAACAGGCAGTAAATAACATGCCTTCTGATAAGAAACATCTATTTGGCCCTGAAGTAGACACCACTATAGAGAAACTGAGAAAAGACTCGGACACTGCTAAGGCAATGGTAGCATTATATACCACACCATATAGAGGCTCCTTTCGCACACCCCAGTTTAGAGGAGGATTTAAGCCACAATCCTCTGACGCGTCTACCTCCCAGACCAAGCAGGGAGAATGAACTCAATATCAAAGAGGGGGATTTAGAGGGTCCTACAGAGGACAATATTTCAGGAACAGAGGCAAGTTCCAAGCCTCAAAAAAAAGCACTACACCATTTAAGCAGTGACTTCCTTCTCACCCTTCCACTCGACACATCTCTTGTGGGGAGAAGATTACAGCAATTCCACTCTCCTTGGCAAAATAACAGACAATTGGGTATTATCAATTATCCGCAATGGCTGTTGCCTATAATTAATCTCCACCCCTCAAACATACCACCACGTCACCACAAATTGTCCCCAGAACACAACGTTCTGCTGCAAGAAGACGTACAATCTCTACTAACGAAACAATCAATAGAATTGGTTCCACATTCTCAACAGGGAACAAGAGTATATTCATTATACTTACTCATTCCCAAAAAAGATGGCACCCTCAGGCCCATCTAGGACCTCAGGCCTCTTAATCTATACATCCTGTCCGAACATTTTCACATGTTAACTCTGCAGGATGTCATTCCACTACTGCAAAAACAAGATTACATGACTGCTTTAGACCTCAAAGATGCGTATTTCCACATACCCATCCATCCAGCTCACAGAAAATACCTCAGATTCGTCATAGCAGGAAAGCATTACCAATTCAAAGTTCTGCCGTTCGGCATAACAACAGCTCCAAGAGTGCTCACAAAGTGTCTAGCAGTAGTAGCAGCTTACTTATGAAGACAGCACATTCACGTCTTTCCATATCTAGACGATTGGCTAATAAAATCAAGCAATTTTACACAATGCCAAAAACACACTCAATACATGATATAAACCCTACATACACCACGGTTCGCTCTCAATTACCTAAAATCACAACTTCAACCAGCACAAATACATCCTTACCTAGGTGCATTTCTAAATACTCAGAAAGCCCTAGCATATCCTAATACACAAAGGATACAGGCTTTCCAAAATCTCATACTACAAATACATCCAAATCAACAATATACTGTAAGATTCATCATGAAAATTCTAGGGATGATGGCATCTTACATAGCTATAGTTCCACACGCAAGACTTAACATGAGGCCCTTACAACAGTGCCTCTCACAACAATGGTGTAAGGCACACAGTCAACTTCAAGATCTAGTGTTGGTAGACCGGCAAACACATATGTCCCTTCAGTGGTGGAACCTCAGCAATCTAATGAAGGGGTGGTCATTTCAAGACCCTGTGCCTCAGTCCATAATCACAACAGACGCATCCATAATAGTTTGGGGAGCTCATCTCAACAATCATACCATTCAAGGGGAATGGGCTGCCAAACAAACAGTTTCACATAAACCATCTAGAATTATTAGCTGTATTTCTTGCCCTAAAAGTGTTTCAACCTCTTCTCAAACAGAAGACTGTTCTAATAAAAACAGACAACATGACAACCATGTATTACCTCAACAAACAGGGTGGGACACATTTATCTCAACTGTCCCTACTAGCCCAAACAATATGGAAATGGGCAGTTCACAATCACATTCATCTGTTAGCACAATACATTCTAGGGATAGACAATCAGCTGGCAGATCTCCTAAGCAGGAATCGCCAACAACTCACAAATGGGAGATTTACCCGCAAGTACTTCAAAAGTGGGGGACACCAGAAATGGACCTATTTGCAACAAGCGAAAAAGCAAAATGCCAAAACTTTGCATCCAGATACCCACATCCCCTATCCAAGGGCAATGTTCTACGGCTCAATTGGTCAGGGATATTTGCTCACACTTTTCCCCCTCTCCCACTCCTTCCCTTTCTGGTCAGCAAACTACGTCAAACGTCACTCACCATGATACTCATAGCCCCAATGTGGGCACATCAGCACTGGTACACAAGACTCCTAGATGTGTCCGAGGTACCTCATTCCAAACTCACATACAGACCAGACTTGTTAATACAGAAATAGAACAAAGGTCAAATAAGGCACCCAAACCCCAATGCTCTGTCTGGCGATTTGGCTCCTGAAGTCTTAGAATTTGGTTACCTTAAGCTTCCTTCAGAATGTATGGAAGTAATTAAACAAGCACGTAAACCTACTACTAGGCAATGTTACTCAAACAAGTGGAAAAGATTTGTCTACTACTGTCAATCTAAAAACACTGAACCGTTTACAACACCTTTACAAGATATTCTATGTTATTTATTTCATTTGCAGAAATCAAATTTAGCTTTCTCGTCCATGAAAGTCCACCTTACTGCAATATCTGCTTAGTTACAAAATATTCAACACACACTTCTCTGTTCAGAGTTCCTGTTATTAAAGCCTTCATGGAAGGATTAAAACGCATTATTCCACCCAGAACACCACCTGTTCCTTCCTGGAATTTAAATATCATACTTACCAGACTTATGGGCTCACCTTTTGAACCCATGCACTCTTGTCAAAATCAATTTTTAACATGGAAAATTGCCATCCTTGTAGCTATCACTTCTTTACGAAGAGTTAGTGAAATACAGGCGTTCACCCTTGAAGAACCTTTCTTCCAAGTACACAAACATAAAGTTGTACTTAGGACAAATCCAAAATTTCTAATCAAAAGTAGTCTCCTTTTCACATCAACCAAACAGTGGAATTGCCAGTCTTGTTTCCACAGCCAGACTCTGTAGCAGAAAGAGCTCTCTATACCTTAGATCTCAAAAGAGCTCTTATGTACCACATTGACAGAATTAAAGGTTTTAGAAAAACAAAACAACTTTTCGTTGCTTTTCAACATTCACATAAAGGTAATCCTATATCTAAACAAGGCTTAGCAAGATGGATTGTTAGATGCATCCAAACATGCTACATCAAAGCAAAGAGAAAACTTTTAGTCACTCCTAGAGCACATTCTATGAGAAAGAAAGGTGCATCAATGGCATTTTTAGGAAACATACCAATGGCTGATGTATGTAAAGCTGCCACATGGTCATCTCTACATACATTTACAAAACACTATTGTGTTGATGTTTTCTCACACCAACAGGCTACTGTAGGCCAGGCTGTATTCAGAACACTGTTTCAAACAACTTCAACTCCTACAGGCTAGCCACCGCTATTTTATGGGAGGACTAACTGCTTTGTAGTCTATGCATAGCATGTGTATCTCTGCAGCTACACATGCCATGGAACGGAAAATGTCACTTACCCAGTGGACATCTGTTCGCGGCATGTAGTGCTGCAGATTCACATGCACCATCCCTCCTCCCCGAAAGCCTGTAGTCGTTTAAGTTTAACATTTATACATATGTATATACATTTACATTTGCATGGGCATCTCTTTATATTCTTATACTCTATCACTCCTTCCCTTGCCCTTTGCGGGAAAACAATCTAACTATGGAGTCGATGCCCATGCGCACTGTAACCGAGAGGAGGAGTCACTCGTTCCCGTGATTCCGAAAAGACTTCTTCGCAGAAAAACAACTTGTAACACTCCAAGCCCAACACTAGATGTCGGAAGAGATATGCATAGCATGTGAATCTGCAGCACTACATGCCACGAACAGATGTACACTTGGTAGGTGACATTTTCCATATATATATATATATATATACACACTTTATACACACACAAACCGTAGAAATGCAAGTAGTTATTTCAAGTAACTATAACTCCTGGCCATGTAGTTTTCAGATCAATAATTTGCTGCAATTATATTATCAATTATGTCATAGACATATTACTGATGTAATATGTGGGATAATAAGCAGTGAGTGGCAAGGGTACCAGTTATGTACATTAGGGCACGAGTTAGTCACTTGAAATAACTCTAACTATAATAGCTGAATTCCTGTGGTGGTGTGCATGTAAATACTAACCCTAACTAGAACGTCCCTGTAACCTTCGGTTGTTTTAGTTACTTTCCAAGCGTTTGTAAATGATAATTCCTAACTACAACAACCTCTGTAACGGTTGTTTTTTTGGTTTTCTTTAAAGTGAATTTCTATGCGTTTTTCTTTTTTTTTATTACGTAGCAGGGGGGTTGGCTGAAGGGTCTGGCCTGTGGCCAACCGCCAACATGCATCCATCCTCCAGCCCCTCACTACGCACAACCAAATGGTTGGCCGCAGTCAACCCCTGCATGCATCCAACCCCACACCACAACAGAAAAGCAAGGAGACTGCACTCAAAAATGGAGAAAGCAGTGAAGGCTATGGAAAAGCAAGGATAAGGCACGCATTAAACGAGGAGAAAGGCAAGGAGAAAGTAGTAAAAACGAGTGAAAAGCAAGCGCACATCACACAAAAAACAGGGGAAAAAGCAAGGAGAAAGCATAGAAAACAAGGGAAAAAGAGGCAAAGGCACACAAAAAAACAGCGGAAACAGCAAGGAAAAACAGTGAAAATGAAGGAAAAGCCAGGAGAAGACACTCAAGATCTTACTGGACCAAGGTCTAGCTTTCTGCTGGATTTGGTGTCATTCCATTCAGCCGTTCAGGCTGAAGTTGTCGAAAAGCTCTATGGGAAATAACAAGAGAAACGCACATTAACTATCACCCCAAAACTTTCCATGCGGAACAAGACAAAATAGTGCACTTTTTTAGGAAGCTTTTCGGAAGATTCAGCAAACAGCACCAAAGTTAAAAGCCAATAAAAAAATGTTTTTCTTATGTAGACTGGATCCTAGATATAAGTACCTACTAGCAACCGCCGGTTGGTTGAGAGAGAGCGAGAGAAAATATATAGACAGCCTTTCTCTCACTCACACTGTCGCACACTCTCACACACTATCACTCACCCCTGTCATGGATGGAGATTGTACAAAGTAGGACTCCTCTGTGAGCTTGGCTACATTTAGGCCAAAGGGAGAGGGCAGATATGGAATAAAAATAATCTATCTGAATTTGTGGCATCACATAGCTTTTCCTCCTTTCTTGCCTTTTGGTTTGAGTAGAGATTGTCTGCCTCTGGTATAAAGACTCATTCTAGAATGCAGTGACTGTAAAAAAGAAGACATGATAATAAGCCGTGACCAATCTAGTTACAGACCCTTGAAACTGACCTATTGCAGGGATGTATGGTAGTGCAGAATTTAGGGGTTCATACATATTTGGCTCTCTTCTAGCCCACATTTCTGACCACAGACTTGGGTCTAAACTCAGTGCTTTGAGTGTCAAGTACCAGGAAAGATGTGATTCCATTTATGATCCCAGTTCCATACATTCGTCATTAAAACAATCCAAAACAATTTTAAAAGACATGTAGGAATTGGTTTTAAAACTAATAATTGCTTTCTTTTTTATTTATTTATTTATTTATTTATTTATTAAAGATGTTTTTTATTGAGTCAAATACAAGAACATTAACTTAACATTGCCAGGACGGAGATATGCAGTTGTGAATATATATGCATAAAGAATATTGTACTTATAAATGCATATTAAACATTTAAATGAATTAGGCATATACAGCAATATAGTATCAAAGACTCCAAGTTTGAATAAAGAAAGAGAAAGGGAGAGGGAGAAGAGCTATAGGGATAGAAAAGGGAATCAAGTGATAGCCATGTGGAGACAGAGGTAATAGACATTAGTTACAGGGAATGTAAGATGAAATAAGTATACATAAGAAGAAAAACAGGAAATATATTGGCAATTTTTTCAAAGGAGGAGAAAAATCAATTTCCTTCGCAGTGCGTGAGAGATAGTTACTTAATGGCAACCATAGCTGATGACGTTTGAAGAAAGTTCCTGTTGAATTAAGCTTATAGCTGTCAAGTCTATGACGATTGATGATAACAAACAGAATTCCACCACTGTCTGAGAGTAATGTTCTCCGAAGATTTCCAGTTAGAAGTAATAGAGATTGCAATAGAAAGCAAAAGGTCCACCAATTTTCCAAGAGGCCTGAATGAACTCCAGATATTGTGTATGCCACCCAAAAACAGTAATTCATATGACATTGGTAAGGAGATCTGATCTACTGGTGAAATGCAAGACCATATTGAGGACCAAAAAGTAGATGGGGATGGACAAGAAAAAAACATGTGAAAGTCAATACCCTGCTGAGTGTGGCAGTGCCAACAATTGTCATTTTGTGCAAGTTTGAGTTTGTAAAGGCGTACAGGAGTGTAGAAAAGTCCATTATAAAAAAAAAATAGGGTCTGCGTGAGGCTTCAAGTGTGTGTAGTGGAATGTATCTGATACCATATTCTATCCCATAAAAAAGTTGGCCAAACAACACAAAGATCTGATTCCCACAATGTCTCAAGAGGTGATTTGAGTCTAGGTGAAACAGACTCTTTACATTTTTTTTTATAAATTCCAGCTGCCCTAGGATTATTAGAAGTTACGATCGGGTGTGGAGATGATGCAAGAGAAGAATGATTATGATGCATAAGTTTATAGAGGGCCTCTTGGACCAGAATAGAAAGAATGATATATTGGGATTTCATGCGAATAGGGAGATTATAAATTGCTCAGAGAGTAGTAAAAGGGATGAGAGAGTCTTTATGATAAAATTTGGAAATGAGAAGAATACCTTTAGTCATCCAAGCCTTCCAACACAAGGTTTTACCTTGTTTCCTAAGAGAACTATTGTGCCAAATAAGACTGTTAAAGAGTTGATTAATGGGGGTAAGATGCGAAATGAAAAAAGGTTTCAGTAAGTTGACTGAATGAGAGATAGTGCTGGGCAACCAGAATTTTGGGGGGTTAGACATGAATATAATGGGTTTATGGGAAAAGGGAGAAATAAATGTTTCTTCCAAAGAGAACCATAGCTTTTGAGGGGCACCATTGAGTGTAGATTACTAGGGATGTATTTGCTTAATGCCAAAAGATTTGTGATAAATTAAAAAGGAAAATTAACTCCACCTTGTACTTTAGAAAGTTTTAATTTCGAGAGAGAGATTCAGGATTGTTTACCGTTCTACAGAAACTTCGATAGAATTTTATCAACTGAACTAAAAAATAGTTTAGGTATCTTAATAGGAAGCATCATAAGGAAGAAGTTCATGATAGGGAGAAGCATAATCTTAATGGTGTCCAAGCGGCCCCACCTCGTGAGATATAACGGAGACCATTTCTGTGTGAGATCTACAAGCTTTGCAGATAAGATTTCTAAATAAGTCTTTAATGTATCCTTGAGAGTAGTGCAGTACCATACCCCCAGGCATTTAATCTTAGAAGAATTCCAAGATAATCCTGCATCAAGGAATACAGAGCCAGTGCAATGAGCATTACGTGGTAAGACCACTGTTTTGTCTATATTAAGTTTATAGCCAGATACATCAGAATATAGGTTGAGCTCATGCAGGAATGCAGAAAGAGAAGTGTCAGGGTGAGACATGAACAAAAGAATATCATCAGCATATGCCATAAATTTGATGTGTGCATTATTAATCTGAAACCCGGTAAATTGTTCAGTCGTTTTTAATTGGTATAGAAAAGGTTCGAGAGCCAAAATAAATAGTAAAGGAGTTAATGGGCATCCCTGACGAGTACCCCTTTTAAGAGGGGAAAAAAGGAGATCGGATATCATTTGAAATAACCGAGGAACATGGTAAGGAATATAAAATGTCAGAATTTAGTACCTAGTCCATGCCATTCCAATGCCTTCAACATGAAACCCTAGTAGACCCTATTGAAGGCCTTTTCCGCATCCAATGATAAAGCTGCCAGAGGAATATATATAGTTCGGTAAATTGTAGAGGTTGGTCTAAAGATGAGATGTCAATCTGCAGTGGGTCTCTTGGTTTGAGATTAGAGAAATATTGGTTGAGAGATTCAACTGTTGGCATGTGTTCTGGAGTGCACAGGTCCTTATAGTAAGAAGCGAAACACAATGATATATCTTTATCTCTAAAGTGTTTAACACCATTGTTATCTGTGATAGATTTAATAGTTGTTTTTTCTTTTCTTTGTTTCAAATATCGAGCTAGAAGAGAACCAGCTTTTTTGTTACCACCATAATATCTGGCATTTATTTTCAGGAGGGTGCTGCATGCTTGCTCAGTGGTATACTGGTTAAACTCCATTTTAGCTGAGACTAGTGCTTCAAGATGTGATTTACTAGTTTTTTGAGTATAGTATTCATGTTCTAGGGACTTTATATTTTCAAGGATGGAAGTCGATTATTGTTGAGCAGACTTTTGTTTTTGAGTGAGCGTAACTTATGATGAAACCCCTAGAGGCTGCTTTGAATGTATCCCACACAGAATGACATGATAGTTGATCACTATCGTTGATGTGGAAGTATTCTTCTATAAACTTACTGTAGGAAGCGATAAAAGTAGCATCTAAAAGTAGAGAGTTATTAAACCTCCATGAAGATGTTTTAGAACCATTAAGAAAAAGATCAAGGTCAGTAATCACAGGTGCGTGATCTGAGATCAAAATAGCACCGATTTCAGAGTTGACCATATGTTGCAATAAACCTTTACTCAGAAAGATATAATCAAGCCTAGAATGGAAATGGTGGGTAGGAGAATAAAGAGTATTCCAAGAGGTCGGGATTGCATATTCTCCAGGAATCAGAGAGAGAATGCTGTAAAATAAAGTTTTTAAACCTTTGTGGGAGGCATGTGGAATTAAATGTGACGTGGAACGTCTGTCCAAAAATGGATCGAGAATTTGGTTGCTGTCACCACCTATTAGTAAATTGTTTGAGGAATGTTCAGAGACAATATGTGAAAGATTCTTCCAAAAATGTGGATCTGGATGTGTGGGGCCTTATATATTTAGGATAGTAAGAGAAAAATTGTCAATTGTAAATGTAACAAGTACCCAGCGACCTTCTGTATCTCGATGCTGTGAAATTATGGTAGGTTTGAGAGATTTATGACAGAGTATAATTACCCCATTTTTGTTTGTGGTAGAAGTGGAGTAGAAAATGTCCCCCACCCATTGTTTTTTAAGCTTAATTGCCTCAGAGTCGTTGAGGTGAGTCTCTTGCAACAAAGCAATTTGGCATTTCAAATGAGCTAGGTGAGATAAGACACGCTGACTTTTAATGGGGTGTATAAGCCCCTTAACATTCCAAGTTGCATAACAAGAAGTATTAATAAACAACTGCTGTAACAAGGAAAAAACTAGGCATATCAATTTTGCAAAAGCAAAGAAATGGGAAAGAAACAAGATAGTAAAGAAAAAGAAAAGGAGGAAGATGTCCTCCAGAAGTTGTATATACATTGATGCAGCAATACAGGGACAAAGTCCACAAAAGCTAAAGAAGGCAAGATAGAAAGTGAATACCCTGAAAGGTAGAGGGACAGCTTAGAACCTGAAAAGACAGGCAAGAGTGGCTTCAGCACAAGAAAAGTGATATTAAAACATATGAAGGCGAGTTTCAAGGAAGAAAAAAAAACATACAAACGAAAAATTTAGCATTCAGGAGGCCAAAAAACGTAATAACTACAGTAAAGAAGTGTGACATGAAGAACAATAAAAATCAAACCTTACCAGTGGAACGTGTAGAACAATTTGGATGGTGAGAAAGGGATACTGTTGGGAAAGGAACATGAGGATTGCACAAAGAACACTATCTAAAAAAAAAAATAGGAAGATGCAGAGAAGGAAAACCATGGATATAAATACTAAACATAACCATTACTATTAAACTGTCCAGAAAAAAAAAAGAAAGGACATTAAAGACAAATTAAATTATATCTTCAAGTAATTGCAGATGCTCCTAGTTCCATTGCTTCTGTTTTGTGTTGGTTAATAAAAGTTTGTAGTGCTGAAGGTTCCTCAAACGAGTAAGATTTGTCCTTGAATGTAATTTTGAAAAGGCATGGGTGAAGAAGACCCTATTGAATATTCAAGGATTTGAGTTGTGGACGTAAGTCCAAAAACTGTTTGCGACGTGCAGCTGTAGCAGGAGAGAAGTGTTTGTGTTGGGACCATTGCTCCTCAATAAGTTGCAAAGAGGCATTAGTGTCCATCATAGAGGGCTTTAACGCACGCAATTCCTCCATGACATCATCTAGAGTAAGATGTGTAGGTGATTTGGAGGGAGAATCAAGGTCTTTTTTTTGGGCACTTGACAGAGGAGGTGTTAGGTGTTGTGTTTTTCGCAATTGCGCCAGCAGCATGAGATGAAGAGGCACTATCCTTTAAAAAGTCTGTAGCACTATCCATTGTTAAAGCTGATGGTAGAGAAGATTTAGTCATATGTGTGCACACCACTCGAAGAGGATTATTAGACCTGGAGTAAGAGGATGACTAGCTGCTCTGAGAATTATTTGGTCTCCCCATAAAAGCCAGCAGCAATTTGGTAATAGGAAGCCAGCAATGTGAGGTGATGAAGAAATTATATTACGATGAGAAGCTGCTGCAAGAAGTTTCCAACAACAGAGCAAAATATAATGAAAAATATTTAAATAGAAAATCCTAAATTATTCCCTTATAACAGGCATGACGGAATACCACAAGAGCAAAGCACTTTACTGCACATAGTCAAACAATTGGTGAATAGTTTTAAGGGAACCTTCTGAAAAGGATAAATCCCCTCCGTCAAAGGAAACCATTTACCATGTTATGAAGAGCAAATTTGAGAGAGCTCCTTGACAACAAGAGCTGCCAGTGAATACTGAAAGTTTGAAAGAGCTCCTTGACAACAAGAGCTGCCAGTGAATACTGAAAGTTGAAAACCTCCCTAAATGTATTTGAAGAGAGAGGTCAAAAGTTCAGCTGACTGTCAGAAGGTAATAAATATTCCATTGCAGAGGAAATTAGATTTGTAGAATGACATCCAGGCTAGCAGTTAAATGTCAAATAGAAACATCTCTGTGAAAGTTTAGGTTTATGCAGAGGCTTATGGAGTGAAACGCAAATGATGCAGATAAATAATTACCTCAGGCCCTCACATGAAGTCTCTGAAATGACTTCAAAACTCGATGTCTCTGTAAGATAAAGGCATATTTATGCAGCGGCAGAGCTCCAGTGCTAAAAAATGCTGAAGAAATGAATCATTTTGATGTGAAAACATCTTCCTTCCTTCCTGGAAGTGCTGAAGCCTCACAGAGCTCTAAAGAGCAGCGGCCATCTTGCGTGACCTCTGGCCATGCCCCCCATAATTGCTTTATTTAAAACACTTTTTTTCAGATAGTGGCAGACCTGCGATTTCTAGTCAATCACAAAACATGCCTTCAGTTGGAATGTTGCGTGACTGCTCATTAATAAGACCGCCACTATCTTGTGTTATCATCCACATCTAGAAGCAGTATTTGCTGTACTCTGCCCAGTATATACCCCAGTGCAGTTCAGATTTGGAAGTGAGGCTTGAATTGCCCCGTCTCAACGGATTACCTTGTTAAATTGCAGAGGCTCACTCCTTCAGTTGCTATTCAGTCTTTAGAGTTTAAAATCACCCCCCACCCAGGAACCTGGAATACGAAGGCCTAAAAAATAATTTGTCCACAATGCTAGATTTTATTTTTATATATAAGAACGTGTAAATATATAATTTTCTTCTTTATTGAAATCAAAGAAACTTCTGTTGTTTGATGTCCAACCTGGTGGTGATACACTGCACACTGTCCAAAAATTAGTCTTTCGTGGGACTACAGTTGATATAAAATTGTGAACACCTGATTAAAGCCGATTTTTCAAATTGTTTATTGTACAACTTTCCTACTTGTGTAAATAAAATCTAATACGAAGAATAGAAGGTTATTTAACTTTTGTTTATTTACATTGCTTACCTAAAGCACACTACCGCAGATCTTTTGAGGGAATGTGAGTGATGTTTTAAGTTGTCACTGTTCGTTTTTTTGTATGTGTAGTGATTTTGTTGTTTGTCCATTTATGTTGCATCTTAAGTTTATAGTTCAAGCCTAGTGTTTTCACTCGACCCTCTCTCAATACCCTCTGGTCTTCATCTCTGGTTGCACACAGACACCCTTTCTGCACCTTCTGCTACTGTTCTTTCTGAGGCCCAGCTCTCTGATCCGTTTGCACCAGAGCCAGTCTCAAGTGCCACCTCCAGTGAGACATCTGCGCCCTCTGGCACTTCTGCTACTCTAGCTGCTGTCACTACTGAAGTTGATCTTTTCGGAGGTTAGTTTGGTTGCTTTTTCTGTAAAGTTACTTTTACTCCTATCATCTGGGAAACTTACGGATTTAATCGTTTTCTTTCATTGCTGTCTACGATAATTTTGTAGTCGGTGATGATTTAGTAATATGGGTAAAACTTTGTTTGCCAAAGTATACTGAAATATGTTTTACGTTCTTGGTATTTTGAAGGTTTATGCTTGTTCCTTTTACGTTACTTTTTTTTAAAGAATGTATTGTGATGCATAGGAACTGGGCGCTTAGGTGTCTGCGATTTACGTTCTGTGCTTTAGAAATAAAATAAAAGTGTTGACCTTTGAACATTTTTGAAAAACAGGCATGGGCTAGTTGTAAAATGGCAGCTGAAATGAATAATTGGTCTTTCTTCATCTAACTTTATTTTCCGTATGCTCACAAGACTTTTTGGGTTGACTCTTTAGTCCTTGGATGATCCTTCGATGAAATATACTTTTTTACCTTACACATTTTGAAGCCAGCAAACTACTTTGTTTAAAGATAATTTAATTAACCAACTGTTTTCTAGCAAACAATCAATCAGTAAGTTAACACACGTTTCACAGAATGCGCATCTTCTGAGAGTGGATGCACACACCAAGACATATTTATGAGATTTTTGCTTCATGATTGCACCATACATCGTGATACACGCGTAATGCAAACCTCTAAGTAGGATTTTAAGCCACGTAATGCCACTTTGAGTGACTGTGAATGGCTTTAAAAATCTGGAGTAATGCAACTGTTGGAAAGTGGATTATTAGTAGTGGTAAGTATGAGCCTACCACTTGTAATAAGGCCACTAATCAAATATAGGTTCATTAAAGGTCCCAGTAAAATAGCCCCCTGCACAACCCTTGGTTGCTGTAACTGAGCAGGCAGGCCCAACTTATGAGAAAAGAGTGTAAAGCATTCAAAAACACCAATACAGCAAATATGTGGAACACAACACACAATAAAAATCCTACACCGCTTAATAAAAAATAGGTAATATTTTTATGAGTAAATAGACATTAAAACGACAAAAATCGAGTGTAGGGAACCAGAGAGATGATTTTTTTTTTTAAAGAATAAACACTTTCTGGTGCTTAAGAACACTAAGCACCCAACTTTACCAAATTTCTCTAGACTTCAGGAGGTGTTTCCTCAAGTCTTCCTTGCAGGTACAAAGGGCCCAAATACAAATCCAATGGTCTGGAATCTCCAGGATGGTCCTTGGAACCAGAGTTATTATTTTTTAAAGAATAAGCACCTCCCAGAAACACAAAGTGCCAACTTTACCAACAATCTTCAAACTTCTGCAAACTTCAGGAGTTGTTTCCTGAAGCCCTTCTTGAAGGTGCAAAGGGTCCAAAACACAAATCCAAGGGTCTGGAATCTTGTACAATGATTCCACAATGCACCTGGCCAAATCTGTAAAAGTCCACTGGATGCACTCCAGGCTAGGGACTCTGGCTGGGGATGATACAGGTGAAGCTCTGTTAACCGGTAGCTGCAGGGAGTCCACTCCTGAGTTTCTCTTGAAGCAGGGCACCATCCCCAGGGATGCAGTACCAGATTGTGCAGTAGGCATAGTTCACTCAGAAGTGCAGGCCAAGGGTACAGTTCCACATTCCAACAGGGCAGTCCTTCTTCCTTTTGTAGTTTCAGGCAGCAGGTCTGAGAGGCTATGCACCTCTCACATATTTATTCCCAGCTCCTAGGCATCTGGAAATGGGCATCCTGACCAATAGAATGCAGAGTGACACCCAGATGCATGACCACTTCCTCCAAAGTGTGGCATATTCCTGTCACAAAAAGCACCATTCTTCTAAAAACCATGATGGCTGAAATTTCAGCAGAGCAGTAAGAGTTGACTGAACCATCTCTCAATGTGGCTCATTTCCATAGCTCTCCTAACATCTGTAAATTCCTTCTTTAAACCTGGTATCTGGCTCAGGGGTCCAGAAGGTGGGGGTTAGGCAATCTGGTATTCCCTCCTGCCCTGCTGTCCTTTGAGGCTGTATATTTTATTACCCCTCCCCCTGCTCCAGCATTCCTATGTAGCCCCAGAGCTGCCCTTCACCAGATAGACTCTCCCCTGGACAGCCACTTATCACTTAACCAGGCAGCTCTGCTAATCCTGTTAGCACTGACCAATCAAAGGGGACCTTCAAAGGACAAATTTTGGTTTACCGAAAGAAAAGCCTTATAACTTATTTTCTGTACAAATTGTGATAAATTCACCAATGTGAAATTGCTGGGATTATCAAAACAAATCTTAAGTCCTTGAATGACTTTTCTATGCTTTTCCTTACTATAATGAAAATAAAATACAATATTGCTATGATAGCCTTTTAAGGCCAGTATCTACAATGGGGGAAACGTGAAATGATCAGTTTTTCCCTCACCAGGGTTTATAAAACATTTTATATGTCCCCTACTTATAGTTACATGATCCTCCCTCCCCCGGTATACCTAGAGTGGACCATGTGGGTATCTAATGTGAAAATATAGAAGATCATTACATTTAAAGTGCCTATAACACCAAAGTCAAATTAGGACATCATTTCCATTTAAATGCAGTCTACAGAGTGAGGCTGCATGTACAAACAGAAAACCTCCAGCTGTGCCCACATGCAAAGGGCAGCAATTCTGCTGGGCCCCTACTCCCATGCCCTCTTATAAACTAGGGTCTTGTATGTAGTTGGCGCCCCCTTGCCATGCTAATTACTAGGGACTCATAGGGGCTGTCATGCAAATTGTATTAAGTTAACTTTTAAAGACAGGCTGCAAAGCAGGCCTGCATTTAGAAGGACAGAAAGAAAACAGCAGTTCACACATGCAAGTGTAGACCTTCTGTGGGCGTCTAATCTCCATGCCCTATTATATAGCATGGGCTAATAGGCAGATTGTACCCCCTTGCCCTATAATATACTAGAGGCTTACAGGGTCTGTCAGGCCAATTGGAAGGGTACCCTAATACATAGTGTAATACATGAGTGTTTTTTAACATAGCACTTGCCTGGGTCTGGATAACAGAGCCCAGGGCACAGTCAGTCATTTACCATCAGCATCAGTCAGCAACAAAACATGGGTATGAACAGGGCAAAAATATGACTTTGCAACAGCAATGCAGCGCAAATTGCTGTGTTGCATTACTCTATGCAAGGGAGGCGTCCCATGGGTGTCAAAATGTAAGTCATATAGTTTTTTAGGCATTCCCAGATTTACCAAATCTGGTGAACCTAGAAATGAGCCACAAAGATACGCTTCCCCAGGAGAGGTGTAACGAGGAGAAATATCTTTTTCTCCTCGTTACTTCCTCTTTCTATGTGTGCTGTAGCACACATAGAGGAATATGCCTCTAAGGATTGTTTTTGTGCAGGAAGGGGCCCCTTCCTTCACAAAAACAATCCTGCATGCAACATAGGCACCCTTGCACCATGGTGAAAGGGTGCCTGCGGTGGCACCAAGCAGTCCATTGTGCACCAGTGCCTTCGAAAAGGACAGAAATGCACCGTATGCCCTAAATACATCGCATTCCTGCCCTTTCCAAGTGATGCAGTGCAGCGCAGCAAGGTGTCTTGCTACCCTGCACTGTGCCTTTGCCATAAATATGGTTCACCGGTTTTTCTTGCTATTTCATAAACTGTGGGGGCATATTTATGAAATTGTCACGTAGCGCAGCGTGGTAAAGACGCAACGAAAACCAGGCCCTTTGTTTCCAGGAGGCAGGGATACTTTTATTATATGTGATGGTGCTGCAATGCAGTTTTTCCTGCTTCAACACCCTCCGCATGATCCGAAAGATCTACAAATGGATCCCCACCGAAACCAGAAGAACAGTCACCCAAGCCCTCGTAAGCAGCAAACTGGACTATGGCAATGTCCTCTACGCAGGAACCACGGCCAAACTCCAGAAGAGGCGGCAACGCATCCAGAACACCTCTGCATACCTCATCCTGGACATCCCCCGCCAGCGCCACATCACAGGCCATCTGAGAGACCTTCACTGGCTCCCAGTCAACAAGAGAATCATCTCCAAACTCCTCACCCACGCTCACAAAGCACTGCACAACACAGGACCGGAATACCTCCACAGACGGCTCTCCTTTCTACACCCCGACCCAGCATCTCCGCTGCCCTGGCAACCGTCCCACGGGTCCGCAGAACTACAACTGCCGACAGATCATTCTTGCACCTTGCCGCCCAGACGTGGAACACTCTTCCCTCCCACCTGCGTCAGCCCAAAGACCTCCTCACCTTCAGGAAACTTCTCAAGACCTGGCTGTTCGAGCAGTAGCAGCATCCTCCCCCTCCCCCACCTCAGCGCCTTGGGACTCTCACAGGTGAGTTGTGCGCTTTACAAATTCCTGATTGATTTTATGGCCATTAGCAGTTCCACTGCCTGATAACTCAGTTTTTGAATAACTAAGCTATAGTCAGAATCTGCGGTTTCCCATACTTTGTGTACTTCTGCCACCTAGTAGGCAAATCTTAAAAAATAATATATATATATATATATATATATATATATATATATATATATATATATACTTGCATGCTATAAAATAAGATGCGGCAGTTGAAGGTAACAGACGGTATTGAAAATGAGCCCCATAATCTTGCTGTTATGCACTAGTCCTTCATCTGCCTTTTCTTAGACGTTGCTGTCCTGAATTTGCCAAAATGTCGAAGACCTGTCTGTGTTAAGAAGACGGTTCGTGGATTCTATTTTCTCATGTTCACTATGAGGTACCTACTCAGATGCTTCCAACCTAATCCGTTAGAAGATACCAGCGTGAGGGCAGAGTCTGAACACTGTGCTGTGAGTACTGTTTACCCTCAGGTACCACTGGGAGAGGCTAGAAAAGCCGTGACATGGCTCGAGCCAAATGACTGCCGTGGCCCCCTCTCGTCGGTATGTTCCATGTGCATGACTCCCTGCAACCGAGCCAGGGCACCGCTTGTGCTGAAACATAAAGACGTAGCGTCATGCTAGATGAAGGACAGCTGCACCCACTTCGGTTATGAAACAAATCCGAAAGATATGTTTTCTCTTTCTATTGAAATTGCAATCTAGTGAGAAATGTGTGTAGAGTGCCGCCTTGTTGCATGTCACGGAACTGCCGCATTAATCCTGAATCCCGCAACCGAGCGTAACGATAACTTCTTTCTCCTGCCCATCGTTTTATTGCCTCTTTTGAGGCTGTTACATGGGAATCAATGTGTTTTGATTGTTTGTTCCATGCTGAAGTTCTGCATAGCGATTCTCTTAGGCGCTCTTGACCATTTGCTGTTGATTCACATCCGTTTTGCCTGCCAAGTTTTCTTGAAAGTTTTATCACATAGCCTCGTCTGGATTTATCATATGGGGTGCACAAGATGCAGGTTGGTCTGGAAATAGATTTGCTGTATAAATCGTTGTCCTTCCCTGTAAAACTAGAGACAGGAATAAATGGTTATTGTGGCTACATTGCATTTAGTGTACCTGGTAAACCTGAGCACGAGTCCTGCTTCCCCAATAGGAAAAAAAACTCGGTGATCCCAGGCTAAGCATTTCTTTCACCATGTCTGATTTCCTTTAAATGCTAACTTTTGGAGTATCTAAAGGCGATTAAGTTCAATGTGCAGTGCCCCAGAAAAAAAAGATCATAGAGATTTAATAAAAGTTAATGTTGCTCCATCAACTGTTATTTATCATTTTCGTAGCGTCCAACAAAAATATCAGTGTCTCTTGGTTCACTCACGGCAGTATCATTAAGACAATGTATTTTTCTAAGTTTATTTAGCACTTAACACATTTTGTAAGTGTAATTGTATACAGTTATTTGATCTAATATATTAAATTAAAACACACACTTTAAAAAAACTGTATAAATGCATAGCCTCTTTCCATACATGAACATGCCATCTGCTGCGCATTCTCATGATAGAACTTTAATGGCTCAGTTTGTACTTTTGCACTTTGGGACAAATCAGTGTCTTAACCTTGATCTTGCTCCGTGTTTAATGGCTCACCCACCTTTCCTCGTGTCATGATACCATAGTTGGCTATCACAACAGGAAAATCTTGGATGTAATGCTGAGGACTAGGCAGAAGAATAGACAGAGTATTATAAAGGCTGACCAGGCCCCTATTGTGGCATATTCCTCTAATGAACATACAATAAGAAAATTCCTGCTTAACAACTCTAGGCACTGTTTCCATTTTTGCCGAAGTCCAGCTAGGAGAGTGTACTAGGATTATCAGACGGTGCATAAAACTCTGTTAATGGCTTTATCATCCAATGGCTCTTCGAATCGCTGAGTGCCTGAGGACCTGGCCCTACCCAAATGCACTGATCTACGCTTTAGTTCTTCAAATGTTTCATGCACAAAATACTTGGGTGCTTCTTCTATTCAGGAACGTAGATTAATTTCTTGGTCTATTGATTGCTAAAAGAGAGACAATTCTAACAGATCTTTTATTTTATTTTATTTTATTTATTTTTACTTTTTTTTTTTAGGAGAGATGATGTCCTTACCCCAAACACCTCGTCTCCTCTACTCACTCATTGTCAGGCATTACATTGTTGCTTCTAGGCTTTTGGTCACCAGATTATCAAACGCTTTTGACAAACTTATTGGCATGATGCCATTTGTTATAAATTTACATCAGGAAAACATAGTTGCCTCTGTCTTGCCAATGGATAAGAGAAAAACGTGGATTCCTCCATTTTATTGAGGCTTTGCCTTGAGTCAATTTTGTCGTTTTTTTTTTTTTGCAACTTTAATGGTTCTAGAATATTTAACTAGACCAATCTCAATAACGGACACAGTATGCTGATGAGAGCCCCTCAGTGCTTTCTCGATCTCTGGCCATTCTTTGATTTTTGATTTCTGTCCCCACTGCACCAGCACACCCCTTTTTGATCTGCTGTTGCCAAACCATGTGACTTCGTGTTATTTTAGGAAGAGCAGCAGGCGGTGTGTGCATTGTTAGGGTGAAGGTAGGCCTGAACTAAAAAACAAAGCTGTGTTTCGCTTCATTGCCGGGCTACCACGCTGGCCTTCTCCCTTTTCCCTGCTTTTTAGGGTTGAGCCTGCGTCGCATGCGCTCGTGCATGCATATCGCTAGCGAGATGCTTTAGGTATTAGAAAAGGGCTTGGAGCCCCGTCGACGTCACGTCAGTGTCTTTCACTGGCAAGTTGGCTTGCCTGTTAGAATCCGCTTCTTTTGATTAGTGGAAGGCACACATATGTCATGGCTTTTCCGGTGGTTAGCCCTCCTCGAGCGCAGCGACCAAGTACAGAAAACATGCGAGGCTCGCTGAGTTTGTGGACTACTTTTTCTCTATGTTCGCAGCGCGATCTCACTGGGCAGAAGTCGGGCGCTTCGCATACTATCGACCTTGTTACATAGTTAATTGCACTTTTGCCGGTTATGTTCATAATTGCACTTTTGCCGATAGGTATTATTATGTGTAAACTGTAGCTGCGCAATCGTGCAGTTTTTTTCTTTTAATGCAAGAAAAATCCAGTTGGGAGTTTACAACTGTGAACAGCTGTAACTCCGACAAATGCGAGACCCTAGTGCATTGCAAATGCTTGTTTTCTAGTGGTGGAACAACTGTCGCGCTTGTTTTCTTGCGTGGTCAGACCTAGCTTTCACGGTTATTTTTGTGAGGAGGGCCCTAACCCCAGCTACACTTCTGTGATTTTCTATTTTTGCAGGACATGGCATTGAAAAATCTGCATAGCTTCACTAACAGTGCTTTTGTGTTTCATGGTCCTTGTTTAGTCCACCTGAAAAAAAATCCCCCTCGATATCACCACAGTGGACAAGGAGTATTTGAAGTTCCCAAGTCCTTATGTAAAGGTTTTACTGGATTTCAAAACTACAGATTCTGTTTTGAACACTACAACTATTTCCACAGGATATAGTGCTAAGATGGCAAAATTGTACAAACATTGTAGCAAAGTTCAGGAGCTTAAGAACAGGGGACAGATTTTCTGCACACAATTCTGTGCCACTGTGTTAAGAAATGTAGCAAGTTTCCAGGCAAAGGCATTCCAGCTGCATTCTGTTTTTATTCCTGCCACCATAGTCAGACGTTTGGCCTCTTTGAGTACTTGAGTACCCTTAATAAGGTTTTGAGTAGTGTACATGAAGTTATTGAATTAGAGTGGACTGTCCAAGTTTGCATGAGAATGCACCAATAGAAATTTACACATAAAACTCCACAAAATAGATATATCCATCCCGTTTATGAAATGTTTGAAACAGGAATATCTTTATGGCAATGCAGTATTACGTTGAACTGTGGAAAGGCAAATACTTATGATGTTTTAGCTTTTCTGCGTAAACCTTTTGAAAGTCTGTCTTGTAAAATGCTTTTAGAAGGTCAAAGCATACGTTTTACGTTACTGAACAAAAAGAAGTATGATTCTTAGCTCGGGACTTCAGTGGCTATTGCAGTATTCCTTTTAAAAAGCATTCAATTTTTCTGTTGGTGAATTCCTTTTATTAAAATGAGTATTTTGTTTGAATTTGGAAGGCATATATTTTCAAGGATTGTCGAAGATGGCCCTTTGTGCAGGGCCATCCCCAAACGTTTGTGTTCACCCTCCTAGTTTCTGAATCTGTTTTTGTTGGCTTTTAGAACTCTGCACTCTTTACTACTGCTAACAAGTGTTAAAGTGCTTGTGCTTTCTCCCTAAAACATGGTAGAATTGGGTTATACCCAATTGTCATATCTTGTGTACTTGTAAGACCCTAGTAAACTGACACTACCTGTGGCCAGGACTTGTAAATTAAATGCTGGTAGTGGGCCTGTAGCACAGATTGTGCTGCACACTTAAGTAGCACTTACAACCTGTCTCAGGCCTTCAATTGCAGCCTGTGTGTTTGCACGTTTTTAAAATGCCAATTCAACCTGGCAAGTAAGCCTTTTGCCAGTCCCAAACCTTCCTTTTTAATACATATGTAACCATTAGGGAAGGCGCTGGACAGCCCAGAAGGCAGTGTTATATATTTAAAAAGTAGGACATGTACTTTTAAGTGTTACATGTCTTGGTATTGAAAAATTTGAAATGTGTTTCTCACTACTGCAAGGCCTACCTCTCCAATAGGATAACATTGGAGTTACCTTATTATTTTTTATACGTGCAATTCCCAAATGGGGCTAGGTAAGCAGTTCATGTCTGGTGTCTCAGGAATTGTAATGAAAACCCTAATGTATGGTGAAGTCAGATTTTAAATTGCAATTTTGAAAATGCTTCATTTCCTGTCTAAGCCATTTGGTGGTTGCAGCTTGCAGGGTTACATGACTGAGCATGGGAGAAAGTTGGACTTTGTATATTCCTCCTAGACATCCACACCCAATGGGAACCATAGGTGTACCTGGATGGGCCATCACTGGGAGGATGGGAGGGAGGAGCTTGACCAGCTCCCTTCACTTGAAAGACTGTGTTTTGTCTCCACACAAAGGGCCAGGTCAGGGGGAAGGCAGGGTATCTGTGCACTTCAAAGGTCTACCTCTAGAAGCTTCTCGCCGTTTCAGAGGCACAGATGGGTATGTATATACAGGACCTCAGACACCACCACTTCAGTATACCTTTGGACTTGGATACTCTGCCAGGAAGAAACTGCTGTGCTGCTGAATTAACTGCCACTCTGCTGGACTGCTGCTCTGGAGAACTGCTATACAGCTGTGCTGACATGCTTATCTGCTGCTGTCTTGCCTGGGTGAGAAGGACTGGACCTGCTTCTCTTATACGCAGAGTGACTCCAAGGGCTAGTTGGGTGGTCTCCTGATCTGAAGGCTCAGATACACAACAGGTTCCAACAACCTTGGACCTGGACTTTGCCATTTGTGAGTCTACCCTGACAAGTGGTGCCACCCCACCACAGTCCTGGCCCCTCGGAAGCGGGCTTAGGTTTCTCTGCCAGCCTGTGGATCCAGCAGAACTGACACATCTCCTCTGTTGCATGGTGAAAACCTAAGCAGAATGGATGCATTGCTGCTGCTGTGTGGATTGGACTTGTCACAAAGATCTGCATCTCAGCCTTGCAGCTCCTCAGAACCAGCAAATCACCCTGACTACATGTTGCATTCTCAATGCCAGACTTCACATCACAAGCCCTATTAATGGAATCCTCAATGATGGCGCAGGACTTTGCATCGCAGCCCTGCTTCATCTCAGAACTGACACATCACGTCTGCTGCGTGACACAACTGCAACTTGGATCCTCACAATGCTCTGCAAACCAGCATTTAAGGTACTCTGTTCGGCAGGCCTTACTGGATCCCTCAGGCTGTCCATGCTCCATCACAGTCAACCTGAACTTGTGACTTTGTCCCGGTCTGGTGCAACCTGCTATCCACAGTTGGAGCTTTTTGCTTTTTAACACTATTTTTACTAAAATCTTTAAAATGTTATGTCTCCCTTTTAAGCTTTTGTAGGTTTGGTCTTGTTTTATTTATTAAAGGATGTTCTATTTTTCTTACTAGGTGTAGGACCCTTTTGCGTGGTGTTTTCACTTTATTACTGTTTGAAGTGTTGCACAAATACTTTACACATTGCCTGTAAGTTAAGCTTGACTGCTCGGTGCCAAGCTAATAGAGGGTTGAGCACAATCTAATTTAGGATTGGCTTGTGCCTCACCCTGACAAGGATTGTGATTGCTGCTTGACCAGTGCTCACACCCCAATCACCAACAACCCAATTTCTCACAAGAGTGTAGTAGTCTCAACTAATTTGAAAACTGAAAAAGGCAAATTTACTCAGGTTCTCAGCATATTTCTGGAAGAGGACAAATTGGAAAATGTGTAACGACTAACAGTAAAGGAATGCTGTAATTTCATCACGTAACATCACATAGATCTCACTGCTCTGCAGCATTTTAAATTGAGCAATTTGTTCCATCAACAACAAAATGGAAAATATTTTCTTGCAGTCTCAAACACTCTACTTTCTAGAGAATGTATATTCTTTTAATGGTGCCAGCTTTCAAAATCAATAGATCCTGAGAGAAATGGTATTGTTCTTGAGGGGGGTGAATTGTCTTCTTAAGCAACGGCCACAATTCTTGTCGGGGTGAACCACAAAAGTCACTAAATTAACCTGTGCTTAACCCTCTGGAAGCTTGGCACAAAAGCAGTCAGGCTTAACTCAAAGGCAATTAGTAAAGTATTTATGCAGCACCTCAAACGGTAACAAAGTAGGGGGGGTTGTGGACAAGCAACATGGCCGGTGGGACACACTCCTAGTGAGCTACCGCTTTCCGGTGGAATCCTGTAATTATCCTGGGGTGCCTGAGGCAAATGGTGCCGTCCCCCTGCATTGGGACGGTGCACTGAGATGTCCGGTGCATCACAGTCCCCCTTTTTTGGGAGGTCGCAGAGGCAGGCGCTGAGGCCGTGTCTGTGGGTCTCTCCTGAGCTGTGCACGAGGTGGCTGCTGGGCCCGAGGGCTCGTGTGGAGGCAGTGAGCTGGCGACTTGGCTGTGCTGCCGACTTGGTGGGCCTGCTGGTCACGCGGCCCCCTTTCTGCAAAGGAGGTCTTCGGGCCATGAAGTGGACGGCGGCTTCCTGAGAGGGTGCTGGTAGGATCGGCTGGGCTCTGGGCTACTGAGGCCTGACGTGTGCTGAGGCCGTGTCTGTGGGCCACTCCTGGGCTGCAGGTGAGGTGAGGTGGCAGCTGGGCCCCATGGGCTAGTGTGGTGACAGTGATCAGTTGGCGTGGGCCGCACTGCTGATTCGGTAGGCCTGCTGGCCGGGCGGCCCCTGCTTTACAGTGGAGGTCTCCGGGGCCTTGAAACGGGCGGAGGTGTCCTGAGAAGGGCGTCGGTGGGATCGGCTGGGCTCTGGAGAGCCGTGCAGGGGCCTGACTGGCTGAAGCTTTTGGTCAGCGCACACTGGAGCAGGTGTGCACGCGTCAGCCCTTGTTCCCAGATTTTCTAACTTTCTGAACCCTTTGGCTCTTAGCTCTGAACTCATCGAGAGGGGTCCTCTCTTATTGGTGGTATCTACTACCACTGCCTTGAACACACTGTGGAATAGCAGTGTACAGTGGTGCCCTACAGAGGGAGGAGCAGTGGATCCTGTCCTTGCAGTACCTTGTGCTCCAGAGACTCTTGCTGTTTCCCTGCAGCAGCTGAGACTGGGTCATATCTCAGATCCGGGTATGGAGTGAGATGGTGCGGCATAGGTGGACAGATGCATCACAGGGTAACACCATTGAGCAATATATACGACCCCGGTGCCCTTGCCGCAACATCTGGCCAGATGGGAGGGGAGCGGAGATGACTTTAGCGTACTGGCGAATCTTAAGGAGTCTTCACATGCGGAGCTTCTTGCGGCCATCCGGGGCTCTAGGGTAGCTCTGGAGGGTCAGATTGAAACTGTGGCAGTGGAAGTTAACCTACTCCGGGTGGACCTTAGGTAGGTGTCTGATAAGGTCAAAGTGGCAAAGGGCTCTATTGTGGAGCTGCAAACAGAGGTGGGAGTCCTTTGGAAACAAATAGCGTAAGCCAATTCTGGGGTCCTGGAGTACCCAGAGGAGGGGTCCTGGCGGAATAATGTCAGACTGCTGGTTTTCCCAGAGCATGAGGAGGGGTCCCCAGCAGAAACCTTTGTGGGGAAGTGGATCAGAGATGTACTGCAGCTGACCGGGCTCTCCAGGGTATTTGTAGTGGAACATGCTCATAGGGCACTTGTTGCACCTCCCTGGCCAGGCGTGCCGCCAAGAGCTCATTGCCCGTCTTCTGAACTATAAAGACCAAAACTGCATGTTGCACGTTTTCCCGGGACTCCGACAGGGCAATATATGAGAACTGCAAAATATCCATCTATCCTGATTATACGAACAAGGTGCAGGTTCTCAAAAGGGATTGATGGAGGTCAAGGCGAAGCTTTGTGCCATGAACATCAGATATATGCTCCTGTATCCCGCGCGGTTAAAGGTGCTTTCAGGTGGGAGGTCTCATTTCTTCGAATGCCCGGAGGAGGTATGGAGATGGCTGGAAATGTGGGATAAGGTGACCCTGGGAATACCGGAAAGGACTGGAGGGGTCTCTCCTTGGGCCTCTGGAGCGGAAGGTCCGTAATGGAGCTCACGTGATGATGGTCAGCTGGAGGACACTGGGGCTTGCGGGTCGTCTGCAGACTCTACTTGTAGATTTGAGATACAACAGGATGGGACAATGGCAGTGGTGTCTGCTGGTTTGGCTGGGGGTTTGAATGTGGAGCTGGAGAGGGGAGCTGAGGGTCTGCACACAGGTCTGACTATGTCCTTAATGATCCAGGATGGCTGTTGCACCCTTGCTTGCCGGGCTTCTGTGTTAACGTGAGAGTGCCTCTCTGGAGGAGACATGGGACTAGAATATGAATAAGGTCCTGAGGGGGCCTCACCTAAGAGTCGGAATATATTGGACATCGGGGGGTTGGGGCTTATGACAATAGTGAGCTACGTTGGGGTGGTATTCAGGCAATTTGCAGATCGATGCCAGGGTAGGAGGTGGTCACTCCACAGCTGTGGTAGGACTTTAGACCTGGATAGTTGGTGTTTAGGCTGTAGTCCTGGCAGCATCTGTAGCATGGATTTACAGTATGGTTTGTTATGGTTGTTTTATTGTATATCCGGGGTGGGGGTTGGGGTTTTGAGGGGGTTGGCACAGTTTGTCAATATTTGAAGTTGTTCCAACAGTGCAGGTATAATGGAGCGATGTGAAATGTGTACCTTCCTTGTCTTCCCATGGTGGGTTGGGGTACGAGGGGTGGCGCTCAAATGGGAGGGATGGAAGTTCTGTACCAATATGGGTCATCTGATTAATATGTTGACGTGGAATGTCAGGGGGCTGAAGCGATGCACCAAGTGCTATAGGGTACACTCCTTCTTAAAAAGGCATAAGGTTCATATTGCTTGTCTTCAGGAAACACACATGACTGAGGAGGAAGCACAAAAACTGTCCAAGAAATGGTGGATCAAATGTTCTCATCCTCCTTCTCCTCTTATGCGTGGGGTGTTTCTAGGGGTTCCATTCACCCACATAGACAGTGAAGTTGGTGTCGAGGGTAGATATGGTCTGGTTGAAGGTATGTTGGATGGATCACCTATTATTATCCTCAACACTTATGCGCCTAATACTGATGATCACTCCTTTTATACCAAAATACCAGAGATCTTGGGGGATAGTGTGGATAGGCCTATTGTTTGGGCGGGGGACTACAACTGTATATTGAACGGGGAACTGGATTGCCTCCCACCGAAGCTGGGGACTAAGCCTTTGATGGTGAAATCTCTTGCGAAAGTGATGACTCATTTAGGGTTTTGGGACATTTGGAGGGAGCTGCACCCCGAGAGCAGGGAATACACTTGTCATTCCAGAACACATACTACACATACCTGATTGGATGGGTTTCTGCTGGGCGGTCTTAATAGCTCGCAGGTGCTGGATGTTACACAAATAGGTAGGTTCTTATCTGATCATGTACCAGTGCTGATGCAATTACAGTGGGAGGCAGCTACCTCCTGTTTAGCGCGTAGTTGGTGTTTGCCTGCGGACTTCCTCACTGATGTGGGGTGTCTGGAAAGGGTGGCTGAGGCCATCAAAGGGTACATGGATTTGAATTGGAACACAACACTGTCTAGGGGCCTGGAGTGGGAGGCTATGAAGGCAGTAGTATGGGGGGGTGTCGGCGTACGCAGACAAATGGAGCAGGAACTTACAGATCTGGAGGAGAAATTAGGGAACTTGCAGCAGCGGTTACCGGACATGAGAATGGCTGAAAGGGAGGAACTTAGGTTATACAAGAGGTTAAAAATTGTTGGGATACCCTAAGTTGGGTCTCTCTTATAGGATACAGGCAGTGACTGCACCGGGAGGGGGATAAATCTGGCAAACTTTTGCCATGGATTCTGAATCAGGATGTGGTGGCTCCTCCCATTTTGCACATTAGGAATACTAGAGGCGAATGCTCAAGAAGCGCACTGACATTTTACAGGTTTTGGTTGAGCATTTGCAAGGGGTGTCGAGGGCTAATGCTGCACCCCCAGAGGATGGTATGGGAGGATTTCTGAAGCAGATGTGGCTTCCGCGCTTGGAATTAGAGAGTAGGGATGGTCTGGAGACTGCGATTACTGTGGAGGAGGTGAGTGAGGCACTTGCTGCAATGACCAAGTCTAAGTTCCCGGGTGGTGATGGTTTTCCTGTTGAGTTGTATCAAACGTTTTCCTTGTCTCTGAGGGAGAAGCTCCTAGAGGGGTTTGAGGAAGCCCGAGTGCGTGGCATGTTGCTAGAAACTATGCGTCAAGGCATTGTGTGCTTGATACTCAAGCCGGGAGGGGATCCTGGTGACCCCTCCTCGTATCGCCCGCTTACCATGTTCTATAGCGATGTTAAGATACTTTGTAAGATTTTGGCCCCTCGGCTCCGCAGGGTGATTCAGGGTTTGGTGCACGAGGATTATTGTGGGTTTATCCTGGTCGTAGCATGTCCTATAACTTGCGCCTTTTGACACATGTTCTGCACAAGACTGAAGGTGAGGAAACTGAATTGGTGCTAGTGTCCTTGGATCTATAGAAAGCCTTTGATACAGTTGACTGGGGCTATCTCTTAGATGTTTTGCAGGGCATGGGGTTTGGCCCCGGTTTCTGCGCTTGGGTGCGGTTACTATACACCCCCCCGCACAAGTACGGGTGGTGGGAGAGCTATCGGACTCCTGGGAGATCGGTAGGGTCACGAGACAGGGATGCCTACTTTTGCCTCTCCTTTTTGCTCTGGTGGTGGAGCCACTAGTGATCTGGCTTCGAGAGGAGCTAGGACTGAGGGGTATCCAAGTGGAGCGGACCAAACGTGGTTTCTCTGTACGCAGATGATGCACTGGTTTATCTTCGAGAACCTCATGTCTCGGTGCCTATGCTGCTGCAGAGGTTGGATGTTTTTGGGGTCGTCTCTGGTCTCAAAGTAAATAGGAAAAAATCACTCCTGCTCCCCATGGCGTTCCGCATGCTGATTTACCTAGGGCAGGACTCAGATGGGAAGTTGAGCTTCAGGTATCTGGGCATATGTTTTACTCAATCTATGGCTGCGCATTATAAGCATAATGTCGAGTGAGTAGTTGCCGACCTGGAAAGTTCGATATTATTCTGGAACAGATTACCTCTTTCCATAATGGACAGGGCCGCTGTGGCAAAGATAGTGTTCTTGCCGCGGTGTCTATACCTGGTCCAGAACACTATGGGGGTCATTCTGACCCTGGCGGCCGGTGACCGCCAGGGTCACCGACCACGGGAGCACCGCCAACAGGCTGGCGGTGCTCCCTCGAGCATTCTGACCGCGGCGGTTCAGCCGCGGTCAGAAGCGGAAAGTCGGCGGTTGCTGCCGACTTTCCGCTGCTCGGGGGAATCCTCCATGGCGGCGTAGCGTGCTCCGCCGCCATGGGGATTCTGACACCCCCTACCGCCATCCTGTTCCTGGCGGGTCTCCCGCCAGGAACAGGATGGCGGTAGGGGGAGCCGCGGGGCCCCTGGTGGCCCCTGCAGTGCCCATGCCAATGGCATGGGCATTGCAGGGGCCCCCGTAAGAGGGCCCCGCATAGTATTTCAGTGTCTGCAAAGCAGACACTGAAATACGCGATGGGTGCAGCTGCACCCGTCGCACCCCTGCAACTCCACCGGCTCCATTCGGAGCCGGCATCCTCGTTGCAGGGGCATTTCCGCTGGGCCGGCGGGCGCTCTTTTGGAGAGCGCCCGCCGGCCCAGCGGAAATGTGAGAATGGCCGCCGCGGTCTTTTGACCGTGGTGCGGTCATTTGTCGGCGGGACTGTGGCGGGCGGCCTCCGCTGCCCGCCACAGTCAGAATCAGCCCCTATATCCGTTGGCTGCCCGGCTCTTCCATTGCCTGGATAGTCTGCTGATCTCTTTGATGTGGGTTGGGTGGCGAAGTAGGGTGCCTCTACCGGTGTTGCAGAGGGATCTTGAGGGGGGAGGGCTGCCGATTCCTAATATCAGACACTATTATTACACAGCACACTTGCAATATGCTGCCAAGTGGATGACGGATACTGATCTCTGTGAGAAAAGGTTGTTTACAGGAATGTTGGATGGGTGGACCTTTGTGCATATATTGATGTCGGGGACAGATCTGACCCCTCTGCTCCCTACTTGGTCAAGACCACTCCTGGAATCTGGGAGCAGGCAGTTAAACATGTACTCCAATGAGCCCCCTTTGACAGAGAGCTGAAAATGTGGGATTTGGCACCCTTTCGGGACTTGGAAAAGTTGATGTTTGTGGAGGCTTGGAGACTGGGAGGATGTGAGGTGGCTGGGGATCTTTACCCCAATGGAGAGTTTATCTCTTTCACTGAAGCTAAGGATTTTTTTGGCCTGGGCCCTGGTCAATTCTTGCAGTACGCAAAAATGGAAAGTGTGGCACATGAGATATGGAGTGGTTTTCCGGTAGCCCCTAAGACCTCTGTGGTGTTGAACAGCTTGATTAACTGGGGGGTGCAAACACACTTGATTACCCGGTTTTATAAAGCCCTTGTGAGGATCAACCAGGTGTGATAAGTGTGGGGCGTGGGAGTATGACCTGGGGGAACATATAGCGGATGCAGATTTGGATTTGGCTTTGTCTCTGGTACGTATGGTGTCATGTAATATTAGGTTTAAGTTGTTACATTTTAACTGTGTACACAGAACGTATCTCACACCCAGTCGACTAAACAAGATTGACCCGAGCCACAGAGCGGGATGCCCTAGTTGTGGTACACTTGGTGCTTCCTTCCTACATCTGGCCTGGACTTGCAGGACAGTATATGACTTCTGGCAGGAAGTGGCAGTGAAAGTTGAGGAGGTTACGGGACTGGGGTTGGAGGAAATGCTGATGACCTGTTTCTTGGGAGTGGTGCAGAAACAACGTGGCAGGAGCATTCCATATAAACTGGCACAGTTAGCGCTGGTGTTGGCTAGGCGCAGGATAGCAATTGGTTGCATGAGCACCCAGAATCCATTGATCTCCAGTTGGATACAGGATTTAATGGAATGGGGTGCAGCCGAGGAACAGCATATGCCCCTGACACCGGGGGGATGAGAGGGCACTCACTGATGTAGCGGCTTGGGAAACCTTACTGGAACGGTTTACTGGTGTGGAGGACTTAAGCTCTGTAGGTAGTACGGAGGATGAGGGGGTGAGGATACAGATTGAACCTTCCGAGCAGGTGACGACCAACTATTGTTTCAACATGTTTCTGTTTTCTACAAGCTATGTGATGTCTAGTCTCATGATGATTTGGGCTGGGATGGCAGGGTGGAGGGCAATATTAGTACAGTGGTTTTAACTGTCTCATTGCTTGGACTTTGTTGAATAATACCCTTTGCTACTGTGATATAATGATAATGTTATGTCTTGCTATAACCTGCACTGCATTGTATGTTATTGTTGGTTATAGTTTGTAACAAAAAAAAAAAAAAAAAGAATTTAAAAAAAAGTTACAAAGTGAAAACACAACGCAAACCTCCCACACAAATTTAGCAAAATAGAGTAAAATTGAATAAATTGACATCGAAAGAAATAAAATCCAATCAGAACTGGAGATGCGCACTTTCAAAGATTTAAGATAAGTATAGCACCTCAAAGCACCACTTCAACTTATCTTGTTATGTGAGAACGGTTGAAAGTCACAAGTTCAGGCCGACCATGATGAAGTGTGGGCCGGATACAAGAAACCGGTTAGTCCTGCCAAAAAGGTTATCTTCCACAATCCAGAGCAAAGAATTAGATACACGGAGGAGGCTGTAAGGAGCAGGGATAGTGTTGCGAATAGTCATCACTGCAGCATGAAGAGCTGGACAAGTGTAGCATAAGGCCATCGCTGTAGCAAGACAATTCATCGCGGATGGTCAATGTTTGAGGTTGGTGTTGGTGGTCACTGTGTGCTGTCAATGCTGTAGTTCTAAGTGCAGATCTCATGTTACCGGTCGTCACTGGTGGTTGCTGTAATGTGGAAAGTCAGACTCATCAGAGCATCGCATTGGCAGGCGGCATGATCTTTGTGTGAATGGGCCTATTCGCTGTTGTGAAGAGCCCAAACTTAAGAATTTCTCCTTTTCTTCTCAGAGAAGCTCAACTTATACAGCACCAAAGGTCCAGGACCTGGAAGGCACTTCTTTGGGGGTCAAGGAATGTACTCCAGCAGAGGGAAGCAGAGCTCAGGCAGATCCAGTTGCAGATCCACAGCATCAGGCCAACTGGAAAGATGCAGGGAGACCTCTGGAACTTGTTGTGTCTGTGAGAAACTGGCACCTTGTTGTAGTATTTCCCCCCCCCCACACACACACTTTGTGCCTTGTTTCTAAATGCAACTAGGACTGGAGTGTACTGGGATCCTGCTAACCAGGTTCCCAGTGCCAGTGTTATTTCCCTAAAACAATGTAAAAGTAATTGGATACACCTTTAGCTATCACTACAAGTCCCTAGTGAAAGTTACGTAAGTACCCAGGGCATGGGGTACTATGGGTAAGCCCCTGAGGGAAGCAGCACTGATTGTGCCACACTCTAGGGCCATGCATCCGGATGCACCCAGCCCTGCCATAGCAGGCTGAGTGTTCTGGTGCAAACCTAACACACAAAAGTCGACTTGCACACTACCTGTGTGCCCTGTCCCCCATACACTACATTTACTATGGGTAAGACACTCCTCCAGCAGGCCTTACAGCCCTAAGGTAGGGTGCTCCATATTATATGTGAGTGCATAGCTTCATGAGCAATATGCCCCCACGTATCCATGCCAAACCTGGGGCATAGTGAGTGAACAGTGTAGCCATTTTAGTGTATGTGCTGAACACCGGTCAACATGAGTTTCCCAGCTACATAATGGCTACTCTGAACCCTGAGTTGTTGATATCAAGCATCTCAGAATGATCAATCTAAACTGGTACCAGTATTGGATTTATGATAAAATGTACCCAGGGGTCACCTTAGAGGTGCCCCCTGCAAATGCTAACTATCTTGGCATGGCTGCTGACTGGTTTCATCCAACCTACCACTTCCTGACAGTCACTATACAAACCAGGGGGAGAGCCCTGTCTCTCTGGTTTGTAAGTCAATGCCCTTCCTGGCTGGATGAGCTAACACCCCCTCCCACAGGAATGTGCACAGCCCTGGCAGTGAGCTTCAAAGGGCTACCGCCCTTGAAACATGATCCCTAGGCCTGCTGCTAGCAGCAGAATGGCTCCACCTTTGCAAACCTCCACTATTGGAGGTAGCAAAGGTGGAAAACCACACAAAGGGTAGGAGTGGCAGCCTCACCTAGCATGCACTACCCCTAAGATGTTGCCTGCGAAGTGGACCCTCAAATTAAGTTTCCTCCATCTTGAAATAGAGGAAAATAGCCAATCAGGTTTAGGGAAGTGACCCTTCCCACAGGAAGTGGTCACTAAATTAGGTAGAGCCACCCATAGATAAGTATCCCATTGGACATTGCCAGGTTCCCCCTAATATGCCCACTAAATTCAGTATTTATTGGGCATCCCTAGACCAAGAAATCAGATTTAAAAGGATAAAGAAGATCAGCACCAAAGAAGATCCAAAGCAAGAGAACTGTGGACCTACTGCAGAAGAAAAGGTGCCAAACCTTACCTGCTGCACCCAGAACCAGAAAATCAATGCTGCAGAGGACCTGGACACAGGAGTGACCCTAGGAAACCCATGGGACCACCAGGCTTCAAGAATCATCCCAGATCTCCCTTCTGAGTGGAGGCAACGCTCACCAACCAACCAAGAACCAAAAAGCCTGTAAGGGTCACTTCACTGACCGGCCGATGTCTCTGCAACCGGAAATTGCAGCCGGACCAGGTGACACACAGACCTCCCTGACGCAACCTACACGTGTGCCAAGTTTGGTGGCACTGCGTCCTCCAGTGGCAGAGTTACGCCAATACCCTGGGTACTGGTCCGCTGACTTCGGACAACCAGAAGACCAGCTCCCTCTGAGCTAAAAAAAAAAAAAAAAAAGATCAGGAGGACGCCCCAGTTGAGGGAATTCCAGAACACCCCAGACATTCTGCCTGAGTGACCCCGTTGTCCTGTAAGTAGCCCTCAGAAACTCACCTCCAGCTCCAAAGGACTCCACTGCGCATAGCTCCTAGATCTCCAACTTGCCCTGCATCCGGCCGCCTTGTGTCCTGCAATGAGGAACCAGCTGTGCTCCACGGGTCCCCGACCCCTTGCGACCTTGAAAGCCCAAGGGGACCCCAGGGCACCACCTTTAAGTTTGCAAATCATCTAATTTTCCAGGTGGCCCTTTGCCTATGCCAAGAGACTTTCCAGCTCTGCTCCCGCCGGAACCGGGATGCGACCGAGGCCCTCCAGCTGGGACTAGATGCCCACCGACTGCATCGACCATCCTGCAAAAGAAGTGAATGGTAACTCAGCTGTACGATGTTTGAATGCATTTTTAAAAATGACTGCCTATTGATTCCTATGGTGCGTAATTATGCACAAAAAAAAAACGAACTTTATTAAACTTTGAAAAATCATAACTCAAAAAGTACTAAACTTATCTTAACCATTTTGGTCTTAAACATTATATAAAAGTCTGAAGCATTTTTATAAAGTCTCGACTCAAGTTATTCATTGAGTGTGTGTGCTGCATGATTGATTTTGTGAGTACAACAAATGCTTAGCACATCTGGATTAGCCTAACTGCTCGACCTGCTACCTTAAAAATTGGAGCATTAGGTAGTCTAATTTTTAACCTCGGAAACCAATGTGTGATTGTCTTGACTCCCTGCACAGTGTGCCTAGTTTTACACAGTGCATAGAGGGCCAGCCTCTTACAGTGTCCCTCTATCTCATAATAAGAGGCCAGCTAACATGCACTGGAGTCATTCAAACAGCCTGGGATGAAGGGAGCAGGTCCAGTCTTCCTTTTCAGTCAGAAGGGCAGACCTCAAGCACACAGTGGAGGCCTAGGGCAGCTGGGCAGGCCTTCTTCTGTAGTGCCCATACAGCCATGAGTGTACTGAAGAGTGGTCCTGAGTGTCCAATTTTCATACCTTTTGCTAATTTTGAAATGGGAGAAGCTACTGGAGTTTTCCTTCCCGTAAAGGTGTTAAGAATTTCCTGGTCCTAGTCTGTCAGCAGTTGAAATAAGCTAGTGAGAATTTTTTTGTCTGATAGCTGAGGCAGTTTATTTAAAGTGCAAGTTGGTCTGTGCATTGCTTTGCACCCCACCCTGCCATGGATGGCCTATCCTGGCAACGCCCAAGCCCTCTATTGTCTCTACTGTCTGGGAGGAATGTGCAAAGGTTTACTGCCAATTACACCTAGGTATGCAACCCAGGAAGCAGACTGCAGGCAACAAATGGTTAGGGCAAGAAAATGCTGGCTTTTTGAAAAGTTGAATTTTCAGAATCATGACTTAAAATCCTACTTTATCCTTAAAGAGGGATTTAAATCACAATTCTCCAGATAGTAAACATGACATTCCTGCCTGCCCCAAGCAAAAGCTATTAAATGTAATAAGGCAACCCAGTGTGATCGTATGGGAGAGGTAGGCCTCACAGTAGTGAAAAAACGAATTTGTGAGTTTTTCACTAACAGGACATGTAAAACTTGAAAATACATGTCCAACTTTTTAAATACAATGCACCCTACCCTATGGGCTATTTAGGGCCGACCCTAGTCGGTGACATTTGTGTATTCAGAATTGTCTTTTATGTTGGAAAAATGTTGATTTGGCCAAGTTGAAATGGCAGTTTGAAACTGCACACCGGCCTGAGACATGTTTTAAAGGGCTACTTAAGTAGGTGGCACAGTAAGTTCTGTAGGTCCACTAGTAGTATTTAATTTATAGGGCCTGGGTACCTACACTCCCACTTTATGAGTGGCACGTATGTACATTAAATGTGCCAATTGGATGTAAGCCAATTTTACCATGTTTAAAGGAGAGAGCACACAGGCACTTCAGCACTGGTTACCAGTGATAAAAAGCAGAGAGCCCTAAAAGACGAAACAAATGGGTTGAGAAAACAGAAGGCGTGAAGTCAAAACGTTTGGTGGTGACCCTGCGGAAAGGACCAGGACCAACAGACCCTTTAAGTGTCAACACCTGCTCTCCCCACATACTCTTATTTTTGATTTTTGGTTTGTTGTATAATCCTTTTAAACCAAAATAAAAATAAGTTTAGATAGCTAAAGTGTGTGTTCCCCGTTGTGTGTTATTTTTAAACAATCACTTTGAAATCCATTGTTAAAATTCAGCGACAAACACTTCTGAGTAATTTGTCTCATTGTTTCCTAATATTTAAAATGTGATCCAAGTTAGATTTGATTTGCAGATATTACTTTGACTGGTGTAGGCAGATACTTATGAAACAAGCAATTCTTTGTGGAATTTGTCTCCGATCTCTTAAATTAAAGTTTCCTGGCAATAGATCATCAGTGAATGATAGCCAAGCTTTTATCCTGTTCTTGGAATAAGGCGATTCCAAAGGAGTTTACTGTTGAAATGCCTACATTCTTCTCTCCTACCTACTTATGCATTTTCTGTTTTTACATTGGATATAGTCCAGAATGTCTTCCTTATGCATATGTCGTGTTCCCTCCTTTTGGAAATTTATGCTATTTACAGCATTCTATCTGTTGTACAAATGGAAATTAATATATACTGCACTTGTCTTTAGTTTATTATTCCTGGGTTTTGGCTATTGATATAATTCTGGATCCTCCAACTTCATTTCGGGATACTCCAATTTCCCATTTGAACTTACCTTTCTAAACTTTGTGTTGGCTACACTGATTTTGCAGCTGACCCAGGAATCTTTTCTAGAGACTTGCCACTAATGCTCTGTTGATATTGATTGATACAAGCCTCAAGCTAGTGTGGCCGACAGACTCACTCCTACATTGTTGTTTTGGCATCTTTGCTGGGTTAAGCATGGTTTACTGATTTAGGAGTGTTAGCGTAGCAGGCAAAACGTGATTCAGACACACAGTTCATCTCCTGTCTGTAAATGGGTATGTGGGACTGGGTAGATACTATCTAAAGAGGTATCCACTGCCCAAGCAGTTCAACCTTAAAATATACATAGATGTAGCTGCAACAAATACATATTGTTTGTGATTTTGTGCTTCAGTTAATACTTGAGTGCGTTCATATTATTGTAGTATTGTTTTACTTGAGGTTTAAACCGATTGGAATAAAACACATGATAACAAAAATAGTCCAGTAATGAGAAAATTGTGTTCCAGAGACATGGAGCTAACTGGTCTGTCAGCTTTAGCCACTTTTTGTCAAAATGTCCATAGCTGCAGTAAATGTCAATGAACCTTTACTCATAAACGCCTTTTACGAACAGACAATTTTATTTTTTTAAGCACAATTGCTTTGAACACAAATGAGCATGGGTATTATTCGTTTATAGTTTTGCCCCATCCAGTTGGTTTTAGTTAAAAACATGTTTATTGCACTGAGATGTGGTATTGATTCTCAAGAAGATGTAAGATACAGCACTTGCTCACAAACCGCTTCTTTGACCTGAGCTGGCAATTACTTCACACTACATGGCTGGGCCCCTCCTGGAAGGATTTGTACACTTTTGTGAACAGCTGTCCCTCAGGTGATCTATTATCCAAATGTTGCTTTGAATTTTGTAAACATTTTTCCAAATAAGACCAGTGCCCTTGTCATTTACTCTTCTGCAGAACTTCAGTGGAAATTTACCGTAGAGGAATTGCAGTGCCTTTACCTTGGGGAAGTTTGTGTGTTTAATTTGTGTGGTGCTGAAGTTCAATTTCTTTTTTCAGGGCAACTGTCCTAAGCTGAATCAATAGACTTGCACTTTTTGCTCTTTATTATTTACGTATAACATCACACATGCAGCCCTATGTCTGTATGACATCACAGTTGCATGTAAGTTAGTGGCAATTAAATCATACCTTATTTTTGTATGGAACTCATCAAATTTTAAAGTTGTTCAAGAGTGCTATATCAAATTTGTCTCATGCTTAGTAGTGAGCAGGATGATTTTTATGAAGAGGAGGGGTATTTAGCGCAACAGGGAAATATTTGAAATCAGCTGCAGAATACTCCGGAGACAGAATCAGGAGTTAATTATGTCATTGATGGATTATGTCTTTACATATAATTGTCTGCCATCGGCATACTAGTGTACTGTGTCTCAAGAATCAAGTACAGTTTGGTTTTAGTTGGCAATTAAAAACAAATGGTGCTAAAATAGTCTTGGGGGAGACTGTATTAGAGGCAGTATGGTTCTCAATTTTTACTGCTTATTGGTGAACCAGTGAATGATGTGGTTGCAGAAGCCCATTATGGATTCAAACAGACTCAACAGTTTATGATGATGATGTACAGTGCATTACGCAGTAGGTGTCATGGAAACATTTAAAGTAGCTCCCTCTGTCCTGACCCCAGCTCTGGATTTGTATTTAGTTAGTAGCAAGGTGGTGATCTGGTCAGCTATTAAGGAATTAAGGAAAATACCTTGCAAGTACTGATCCCAAGATGTTAGGATTATTAAAAAAGGTGCAAGTTCAACTCGATGATATGCACTACAAAAATGCACTGAAGTAATTTTTTATTTTAGGCTGCTTTATCGTATTTGATAAAAATTGAATGTGTACCAACCACTGCAATAGGTTAACTCAAATACCTAAATTGTTTCTAAGTAGGGAGTTTAGACTAGTCAAAATAATACATTTGAACTTAGTTTCCATCTGTCCTGTGAGATTGTGTGCTTTTTATCTATCAATTTGTAAGATAAAATTAGTTACTTTGAACCATTGATCATTCTTAGCACATGAGATAAGAAAGGCAGCCTTGTGCAAAATCACTGCTGTTCATACAGTTTGTTTGACTAATATTGAACTTTTAGAATTTGATTGACATCTGGTGTGTAAAATGTTGTTAGTTCCATACAGTTTATTTGTAGTACCACATAAACATGCTTCTCTGACCTTATACAATGAGAACACTTACGTTTGTACATTGATGTAGTTCCTTTTCACAAATTAAATCAATGTAAAACTAATATACAATGATGAATATGAAAAGTGGAATTTATTTTCTTCAATGAACACGTCAAAAGGTAACTCATGTTGTATAAGGAAGATCAACTTGTTTTGATTCCTTTTCTATATTTTTGCTCTTTTTTCATCTTTTAATTTCTGTTATTTTAAAAAATGCACTCTAGATGCCTTTGCAGCTTCTCCTGGTGAAACCCCTGCAGCACCTGAAGGGGCAGCAGCACCAGCTACCCCCGTCCCTGTTGCAGCAGCTCTTGATGCATGTTCAGGAAATGGTGGGTTTTATGTTGGGAAGTTTTTTTTTCTCTTTGTTAGAGTCTTAGGTGGACACCTTTTAATTGATAATCACAGTTGTGAGTAGTTGTACAATGTCTGCCACTTGTATGCCCCTCATTTTGTTTACTTGATGTTGAATAGCTAAAAAATGATAAGGGTGGCTAATATGGCAGGACTTGAATTCTGTTTTTCTTTCACAGTCAGTCTGTTTCTTTAAAATTCGTTATTGAGAAGTTACAAGATTGGTGTGAGGTGTATAAATTAATGAGAAAATATTTGTGCATAATTGGAAAAGAGACATAGTTCTTATTGTCTCAAAATTTTAGACTGGCTTGTCGAGGGAGGTGTGATGAATGTTAGATTTGGGGAGTACATTTGTATTGTGTACTTGTACAACATATATTGGCCATAGTTGTGAATGGTCTCACTGATGTCCTGCTTACTGATCCTGTATATTCTTTACTTCCCTTTCTACAAGACCCCTTTGCCCCATCTGAAGGTAGTGCAGAGACTGCTTCTGAGCTGGACCTTTTTGCTATGAAGCCAACTGAGACCAGTGTTCCTGTAGTTACCCCTACAACTAGCACAGCCTCTCCGGCTCTTGCAACTACTCCTTCTCCTCCTCCTCCTCCTTTTCCTGCTGCAGCCACTACTGCTACTACTACTACTACCACAACCGCCACCACATCTGCCTCCACCACCACTTCCACCACCACTGCTCCTGCTCTAGATATATTTGGTGGTAAATTATTTTGCATAATTTCCATCTAGGTGATTTTAATTCTGGCTTGTCAAATTATTGTACCTTCTTCTTTAATTGCATGTGCATGTCTGTCGTGAAATACTTGAAGTGACAATGGCCACCATTTACATTTTCTAACCTCAGAATATTTGCTGAGCATTCTGAAAATAAACACATTATTGATCTTGTTGTAGATTTATTTGACTCTGTATCAGAAGTACCTACAGCTCCCAAGTCTGACACTGCACCTCACGTTGATCTACTTGATTCAGGTAACAAATCACACCCTCTCAGTTAAATGTTTCAATTGCATGGCTTGTGTTTGCTGCTTTATCTCGCAAGAAATGAAACATTATTTGCCAATGATTTGCCCTTGTTTTTTGAAAGATGCTTTTTCATCTGCTTCCCATGGGGTTTCTCCTTTGGCTGAGAGTTCTCTCACTGCTGATCTGCTGTCCGGTGAGTGGTGGTTCTACATGTCACATCATTTTCTTTCAAATACTATGATGGTTGTAGTATTGAAGAACTCTGCATTTAAAAAGTGTGAGCGCCAGATTGAAAACACACAGACCCTTTGTACTCTTGTAAACTTATTTTTAGCTTTAATTCATACCAGAAAAACGATTCAGTGTTTGAAGCTTAAGAGACACATTACACACTGCATAAAGTCTCCCTAGTCTATTTTGCATTTATGTGCTTATGTGCCACTGCAATAAACTAATCCCGACATCACAAATAATTCCATGTATCCAGACTTTCGTCTGCACTACATTGATTGAAAAGGCAACTGGGGAATCGATATCACTGATCTCACTATTATTAAATGTTGACTTGTTTTGAGCTTCCTTTACTTTTAGTGTGTTGGTTGCAGCATTGTGATACACATTTTTATAAATAATATATCATCAAAGCAAAATATTTATATTCAGATTAATTTTCATCCCAATTTGTGTTTATTCTAGACGATACATTTGCAGCCCCCCCTCCTGTACCCACAGCTTCTCCTGCAAAAGTGGACTCTTCTGCTGTGATAGATTTATTTGGTGGTGGGTATGATTCCTTCATTGCTGCATACAATTGCTGTATCTCGTCTAATCAGTATGCATAAAACATGTGAATTCACACTACTGTACTTAGTCTGTTTGGCCTATTTTTACTTGTGCGATTAACTATTTCCTAATATTTGGATTTTGTAAAGTGTTGTACATAACTGTGGCGTTGCCTCAGTGCTCATCAAGAGGGAACAAGCAGTGAATGGGAGCGGGCGATTTGTGCGAAAACAGAAGCATCCACTGCAATGTCCACTAATGCCCCCTTGGCAGTTAAGGGTGTGAAGTCTTAGTAGTGGGTCAGCAGTCAGTTAAATGAAGCTCCTACAGTGCCCACAAGGTCAAAAGTCAAAATTCATCTGACAAACGCTGGGTAGGAAGGACCTTTTTATCTCAGCCAGCTAATAATTTCATAATGACCAAGAACTCTGAAAACCATGATTGCAAATCTATTCATTGCATACCCTGATTACACTTTCAATGTATTACAGTAAACTACAAAGGCAGAATGCCAATGTACACCATGTTATGTACAGTTTGTCACATAACCAGCCACCATGTGTTATCTTTTATTACTTATTGGATTATGAGTGAATGGATACATACATTAGCCCTTTGCATTTTGAAAAATCCCTAATCGCTGGTGTGAGAGCTAGAAAAAGTCAGGTGGAACATTTAGTTTGTAGATAGGTGATGATGTCAAACATTTGAAAAGGATCCTTATTAGCTAGAGGAACTGGGTGTTGTAGATAATCTGTTCCAAAGTCGAAGTCTCCTGAATGGACACAATTGTGTTGCATTAGTTATACATCTGTTTATATGAACCTTCACCGATTATCTTTCTTGATGATCCAGAAATCGTAGGAAAGTAGATGAAAAAGAGAAGGCCTTTACATTAGTGTAAGAAAGAAGTGAAAATGGGACCAGGTGTGGAATCTTTGCAGGGTTGCTGCTATACTTCCAAACTGGGCCCAAGTCTAAGTAGCCTTTCCTCTGAGGCCTCAACAGAGATGGAGCGCTTTCCTGCATGCTGGACTGGGTCGGCCAGGAAAAGCTGACTTGAATGCAGGAAGATCTGCACACATTCCAGCTTACTGAAAGTTCTGTTGGAAGGATGTGTCTACAGACTGAGGTCACCTGGGAGCAAAATATTTGTATAGACCAACTAGCCAGCAAATGTAAGAACATAATTACAATTCACTATCTTGAGGGTGAGCCTAAACCATCCTGAGCCATCAGGTTACCATAAGGTGCCCACTTCCCCATCTCCTTGCCATCGCTATATTCTACTATCATGCTTTGATTTTTCTCGTTATATAAGATGAGAACTTCCATGGGACTGTTTCAAATGAAAAAAATTATAATTTAAATAAATATGCAGTAATCTGTTTTTTATCCTCCTGGCTAAATGAACTGAATTGTTTCTTTATTGCAGATATGATATGCTTTTTCATATTTCCCCAATAAGAAGAGTGTTATGCTCAAAATCCATTAGAGAAGGTATCAAACAATAGAAATAAAGTTTGGTTATTGTTAGAAATGGGTTTTTTGATTGACTAGGGTATGCACCAAAGTCAGGTAGAACCCACCACTCTAGTCAGGGGAAGTAAGTTACACACCAAAGCTAACCTGTGCTCACCCCCAGTAGCTTGGCACAGAGCAACACACTAGCACAGAAACACAATAAACATACCACAAAAGAGATTTCACGTCGGATTATATAAAAGATATGAAATATATTATGCATGAAACAAAACCAAAACAATAGGAATCATAATTAGAAGGCATTGCATGTAAGTAGTACAATGGGATTCAGCATTCTGCTAATGTAAGGCAAGAAAATCAGTCTATATGAGTGAGCATTTTTGCACGCGATGCAGGAATAAATTGTCACCATAGATGCAGCAGAAAAAGTACAGAAATGGCACTTTACATTCCTGGGATTGATAGCTTCCACAGGAATGTAATATCTTGCTAGACATAAAGACCAATTTGCAGGGAAAGCACAACGATCACTCCCTATTATAACACATAGGGTACAGCATACTGATGCTTCTACTAAGCTTTACATAGTATTTGAGGTTCTATACATAAGTCAGAGGGTCCCCTGCACACCTATTATCTGCATTACAGTAATCTCCAACTCTCAAAAATAACGCATGTTTCTAGCGGCAATCTCTTACCACTCTCGCTGACCTCATCGAGGTTTCTTCCTGTAAGGCTATGATGGAATCAGTTCCCCCCAGGTCGGTCCAAAATGAGGGGGGGCACACACAATGTGAATGATGGAGGGGAGGCCGCACTTGGTCCCCCCGCTTTACGAAATGGTGAAAGGAAGCTGTCCGCAGTGCAGCAGAGGGAAGCACAGGAGCTGTGGCCTCGCTCATGGGGCCCGCGTTGGTCGAAGGGAGAGGCTCAGAAAGGCAGTGGAAGTGTCCTCCTTACAAAAGGGCTATCCTCAGTGGCACTTCAGCAGTGTAGTGTACCTGGCCCGTGGGTGTGAGGAATCTTCTGTCGGCTTGGCCGAAGTCCTTGGGAAGAGGGTGCATGACAGCCATTAGTGTAAGCTTTGTTTTTGCTGAGGCAACCTGCTGCATTCATGCTGGTTGGGGTATTCCATTGAGGTTGCACGTGTGCTGTAATCCTGATGTTCCTTTGGTTAAGCACTGACATGTGGTGGGGATCAGAAACTTATACAGTGCTTCACATGCACTGGAGAGCAAGGAGGCTGGTCCCACACACTATGCTTAAATGCATGGGGGCAGTCTGTCACGGCCCCAGAGGACACACAAACAGCGCTCCCCATGTGCTAGAGAAGGGAGAATGCAGAGCGCTCACCATGCACTAGTGGCATAAGTATAGTATTGATATAAATCACTTACCATGCTATATAATTGCAGGGGCAGGAACCAAGGCTCGCCAAACACTTGGGACCTGGGAGAACATTTGGTAGGGGGGACACAAGGCAGGCAGCAGTAGGCAGGTAGACCAGCACAACCAGTCCAACAGTCCTGATGGCTATCTCTCCTGGTACCTCCTGTAGGGTCCTTGTAGAACAGAGCCAGGGAGCAGCTGGCAACAGGGCAACAATAGAAAAGCAATCCAGCAAGTCCTTTAGGCCATCCAGCCAGTACCAGGGCAACAGCAGAAGAGCATTTCAGATGAGTGAGTCCTTGAGCAGTGCAACAGTCCTCCTGACAGAGGCTTAGTCCCACTTCCAAAAGTGCTCTGAAAAACATGGGGTAAGGGCCACTGTACTTATACTCAAAAATGTCTTTGACGTAAGGGGTCACTTAAAAGAAACGCTTTCAAGTGTACACAGACCTCTTTGAACCCATCCCTGGCTCCAGACATCAGTAGGGGGTAAATCGACCCTTGGTGTGATGGCTGGGTGCAGCCTATTGATATGTAAAGTGTGAAAAACCTCTCATTTTCCCATTTTCCCAGCCCAAGAAGACTGTCAGTATGCAGATGGATGGAGATGCCTCTCCTGTCGCATCCAGCACTTCCTGTGTGGTGGCTGTCTGGAAAGTATGGATAAAGAGTAACTGTCACTCTGCCGTAGACATGGATTGGTGTCAGGCTGCAAAGCACCTAGAGTTTTAAACTCTTTCTAAAAGTGGCATTTCTAAAATAGTAATGCAAAATCCAACTATACCAGTAAACCGGATTTTTCACTACCATGCCACGCATGCCAACACTACTCCTTTCAGATAATAAATTACCACTTAAAATTAAATAAGGGAATTCTCAATGCTAACCTATGAGAGGAGCAGCCCTCACAGTAGTGAAAAACTAAACAGGCCGTTTGTCACTACGAGGGCATATAAAACATAAAAGCACATGTCCTACCTTTTATCTCCACAGCACCCTGACCTTAGGGCTGTCGAAGGCCTACCTTTGGGGTGACTTGGGTGTAGTAAAAGGTGATTTAAGGCCTTGGCAAGTAGTTTGAAATACTAAGTTAAGGTGACAGTAAACTGCGCACACAGGCATTGCAGTGTAGGGCTCGAAATGGGTTTGAAAGGCTACTTCTGTGGGTTGTGTAATCTATGCCTGTACCTGTAAGAGCCAGGGCTAATTTACAGGCCCTGGGTATATGCTATACCACTTTAGAAGGGACTAACAGATACATTAAATATGCCAAACAGGTGTAAGCCAACCATGCCATGTTTTAGGGGAGAGAGCACATACACTTTATCACTGATTAACAGTGGTAAAGTGCCAAGACTCTCAAAGCCAACAAAAAGGTGGTCTGAAAACTAGGAGGAGGAGGGCAAAACGTTAGGGATAACCCTGCAGAAAGGGCCATTTTCAACATTTATCAATAAAATAATTACATGGAAATGAAAGTTATGGGGATTCAACAAAAAAAATATGTATTCAAATATATTAAATTTTAACAAATTAGGAAAAGCCTATGAAAGTGTCAAGACTGGTGCCTGGCCTAGATACCCAGGAAGAAGGTTGAAATTATTTATTTGTGACTCATTTAGGACCAGTACTGTGTGTTTATATGCACACCACAAACTAAATTTAAAGTAATTCACACATTCAGTGGTCCTGAAACTGGGTGTGCTGGCTAGAATAAAGAGATCTGTTCAATTCAAAGGGCAGGCAAATATCAGCCTGCCTAATTTGTACTCCAGCGAGGTGGAGCACCTCACCCAGGTGATGAAAGAAATGCTGTGGAAACCTGTACTGGTGGAGTACTTGCCTCTGGGTACAGCCAGGCACCGGTCTAAGCAATACATTTGCAGGGAATATGAAAGAAAGGCTGGGGAGGAAGAAGGATTCATTTTCAATTATAGATGATCAGGACACTATTTGAAGGCAGTCCACTGCTCATCTGAATTAGACATCCCTTGCTGGAGCAGAGAAACCGGCAAATACAGGCCAGCAGAAGAAAATAAAACATGTGACACCTCATATTTGGGTGCAGGATGCCAAGATGGGTTTGAGTATTAGCAACACTTAGCCATATTAGTAAAATCTCAGATTGTGAGGCTTGGCTGTCCTTTTTAACATATTTACTCCACAAGGTAGCAGATATTAGCAGGTTGCACATACAACACCATTGCTGTCTTTTGGTATTATAAAGTAACCTAAACACCAAATTAGTGTCATGTAGACTTACACTACAATGTTTGAAAGTAAATTGTAAAATATATGCATGAGAAGAAACTTCTTTTTGTAAGAAACTACTGTATGAAAATGAGCTCTATTTTGAGGCAAACCTTGTTAGCAAGTTGTAACAGTTTCAATAATTGGGTAAATTGCCTGCAAGTAACCCATTACTGCTTGGGCAGCATTTGGTCACAAACTAAAGTTCCTTTATCATGTTATTTAACAACCTACTAACAAATTGAATTCTGTTTTGGAAGCCTGCCAGGTGAGTAGTCCTTACAGAGGATTCAAGAAGGCAAGAGTGGGCTACATAACACTATTAACAGCGTCATGACTTCAAGTGCAGCCCAGAATGGAAACATTAGAATCCTTGCTCTACCAATCCCCCTCAAGTTGTCCCAAGACAATTGTGAGCACTGCTTATGACCTCACATATTACATAATTTGTGACCGGTTAAATTACATTAATTATGACATCACTAATGAGATTTCATATGGCATCATTGATGAGTGTAACTCCAATACTCCAAGTGCGTTTGTCTGGGTCAAAGACTTACCTTCTGACTTAGCCTTTTTATGTAGCTCAGAGCCCTCCAGCAGAATATATTTGAAGCAGTATCCGGTGTAGCTGCATCAAAAGTGGACACTTCTTCTGCAAGGTCCACCAGACAGTTCCTGAGGAAGTAAAAAATCTTCCCAACTCTCATGATTCCTGGACCAGATCATTAGGGTTATTTCTATGGCTCTCTGGATCTCAAGGGCAGCACTTGAGGGCCAGGACTCACTAGCGCGAGGACATCAGCAATGTAATTTCCAAGTACAGTTGGTACTGGTTAAGGGATCACTTCAGAAAAAAGACAACTTGCAGAAAAGAATTGCTGCTAACTGACTCTTGGAGTCCACTTCTTTGTCCTGGGCACACGAGGGAGCAAGTGTAGTCCTTCAGGCTGCTGTCAGGTCACAGGCAGCAGGTCCAGTCCTCTTCTGATCTTCCACGTGACCAGAAACTGTTTTGAAGAGGGTACCACAGGATACCACATTTATGGTTGGCACTAACTAATCGGTGGAAGGGATTCCTGGCGACTACCTTACCAGTGAGGTTAACACTTTTTCAGCAGTTCCCATTTGCCCTACTGCCAACAATCCCACAGGATTCCCTCACTTATAAAATCCAAGATGGGCAACCCCTTCCCCCGTCTGCAGAGTTCTAGTGTCCACCTAGAGGTATGACTAGGGATTTGAGCAGTCCTATGTGTCCTCTCCAAACCAGTTAGAGGGGTAGCTTCCTTTCAACTGGATTCAGATCCAGCCTGGCTAATTTTGACCTTGAGGACAAGAGCTTTCCTTTCTTAAAGTCTCTCCTTGCATTAGGTTATGAATGGGCAGTTTTCACCTCTTTCTCTTTCAAGTTAATGAAATTCCTGGGGCCACCCCAGGTGTCCTTCCTGGGCTGATAACGGTCAAATGCCCAGCACCCAGCCAGCCTGTCACCAGGCCCAAGCCATTCATTTGTCTGGGAGCAGTTTTCACACTTCCTTAAGGGGAAGTACATTTTGGGAATCTGCTAGAGGCTAATGCAAACTAGCCTCTGGGAACTTCAGGCAGAAAAAGGGTAACTTTCTAAAAGTGACTTTTTTTTAATAAACATTGATATATTGATAGTAAAATATTTTTGAATAACTAGTTTAGTTATTTCCAATCAAGGGTTATAGATTCATGTTTATAGCCTATACTGGCATTTTCTAGCATCCATTTACAGTCCTGCCATTGGAAATACATTTTGGGGGCTAGTCATTGGAGGAACATGCCAGATTTAATTTTGCACAAGCCCTACTTTGAAATATTAGGCACCCTACCTTGTGGGCGACAGGTTATTCTCAGGGGATACTTATTAATATTTAAAAGCAGAGTAACCACCTGTCAAAAGGGTTATTTTCACAAGCTTGACAGCAGGTTTTTGGCTGCTGCAGCCAGACTACACAGGATAGGAGTAAAACCCCATTTGATATGACCATTCGTGGATGGCACAACAGGTGCTGCGGTTCACAGGTGGCATTTAACTTTATAGCACACAGTATAACTTCCATACCATAGTCTAGGGTCTAGCAGGCAAGTTATGCATGCCAATCAGGGATAATCCAATGTAACTATGTTTAAAAGGGAAGCACGGGTACTTTCCTGGTGATTAGCAGGACTAAAAGTTTGTAGAGTTATAAAACCAGCAAAAATAAGGTCTAGAAAAAGACAGTAAAATCCAAATAGCCCATACAGAAAATACAGATTTGCTACAGGCCCATATCAAACCCAACCCCTGCTGCCTCTCTCAAACTTAAGTATACAGAAAAGATGTATGGAATACTTGAATTAATCTCTGGTACTGGTATTACTCTGAACTGCATCCCAGCCCATCATTACTTTGTATTCCATGCCACACTGTTTTGACCCAGGCCATATGCATGGATAGAATGTGTTAGTTCATCCCAGTGGACTGAAAAGCCTAATAAGGTGAAACCTGTCTTGGATTGCTTGTGTTCAGATTCAAGGAGGACCTGGCAGTCTGGGCTGGCCTGGTCCTAATGTTGCAGGGTCGAGACTGATTCGCATATGACTGGGTCCAAACTGAGGTGGCATGGTGTGCAAAATAATGGACAGGGTGTGGCTTCCAGTCAAAACCATTGGCTAGAGAGATCGGAAATTGATTTTCAACTCATGGTTGATCCTATATTCTTCCCAGTCGACCGCAAAGGAGCACATTAACAAACTTCTTTCATACCTGTCCTGAAGTTATTTCTCAAAATTCTTATTGCCATCAAAGTCAATCCTGACAACACTTTTTCAGCCTCCAGTCAACTGTGAAAAACAAAATAATTAACTTCTTAGATAGTATTTTGTTCTGGCTAATAGTCACTTATCTTATTTTTGTAACAAACTAAAGACTTAACTTGTATTTTCAGAAAGCAAATCATACGGATATTCAGCACTGTTACACTTATATTCCTAGCATGTGTTAACCATAGATACCCGGCTTAATGACAATTTAGGAAGCGGGATAGAAAGGTACAGCGCATTTGACTCTTTTGATGGACCTTCAGTCCCCTCTGTGTTGGAAAATGATGAATAAACATGGACAGCTTAATTATTGTCGCTCATATATAGTTTTTCTTTGGGATACTGAATTATTAGTCTTTGGTTGAACGATTTTGGTGACTGTTGATTACCTTTTATTTGAATAAGTAAAGTATCACAACTATAAATGAATCTCCGGCCTTTTTTTAATTTTTGCGATCTGTTTAACTGTTAATAGAACTTAGTTCAATGAGGAGGGGTATGTGCCTAGGTATCCATTATTTAATGATTGGGGTGTGTTTGAATATATCCTTTGATAAACTCTTTTTTGTACCTTAAACACCTGATTGAATAACATTGACAGTTTTGAACACCCTAGGCAGAAAATAAAATACAGAAATGGTGGCTTTATATAGTGGGGTGCTAACATCATAGGACAGGTTGTTACCACTATATGTAATCATTCAAACGTAGGCTCAGTAAGCCAGGTCCTGACTATAAATTTGGAGAACTACACAAAATGTCAGGTAACTACTGCTAATTTGAGTGCTTCACAGTAGGCCAGGGGGCTAACAAAGTATTTTGGGGCAGCATTGGTGACCCCTTTATGATGCCATTACATTAATTATTGTGCATAGAGGAAAAGTCTGTCACGTCATTGCAAGTTCTCACAAATGTGTATGGGCTGAACAAGAGCATCCATAGCTGGACTGAAATTTAGGCTAGCATGATTTTCATAAGATTGTCTTCACAGATGCTAAGGATAGGAAATCGGTCACATTTAACCAGGACTATCTCATACTTCACCAAAGAATATTATGAAACTAAAGCAGTAACAAGAATAATAGCTTATAATTGACTTGTGTGTCAGTAACTTGATTATTCACTGGATCACCATTTAAGCCAGTAATGCATTGAGTTGTACATACCTCCACCCTTAATCTCAAACATTTCTGAGAGAATTACAAAATAAACATTTTATTCATATAAACATATAAATGCCCAATCACAAAAGCTAGTTCTCAAAAAGTGGTCACATGGTGGGCAAGTGACAAAGTAAGAAGAGATTATATAGAGGTAAAAATCAGCTGACTCAGGACTGCTAAAATAATGAGACTAGTCAATAACATAAAAAATCAAGTAGAAGATTGTGTGACCCAAGGAAGTAGCTGTATGAGATTCAGCAGCATTTTGACTGCATCAGGGGTTAAAAGGTCATCAGGAATGAGAAGGATGAGAGCACCAACCGTTGCAAGCCTATGCCCTATAGAAGGTCACTCAGTTAAGGTATAAGGTATGAGAAGAAGCCACTGGAGAGAATTTTCAGCAATGGTACTTGAAGAAGGCCCAGAACATGACTTTAGGCATAGGTACATTTAATAAGTGATACATTTGGTGCCAAGCTAATGAGGGTCCAGACTGTATAATCCTTGGCACAGTGGAAGGTAATTAATAACATGATGCAGTGAGTTGCTGTCACAGTGCACAGACGGGGCAAGTCTCCATGTCATAACTCTTGGCCCTAAATGATAATACTACATGGCCAGCCATCACCAGACTTGATTTATGTGCGGCTCCAGGTCATAATTCCATTGTACTCTGTGTTGCCATTTGTGGAATAACCTTGCACTTACTGCAGTGTTTCATCACCATTCATGCTAAATTTCGGGAATACTCTGCAGATGCCTTTGGAGGATGCACTACAGAACCACAATCCACAGCGCAAGCAGTATCTAGCTCATCAGCTTCTGCAGACCTCCTTGCTGGTAATAAACATATTTTCTAGCTTTTTCAGAAATGCCTTGCCTTTACCAAGGTCGTGCATTGCTATTGTACTTGCCTCTTGTTACTAAGATGCTGACTTGCTTTAAGTTTGTGCAAAATTGTTATTACATGTCATGTATTATTATATGCCGTGTGCATGTATGCCAGTAAATATTGTAACATATAGCTAAAATATGATTCTTTTTTATTTATGTGATCAGTGTAGTGGTTATGATTTATGTATCTTGATTTATGCCAGTTTATTTTCATATGTTGGTTATATAATTGCAAGAATTGTAGGAACGGAAGACATTTGCAAGTGTTTTTACTCTATATACATGTTGTGGTCCTAATTACATAATACCATCTGCCATTGGTTGTGATATTCATAACCCACTGGGCAGTGAAGACTGGATATAAATGGATTACATAAAGTAATTGATCGCCCTCCTGCCTAGTCAGATAAAAAACGGCTAAACACTTGTCTTGCCATTTTTATTGCAGAAATGTCTTTGCTTTCATGAGGAACAATCATGGTTTCCCCACCCTCTTCCCCCACTGGGAGTGGGTCTTGGTGGCTCCCTCCCCTAGACTTGATAAGGTCCCTGCAATCGACTTCGCTGTTTTTGCCAGGTTGGGATTGAATTTTTGCGACGTGATGCTCATGAGCCTTTACCGCTTAAACAGAGGTCCACATAGTCATATCTCTCCACCATTTGCAGATTAATCCTATACAGTGTGAATTGTTTTTTTTTTTCAATATATTGCCTGCTCGCTATGATACCTTGTGTGAAAATCATTGGTTTCTTATTGTCTATGGCCACAATACTATTGAAAGGCATCTGGAAGCTGGTGATAATTTGCTCTAGAAAAATAGTACTGTATCATTTGGATATAATAAACTTTTACTTGATTACTGTTGCCCATTGGGCACTCTAACACAATTCTCAAAATTATTTAGGAGTATATTGTAGTGGGTAGGCGCCAGTTTACAGCTCTGCATGAGTCTTTTCCACCCTCTCTATCTGGAATGTTCATCTTTTTTTGTGTAGAGAATAAACATGGCATTGGCCATGCTTGCTTCAACAGCATGTTTTTCTACACACTTCTCAGCACCACCTTATCAGTATTAAGTCTTTTTTCTGGGTCCAAGACGGGTCAAAAAGCCTCTTTTTCTCCAACATATCTCACCATAAGCATGAAGAGTGAGAATCTTTGCTCCAACAACCTACTATTTTTAAGGAACTGGGGGTGCATTGTCTACATTGCTGTGTAGCCATTTTAGTTATAGCTTCACACACATTATTTTAACATACTAGGCCTGCCGCTGTGCACTTTAACCTAGATATATTTTATTCAGCTTTGCTTTATTATTGTTATGATAGCAACTTTTACGGTCTTTTTATTTCTCTCTATCTAACTGTTTTTGCCTAGGCCAGCATTCTGTTCTCAAACAAGACATTCTTCCTCACTCTGTGCTTCTTCCAAGGCTGCAGCAAGATAGGTTGGCGGTGAAAGTGGAATAAGTTTAGTCTGTGACATTCATAGAAAATACACATCCTTACATAGGGACATTTTCTACAGAACATCAGCTGTTTTATTATAAAAACACTTCCCTGTCCCTTACACGTTAGAGGGAGATTCCAGCCAGAGAACCACGACTGTATGCTGATTGCTTCGCTACAGCTGTCTTTACAGACTTCAGGCCTTTGCTCAGGTATGGGGAATGATGTCTTCCCATGGGAACCTGAAGGGCACAATTAGAGCTTAACACGCTGTGCTCTATCATAGCTTAGGTAGGAATTAGTCTATTGACTCTTGTGACAATATGGTAGCATTATTTATGTTTTACTCTCCTTGTCACAATTTTGATCTTGTCATGCTGTATCATCCTGGTTATTGCAGTCCACGCTTTGCTATCTAAGATGCAGTCTCTTTATTAAAGCATTATTGAAACATACTGCCTCTGTTTGTCATTGTGTATGTGACACTAATGTAACTGAGAGAAACGGGTGAGACCTGAGTGACCACGGCTTCCTTGAGAAACCAGTTATGTCATGCTTTCTGCTGCCCTGTGGTAGAGATGACACTGCTAGTTTGCCGGAGCTGAACCCGGATTGGAGTGACAGGTGTCACCTGTAGTGGGTCATACTCAGTCTCCCACACCGCAGGCGATTCTGGCACTCGAAATCCAGTATTCTCATTAAGATAATAAGAGCCTATGCGGCAACATAAACATTAACATGAAAGTAACAAAAACATTAGTCACGCTGCAGAATCCCAATTTGAGCCCCAGGTCTGTTTCCTTACTGTATCTGAGGAATAAACGTCTTCCCAGTTAATTTACAGGTTTTCTCCAGAGATCTTGTGGTGAGTAATAATTTTTATGCAACATCAGTATGTCCTTGCTAACAATATTTTGCAGACTTAAACGTCCTTACTCTCGTTATTAAGTTCTGATGAGGCAAAGTAGGTGTTTTTTTCACCTAAGCGAGTAACCACAGATGCCGCCTCCACATTCACTTTTATAACAATCATAAGCTGTGCACTATACCCATGTTTGTCAAATGCCTCTGTCAATAATAATTTATGAAGAAATAGGACATAGCCTTGTTGATCATTGTTGTATCCCAGGTTGGTTGCTAGACCTACAAAACTCATCCTCCTATTCAAGCTGCTATTGCCATGAAGAGGATTCAATTCTCCAACGGGTGAACTTGTGCAGGGAGAATTAACATCAAGCTCTGGTCATTTGATGGAATTAAACCCCCTTCCATGATCCCTAGAGCTTCTGGTATACTACTTTTATGTAGGTTGGTAGTGCTTGTTTGGATCTGATATTGTGGTACAGCTTTTCAGTACACTGGGTGTTATCTATTGGGCTTATTCTGTTTTCATTTGGTTGGGGTGCAGACATCTCCAGGGATGGATCTGCATTTGGTGATTGTGTGAGTCTCCTCATCTGTATCACAGATAGTGCTACATGTAATACTCAGTTCAATATAGCAAACCTAGGGATGTATGTATGTATGTGCATATTGTTGGCTTGTGTTGGTGTGCACTTGCCTTCTCTGCAGCTGTGAAGCACTGGGGTACCCTACCTGTCTTTTTCTAAATGAACCATGAACCTTGATGACCTGGATGACTTTAAAATGAATTGAACTTACAATCTTTCCTGTGAAATATTTATTTTGAAAGACAAACAAAATCATCACTCTGCTCACATTACACAAGGAATCATGTCAGTAACTCACCCACTAGAGGTAAATTTGACAATGTACCAAGAAGTGAACATAAATTCCAATTCCAATTACATGTTTTCTTCATAAGCAGTAAAAATATAAACTGAACAGTCAGATGTATCTATGCTAGCATCATTGGTTTAAGGCTAATTAAGGCTTTAACTCCGGGAGAGAGGATAAGCTCAATTGGTGTTGTCTCTCTACTACTAAATAGCTACAACGATTTACTGAAACGTATTCTGGAGTAAGAACATATTTTCACAGTGTTTGTGGGCAGTACATTGCTTCTCATACTGGACTGCATATTACAACTTTCCAAAATGTAAACCACAATTCTAAGGAAACTGATTGTATAGGGGGCCTGTTACGCTTTCTGATCTGTAGTTTGACATCCCCTAGTAAATAAAAAAGTCAGAGCACTTGACTACTGACATGCAGTTTACTTGGCTGACTTTAAAACCGAAGACAACCATCACATGCATCACCTGTCGCCTACATAGTTTATTGGTCCCAGATTCTGAGAAATCTGTCTACACTCTTTCAGTATGGCAAGCCTTCTTCAATCTGAGACTGATGTCTGAAACTAGTGGTGCTTTCCAGTTTCTTGATTATTAGCTGTCTCAGCCTTAGGGCAGTCTCCCCAATCTTTTTGACCTACAGCTCCATTTTTGCTGATGTTGTTTTTGTTGGCCTTAAGACTGTGCACTTTACCACTGCTAAGCCATGATAAAGTACATGTGCTATCTCCTTCAAAACTGGTGAAATTGGCTTGTACCCAATTGACACATTTACTTTACTTATAAGTCCCTAGGAAAGGTGTGCTGCATGTACCCAGAGCCTGCAAATCAAATGCTACTAGTGAGATGCAGCACGGATTGTGCAACTCACTTAAGTAGCCATTTACACCTGTCTCAGGCCTGTCATTGTAGCCCATGTGTGCAGTTTTAAACTGCTATTTCGACATGGCAAAATACATCTTTTACCAGGTCTAAGCCTTCCGTCATTTTTTTTTTAATGCATGTCATTCCTACGGTAGGTCCCAAAAAGCCCATAGGGCAGGGTGCAGTGTATTATAAAAGTTGGGTATGCACGCTTAGCTTTTACATGCCCTGGTAGTGAAAAACTCTTCAATTGGTTTTCACTACTGCAAAGCCTACCTCTTCCATAGGAATACAGTGGGTTGGCTTACTACATTTAACATTAAATTCAGAGCCAGTAGGAATGTTGAGTTTGGTGTCCAAAGAATTGTAATTTAAAACTCTATTGGTAAGTCACAATTCTGAAACTTCCACTCTTAGAAAGTTGGTATTGTCTTGTCCCAATATTAGGGTCTCTAGTTGGCAAGTGAATGCACCCTCTCTATGTAAGGACCACCACTCTAGTCAGGGTAAGTCAGTTATGCACTGTAATTTAACCTGTGCTCACCCTGTGGTAGCTTGGCACTGAGCAGTCAGACTTAACATAGGAGTGTAGGAGGCTGGCCTGGCTTATAGTGGGTACCTGCTAGTACTTACACCTTGTGCCAGGTCCAGTTATCCCTTATTAGTAGATTAGTAGTGTTCTAGCAGCTTAGGCTGATAGAGGTAGCTATAGCAGAGTAGCTTAGGCTGAACTAGGAGACATGCAAAGCTCCTACTAAACCACTTATATCACATAGTACTATATCATAAGAATCACAATACTCAGATACTAAAAATAAAGATACTTTATTTTAGTGACAATGTGCCAAAAATATTTCAGAGGATATACTCCCTTAGGAGGTAAGTAAAGTACACAAAATATACACACAAACCAAAATCAGGTAAGTAAACAGTTAGAGAAGTAGTACAAACACTGTAGAATACAATAGGATGCAATAGGCCTTGGGGCAACACAAACCATATACTCTAAAAGTGGAATGCGAACCACGAAGGGACCCCAGGCCTAGTGTAGTGTGTAGAGGGTCGCTGGGAGTGTGAGAAAACACTAAGGATGTCCAAGATACCCCACCCCAAGACCCTGAAAAGTAGGAGTAAAGTTACCCTACTTCCCAGAAACACACAAGTCGTGATAGGAGATTCTGCAAAGAGAACAACGGACTACAAAGCACTGAAGACGGATTGCTGGACCTGAGGACCTGTAAAGGAAGGGTATCAAGTCCAAGAGTCACAAAAGTGTCCGGGGGGGGCAGGAGCCCACTAACCCCCCGATGAAGGTGCAAAAGGGTTTGCCTCCGGGTGGAAGAAGCTGAATATTCTGCAACAACGGCGTGCTGGAGGACGCTGAGTTGTTTCCACGCAGAAAGACCGCAAACAAGCCTTGCTTGCTGCAAGATTCACAGTTGAGGAAAATGGGTGCTGCCCTGGCCCAGGAAGGACCAGGAGAGGTCGCCCCTTGGAGGAGGAGACAGAGGGGGTGCTCAGCAGCACAGAGAGGCCACGCAGAAGCAGGCAGCACCCGCAGAAACACTTGAACAGGCGTTCAAGAAATCTGAGCACGGGGTCGTCTCAACACTACAAAAGAGGGTCCCACAAAGCCGATGGTCAACTCAGTGAGTTGAGCAATGCAGGACGGAGTGCTGGGGACCTGGGCTATGCTGTGCACGAAGGATTCCTCGCAAAAGTGCACAGAAGCCCGAGCAGCTGCAGACCACGCAGTACAAAGGATTACTGTCTGGCGTGGGAAGGCAAGGACTTATCTCCACCAAATTTGGACAGAAGGACCACTGGACTGTTGAGGTCACTTGGATCCAGCTCCTGTGTTCCAGGGACCACGCTCGTCAAGATGAGAGGGGACCCAGAGGACTGGTGATGCAGAAGTTTGGTGCCTGCGTTAGCAGGAGGAAGATTCTGTCAACCCACAGGAGATTTCTTCTTGGCTTCCAGTGCAAGGTGAAAGCAGACAGCCCTCAGAGCATGCACCACCAGGAAACAGTTGAGAAAGTCAGCAGGATTAGGTGCTACAATGTTGCTGGTAGTCGTCTTGCTACTTTGTTGTGGTTTTGCAGGCGTCCTGGAGCAGTCAGCGGTCGATCCTTGGCAGAAGTCGAAGAGGGAGACGCGCAGGAACTCTGGTGAGCTCTTGCATTCTTTATCTGACAAGAAACCCACAGAGAGACCATAAATAGCCCTCAGAGGAGGATTGGCTACCTAATCCAGGTAAGCACCTATCAGGAGGGGTCTCTGATGTCACCTGCTGGCACTGGCCACTCAAAGGCCTCCATTGTGCCCTCACACCTCTGCATTCAAGATGGTAGAGGTCTGGGACACACTGGAGGAGCTCTGGGCACCACCCCTGGGGTGGTGATGGACAGGGGAGTGGTCACTCCCCTTTCCTTTGTCCAGTTTCACACCAGAACAGGGGCTGGGGGATCCCTGAACCGGTGTAGACTGGCTTATGCAAGGAGGGCACCATCTGTGCCCTTCAAAGCATTTTCAGAGGCTGGGGGGAGGCTACTCCTCCCCAGCCCTTAACACCTACTTCCAAAGGGAGAGGGTGTAATACCCTCTCTCAGAGGAAATCCTTTGTTCTGCCTTCCTGGGACTGGGCTGCCCAGACCCCAGGAGGGCAGAAGCCTGTCTGTGGGTTTGCAGCAGCGGTAGCTGCAGTGAAAACCCCAGAGAGCTAGTTTGGCAGTACCCGGGGTCCATGCTGGAGCCCCGGGGATGCATGGGATTTGCACCCCAATACCAGATGTGGATTGGGGGGGACAATTCCATGATCTTAGACATGTTACATGGCTGTATTCAGAGTTACCATTGTGAAGCTACATATAGGTATTGACCTATATGTAGTGCACGCATGTAATGGTGTCCGCACACTCACAAAGTTTGGGGAAATTGCCCTGAACAATGTGGGGGCACTTTGGCTAGTGCCAGGTTGCCTCACACTTAGTAACTTTGCACCTAACCTTCACTAAGTGAGAGTTAGACATATAGGTGACTTATACGTTACTTAAGCGCAGTGTAAAATGGCTGTGAAATAACGTGGATGTGTAATATTGGTTGAGCTCCCTATGGGTGGCAAAAGAAATGCTGCAGCCCATAGGGATCTCTTGGTACCCCAATACCCTGGGTACCTAGGAACCATATTCTAGGGAATTATAAGGGTGTTCCAGTGTGCCAATCAGAATTGCAAAAATGGTCACTAGCCTGCAGTGACAATTGTAAAGACAGAGAGAGCATAAGCACTGAGGTTTTGGTTAGCAGAGCCTCAGTGACACAGGCACCACACATGGAACACATTTAGGCCACAAACTATGAGCACTGGGGTCCTGGCTAGCAGGATCCCAGTGAGACAGTAAAAGCACCCTGACATATACTCACAAACAGGCCAAAAGTGGGGGTAGAAAGGTTAGAAAGAGGCTACCTTCCTACAAGGAGGCAATGTGTAATGTATTTGTACAATACCTGGTTACAGCAACGTAGTGAAAGACATCACAAGACTCCACATCAGTTTAGAAAGATGTGTAATATTTGTCTTAGTAAAGTGCAAACCAACAAAAATGTTAACGTTTTAACAAGGTATGCAATTGTAGTGGTGAAAACATACTAGCGACAGTCCGATCCTTTATGGTGATGCCTGGGGAAGGAGACAGGGATTTTCTCAATGTAAACGCATGCATACCATCCTTCACAAGTATTATGGCAAGAATGCAAGAACATGGTGATTTAGTTGAACTGGGTGGGTTTTGGGCCACCTATGTGAACGCAGATCGGCGTGCACAGTACTTTTCCTTAGCATCCGCAATGCAAAGGCAAGTCACGCTGGAGTCCGATGCAGCTGACTCAAGACAGTGAGGGCAGGCACAGCAGTCTCCCTTCATCTGGACTCTCAGGGGTGGAGAGGGGATCAGTGTCGCGTAGTGAGTGGTCCTCCCCCATCTGATGGATGTTGGCCGCATGGGGCCACGCTGGGTTACTTTTGCAGTGCAGGTTTGGGGAAACCAGGCACCTGTAACAGTCTGTGATCAGCAGTGCAGACAATGAGTTTTCAGTTGGGGCACAGTGTGTGTACATGCAGGCTTTTGCAAAACGGCAGCAGGCCCACCAAAAGATGCCCAAGGCTGATCGTGGGCAAATCCAGGAGGGTCGGACTCAGAAGTAGCTAACAGCAGTTGTGCGGAGGAAGTCTTTGACGGCCTTGAGACTTCCCTGAAAAGGGGGCAAGCCAACAGACCCTTGGAGATTCTTTGGTGTAAGGATGTAGAGAACAGGTCCAGTCCTTTCTCACTCCAGCGTAGGCAGCAGGCCAACACAGCAAACCAGGTTGCAAAGTCTCAGTCCCTCCTACAGCACAGCAAGCAGTCGGACAGCACAGGAATGCAGTTGCAGCGTGGCAGTCCCTCCTGGTAGCACAGCAGTCCTTCTTCCTAGCAGAATGTTCTTGGTTCCAGTAGGATTCTGATTTGATGAGGTTTAGGGTCCAATACTTATACCCCAATGTGCCTTTGAAGTAGTGGAATGTTCAAAGAGGCCTTTGAAGATGACAATGTCCCTTCCCTTCCTTCCCTGGCTCAGGCACTCTGCAGGTGGTTATTTTGCCCTATTCAGATGTCAGCTCATCCCGCCCCATCTAACTCAGGAAGACCCATCAGTCTGCAGATGTTACACCCATGTTCCTTTAGTGTGGGACATTCTAGAGGAAATGCACAAAGCCCAGCCGTCATCTATCCCAGACATGTATTCAGAGACAGGCAGAGGCACAGAATGGTTAAAGTAAGAACATGCCAATCTTTTAAAAGTGGTATGTTCAGACTTAAAATTTACCTTCAACTTCACCATAAGTTGTGATTTTAAACTGTGAGTCCATCGACACCAAACTCCACATATCTGTCTTTTCCCAATTGAAAGTTACAGTTATAGGATGCTTTAAGGTAACCCCATTTTTAAACATTGGGAAGGATAAGCCTTGCAGTAGTAAAAAAAAAAAAAAAAAGAAAATTATAGTAATTATTTTGCTACCTGGACATGTTAAACTTAAAACTACATGTCCAACTTTTTACGTACACTACACCCTGACCTAGGGGCTAACCAGGAGTGACTTATGTGTAATAAAAAGGAAGGTTTGGGTCTGGCAAGCGGGTGCACTGTCATTTTGCAGTGGCAGTTTAAAACTGCACACTCAGCCTCTGCAGTGTCGAGACGGGGCCACTCACCTGAAAAGCAGGATGTCTGCAGGGGCGATGGTATGCACCCCGACCTCCTGGAACACCTCTCGGCACTTCCTGGTGGACACAGAAACCCTGGCAGGTGTCCCAAAAAGAAAGGGGGAGTGAAAGAGAAAGACAAACCACTGCCACGTCTTGCAGGTCCAGCCAGGCACCCTGTAACTTCGGGGGGCAGGTCATTGTTGACAGAGTGGTAGTAGAGTTAGTGCACTTAACTTCCTTTAAACTGAATCTCTCTTACTGATATGGGCACGGGAGCGGTAGAAGAACACCGGGATGCTCAGCTCTTTTGTTGGATAATAATAACTGTTAGCACAATCACTAACACTGCATTACTAAAAACCCAAACTGAGTACCATAACAATAAGTACTACGACACTAGGGCTGGCTTCACAGAGATTCACTGTTGCACACTACAATTAGAACTGTGGTTGCACTTATCATGCACAAGAAAGACAAACAAGTGCATTAATTATATCACGTACAACTTTCCTGCATGCATAGGGTTAAACTAAAAGAAACAAAAACAATCCAAGAAATACAAATGTTCACTCTGGGTTTAAACAGTTAGGGTGGCACAATTTGATTTGGTTTCACTGTGTGAGAAAAACCCTTCAAAAGCAAATTCCTTAAACCTGAAACTCAGGCATGAATGACACAATTTAAATCCAAGAGTTATGCTATTAGAGAAAGAAAAGTCATGGAAATGCTCTTTTAAAATTGCACTGTCACTTTTTGTAATACTTGAGCTCAAGCAGATTTCCTGAAGCACATTTAGTCAAGTAACTATAATAATAATGTAGAATGTTCAGAAATGCATTTGTCTCTTCAAGATAAGCACTCTGGCAAAATACGAGGTCTGAAATACACCAGCTGTTCTTGGAAAGCACAGCGCTAAAAGAACAAACTCCCTGGAGAATACTAGTCACTTAGCTGCAGTCTTTTCCGGAGTGTTGGAGGAATGCCTGGTGTCAGCTGGTACAGGAACAAAGAAAAGAATTGCCTCAAAAGTCCTGAATAAGAGGATGACATCAGGGGCTGGACTTCCAAATCAGATGCTGAGATCAGGAAGCAAAACAAAGCCAAGCAGGGAGGCATGCTTCACTCTTCTATTTATAGCCAATCTGCAAAGAAGTTGAGTTTCCACATGTGGATGAGTCACCACACCCAATTAGAAGCACGTCTACACCACAACCAATTAGAAGCATATGTCTACACCTGCTCACATTAGCAAACAAACATTGGTAAAACAAGCATTGATAAAACCAATTGTGTAACACAGCACATCATGTTTACTTAGAAACATGAAGGTTTAACCCAGAACAGATATATCATTTAACCCTAATCCCTGGGGATGCTGACACACAACCCAGGAGGCACCTTGGGGATTCCTGACATGCAGTGACAGGCCTGAGATATGTTTGAAAAGCTGCTATAGTGGGTGGCACAATCAGTGACACAGGCCCACTAGTAGCATTTAATTTTACAGGCACTGGACACATAAAATATGCTTTACTAGGGACTTACAAGTAAATTAAATATGCCAATTGTGAAGAAGCCAGTGTCCCCATGTTTAGATTACAGAGCATCTGCACTTTAGCACTGTTCAGCAGTGGTGAAGTGCTCAGAATCCTAACGCCAGCGAAAATGAAGTCAGAAAAACAGGACATCAGAGGGCAAAATGTTACGGGAGATACCTCAAGGATGTCCGGTCTAACACCTACCATTTGGTGCCTGCAGCCTGTTTTCCTGGCCACGTGGCTAGGAGTAGCTGGCTGTTGGTCATTGTGTACTGCTCCCAAACACTGAGACAAGGGAACATAGGTGTTACCAGAGCCTCATGGACAGAAAAGGCTCCATCCATCTTGAACCCAGCGCCTGGACTCTACTTGCTGCAAGTCTTGTCCTCCAGTGGTGCAACCCCAGTCCCGGACGCTTAGAAGTGAGCCTGAATGAGCTTTGACAGGTCCTTTGTGGTCCTGTGAGCGGAACCGATGTAGCGCAATGCATGGTCTTGCAGCCACTTCGGAACCGCAGCTGCCTGACAAAGCATCAACGCAGGCCTTTCCATTCCAAACCCCTCGTTAACGATGCAGGACTTCACATCTTTGTAACTTCTCTGGAACTGCGGGTATGCGATGCATCTTCAAAGCAGAACTTAACACCCTAAGTCCCTCATCAACAGCATCCTTGACAGTGATGCAGGACTCCACATCGCATCCCTACAGCTCCTTTGAACCGCTGCTGCGCAACCCATGCTTGACAAAGGATCTTGCAACACTCCACAAAACAGGATTCAAGGTACTTTTGTACAGCCGGCGTAACTTGGTCCCTGTATCCCGCCTGCACTCCATCACGATTGCCTAACTTGGCCCCAGTCAAGCACTACAGTTGTCGCTTTGCACTTTTAGGCACTGTTTTACCTTAAATCTTTAACATTGCATATTTCTAATTCTACTGGTTGGATTATTGTCCTGTCGTTGTCAAATAATTTAGTAAGTTGTGTTCTATTTTGTAATCTGGTGTAGTATTTTTCTTGTGTTGTGTTTTCACTTTATTACTGTTTGAAGTGCTGCATAAATATCTTACACCTTGTCTTTAAGTTAAGCCTGATTGCTTTTGTGATAACCTACCAGAGGGTTAAGTACACGCTGATTGGAGGTTTGATTGTGTTTCACCCTGACAGAGATTATGGTTCCAACTCCCTCAACTTGTAAACCAGTTTCCAACCCTGATCATCTCTTCCACTTTAGGCATCTTATGCTCAGGCCCTTAGCTTTTGCGCGACCACTGCAGATAGCAGAATAACTTTATCTTTTTGTGGAGCACCTTCATGTCTCCTTTGAACATGTGTATGAAATGGTTAGTTGCCATAGATTCTAGTCTTCTACCATTCCTCTCCTAGGTCTCTGTTGTAAAGTGGGTTCCGCCCATGTAATCTTCCTGGATCTTTTTGCTTGTAAATACCTGAGTCTTTGACTTTTACTCTGAGTGATCCTCACTACCAGAGTCTCACTCATGGTAAATTCATGGTAAACTGACAGAGTGCCAACCACCAGTGTCTGCCTTTTAAGATGAGGCTGGTGTAGGGTAGAGACCCTGAACTGGTTACAAGTGAGTATGTGACGCATTGGCGCACTGCTTGTGTCAGACTACTGTTTTGGTCAGCCCAGTAGCTGTGCACAGGTAGTTTGTTATAAAAGGGACAGTTCAGGGATTTATACTGACTTAGGATAGGCCTTATCATGTGAGTGGGTGTAAAACCTGACAAGCTGAGGTAGTGGATCCCCAAACTGTTTTTTTTTAAGGAGGTTTTGCTGGTTCTCTTTGAATGGCCTTTAGGCCCTGAGCACTAACCCACTGAAAAAGTATGTGAATGTGCGCACACTCATACTGCATACACTAGGAAGTGGTGCTACCCAATATGTGCACACTGGCACATTGGTGTTTTCACATATATTGAACCTGTCACAGCAGACCTGTATGGGCGCACTTGCACCTTTTTGGTGATCCTTAACTTGAGTCCAATCTGCCACTCCAGGCATGTGCATGCACTAGGGCACATGTAACCAGGAAGCACACAATACCCATGTGTGTTCTCAGAGCTGCTATGTCCATAGGGGAAAGATTATAATTAATCCCTGCTGCAATAGTGGATTGCAGTGGAGCGGCCTCATGATGTTAACTATCATTGGATTCACAATGATAAACGGCTTCTCATGGTTTAAAGGTGGTTTCATCAATGACACCATAGAAATGCCACTTCTAGAAAGTGGGCATTTCTATGTTCTAAAATCTCTTTGTGTGTGTTGTAATTTAGCTTCATTGCACTGTAAGCAGGGGAGAAAAGCACATCTGTGCATTCTCTGGTAACAGCTATAAAACGTAGGCAACTGAAACAACAGACCTCTGCCATTTGAGGGCCTAGCTACATAGATTGGAGGAAAAGGTTCTGACACTTGGCCTCTCGGAGCCAGAGCATGGCATCACTAAAGATAAAGATCCGCATTCCACAGCCCCATGGCAGACAGGTCCGAAATTTTGGGAAGACATGTCCAAACTTCAAAGGCACACTTGAGTATAACCATGAGTACCACACTTAAGCAACTCAAAGATACACTAGCAGGGATGTGGGACCAGTACGGCTGGACCCCGTGGTGCACACTGCCAGACGAATGTGTTATGCACAGGAGCATTTAGTGTCCTTGAAAGGGATGCGGGCACCCTTCCTTCATCCTGGCTGGCCTGGGCAGATTACCTGATGCTGTGTGGCTCTTTGAAGTGTGCTCTCCAGGGGCTTGTTGGTTTACCCCCTGTTCTGCCTGGAGGTCTCAGGGACATCAAAGACCTCCTGTGAGGGACCTACCCCATCTACAGGTGACATCTGGAGAGCGGTGCCCTCCTCCATGCCTACATCTTCTGCTGCACTCCACTTGATACCAACAGTGTGAAAGGAGAATAAGTATTGCGCCTTAAGTCCAGAATTGCCTGGTACAGAGTTTTCAAGGTACAGGCCACACTTAGAGTGGGGCTCTTCATTGTGGGTCCATTGCAAGCCTGTGGGAGTCATTATGACCTCGGCAGTGAGTGTTAATGTGGCAGTAGCACCGCAAACTGGCTTGCGGGACATACCGCCACATTATGAGAATGTCGAGTTGGCTGCAGCCAACCCAACACTTCTCCACTAATACCGCCATGGTGGTATCAGCCGCTGAGCCAGAGATGTCAATCTTCAGCCCGGTGGCCGGCACAGTACCGCCGGCAGCGTTATGAGCCTGCATACCACCATGGTTTCCCTGTCACCAGTAGGTGGCTTCCACACCCCCCAACACACACCAGATGCACCCAACCCCTCAATCCAAAGGCCCCCCAACCCCCATACATACACTAATCCCCACCCCAACATTCAAATACATGCCCCCACCCCAATCCAAACACCCCCCACCCCTTCCTATTCTCTCACTGACACCCCCACCCCCCATACACCCACACACCCACAGACACGCACCACAATGGACAGATGGTAACCGCAGTGGAGGTATTTTGATGGCTGTCACCGCAGTGGTAGGCGGTTTTTACCGCCAATATCAAAATGACCACCTATATGTCTTGTTTGTTGTGAGCAGGTTCACCCCGCGTGGCCCTCTTTTGTCGAGTGCATCACATTTTTCTCACGTGACACCCGACTGCATGCTTATTGTGGGCATTGCCCCACTCATAGGTTGCGACCCTCGAATGTTGTGATGCATCCGGAGCAGTGCCACATTCTACCTCGTGTGGCACCACTTAACTTGCATCTTTGTGTGTGACCGGGTTGTCTGGTGCACCTTAAGTCATCCCACACCAGAGTTTGCACCTCATTCCAGAGAGGTACTGAAGTGGAGGTCTTAGAGTGTGAAAGGATTATCTGGTGCAACTCAAGTTATTGCGCACCAGGCATTGTGCCTCTTTCCAGGGATGTACGGCATTAGAGTTCTTTGCATGATCATCCGGAATTGTCTACTGTGACTCAAGTCATTGGACACTAGACTAGTGCCTCATTCCAGGAAGATACTGCATTGGAAACCTATTTTGTGTGTGATCGAATTGTCTGGGGGGACTCAAGTCACCAGGCCCAAGACGTTGTGCCTTATTCCTGGAAGGCATGGCATTGAGCTCGTTTAGTGTGGGATTGGTATGGTCTGGTGTGACTCATGTCATGGCACACCAGATATTGTGCCTCCTTCCCACACACACACCCCCACCCCCTCCGATCCTCTCACACCCCCCCATGGACCTGTTAACTTTTTGTATACAACCGGAATTCAGGGCAGCTTGAGTCATTACGCCCAGACATGTGCCTCCTTCCCAGGAGGTGTGGAATTGGTAACTATTGGGGTTTTGAAGTGCCTGGCTGGGTGCCGCTGTGACTAGCGTGTGGCCCCAGCAGCCCTCCCCCAAACCTTTGCAGGTCTTGGAGTGAAGATCCCGATTGGTGCCCAAACCTCCAGTTTTAACTTTTGCTGATCAACCGTTATCTCTTTCCTCCCCCACCTTATCCCTGGGATCCTGACAAAGTGTGATTTTGATCACATGCGACCTAGTATCCGGGGAAAAGGTTGGTTTCATCTTCAACTTGTGAGGGTGGGGTAGCAGGAACTGATTGGCAGGTGGAGCGCAGTTTGGGGACTCTGGTGTCTGCGCACACAGTGACATTAACCAGGCGGATATCAGTGCACCACATTAGGGTGCAAGACGCGAGAGCGTGCAAATGAGCCGTCTGATATCTGTGGCAACGCATAGTGGTGCTTAGAGAACGTCAGGGAGTGTATGCGGGTGATTGTTTAAACAACACAGTGGTGTTGCCTGACACGTTATTTATTGCAAGAGGACTCTTACAGGTGCCTTTGAGCTTCACTTGTGCGGCTCAGGCTGCAGAGCTAACTTAAAATGCTGCAAGTCTTTGTATGTACATATAGCTGCTAAATTTGTGTACCAAGGTGCGCCCGGCAACAGTATGTTATTCAATTGGGGTAATCTCTGTTGTGCTGACAACGTTTGGAATAGCATGAGGGTGTTCGGAGGAAAGTGTTATTTTTCTCATGTGTACATACTTGTTATTGTGTTTGGCAGTATGGCAAATTATATTTTTTATGTGATTTATGCCCATATTGACATGATGATTATGCTGTGTTAATAATGTATGTTGAATACAAATTTTGTTAGCATACACCTCGTGTGATGTCTCTTTTGTGACACTCATTGTACTTGTTCTGTTATTCTGCTGTGCCATTGCTTTACACATTTCCTCTGTGTTGAGCCTGAATGCTCTGTGCCAAGCTACCCAAGGATGAGGGCAGGTTATACAGTAAGTCTGTAATCACTCACCCCCTGACTGGAGTGACAGGTTCTGCCTAGCTAGAGCTTCACCTCAGCCAACCAGGATGTGCCACCTCCAACAGTAGGCATTCATAGTGTAGGTTGATAGTGCTCACTGAAGCCTGTGGTGCTTAAACTGTATTACACATTCAAGGAAAAATCTGCACTAAAGTACAGTTTCCCCCCATTTAGGCCTACAGGGTTCGTCTAGAGGTAAATGTGTATCCTGACAAAGGTATATACTCCCTTTTATCATATTAACACTCCTTATGGCACTTTTCGATTTGCCATATTTCCCTGCTCAGGTCCTTTTCCGATTCCAGTCTTATCTCCCCAGTTGGCCAACTTGATTACTTGTTAATTACTCTTCTGTCCAGTAGATTATAGTCTTCCCACACAATATAGCCATTAACTGTGCTTGACCCGCTTCCTGAGAGAGAAAAGGGTGGAATACGCTGCATCTGTTGATTAGCTTGTCAGTTTGCAACAGGGCTGGGAGAGCCCAAGCCCACAGAAACAAGGGAGAATGGTCAGACAAGCACAGGGGGTTTTCACCTTTGAAGTTTGGGTGGGACAGGATCAGGCAGCTATGTCAGCTAGTGTTGAGCTGAGGCTGTCATTGAAGCTCTTTCCACAGGCAAGTTGTAGTCGCTTTGGAATGTCCCAGAATGCTGTGCAGGAGGGTTTGAACAGGAGTGGAGTGATATGGCACCCTAGGATTTGCCAGGGCTGCCTGGATTCTAGAAATTTCCACCCTCATTTAAATTCCCTGCACAAGGAGGGACAGATGAGAAGGACATGGACCTGGGAGCTACAATAGTGGAAGAACGCCACGCTGGAAGAAGCCACCTTCTGCCAGGGCAAAGATGGACTGAAAGACTTTAACTCCAGTTGACCCACCCAGGACTAGGATGGATATCATCAGGGCCAGTGGCACTATTCTCCTTTTGCCCCTTTAAAAGTTGGGTGAATGGACCTGCTGGGTGATGATTACCACTGACTCTGCTGACACACAGGTGTCTTGAAGGTAGCCAAAGCCATGGAGCCTGGGGAATGGGGCAGGGACGGTGTTCTACTTGTTCCCTGTTGTGAGAAAGTAGCCTCTTTCTAGCCTTGTTACCCCCACTTTTGGCCTGTTTGTGAGTGTATGTCAGGGTGTTTTCACTGTCTCACTGGGATCCTGCTAGCCAGGGCCCAGTGCTCATAGTGAAAACCCTATGTTTTCAGTATGTTTGTTATGTGTCACTGGGACCCTGCTAGTCAGGACCCCAGTGCTCATAAGTTTGTGGCCTATATGTATGTGTTCCCTGTGTGGTGCCTAACTGTCTCACTGATGCTCTGCTAACCAGAACCTCAGTGGTTATGCTCTCTCATTTCTTTCCAAATTGTCACTAACAGGCTAGTGACCAATTTTACCAATTTACATTGGCTTACTGGAACACCCTTATAATTCCCTAGTATATGGTACTGAGGTACCCAGGGTATTGGGGTTCCAGGAGATCCCTATGGGCTGCAGCATTTCTTTTGCCACCCATAGGGAGCTCTGACAATTCTTACACAGGCCTGCCACTGCAGCGTGAGTGAAATAACGTCCACGTTATTTCACAGCCATTTTACACTGCACTTAAGTAACTTATAAGTCACCTATATGTCTAACCTTTACCTGGTAAAGGTTAGGTGCAAAGTTACTTAGTGTGAGGGCACCCTGGCACTAGCCAAGGTGCCCCCACATTGTTCAGGGCCAATTCCCCGGACTTTGTGAGTGCGGGGACACCATTACACGCGTGCACTACATATAGGTCACTACCTATATGTAGCTTCACAATGGTAACTCCGAATATGGCCATGTAACATGTCTATGATCATGGAATTGCCCCCTCTATACCATCCTGGCATAGTTGGCACAATCCCATGATCCCAGTGGTCTGTAGCACAGACCCTGGTACTGCCAAACTGCCCTTCCTGGGGTTTCACTGCAGCTGCTGCTGCTGCCAACCCCTCAGACAGGCAGCTGCCCTCCTGGGGTCCAGCCAGGCCTGGCCCAGGATGGCAGAACAAAGGACTTCCTCTGAGAGAGGGTGTTACACCCTCTCCCTTTGGAAAATGGTGTGAAGGCAGGGGAGGAGTAGCCTCCCCCAGCCTCTGGAAATGCTTTCTTGGGCACAGATGTGCCCAATTCTGCATAAGCCAGTCTACACCGGTTCAGGGGACCCCTTAGCCCTGCTCTGGCGCAAAACTGGACAAAGGAAAGGGGAGTGACCACTCCCCTGACCTGCACCTCCCCTGGGAGGTGTCCAGAGCTCCTCCAGTGTGCTCCAGACCTCTGCCATCTTGGAAACAGAGGTGCTGCTGGCACACTGGACTGCTCTGAGTGGCCAGTGCCACCAGGTGACGTCAGAGACTCCTTGTGATAGGCTCCTTCAGGTGTTGCTAGCCTATCCTCTCTCCTAGGTAGCCAAACCCTCTTTTCTGGCTATTTAGGGTCTCTGTCTCTGGGGAAACTTTAGATAACGAATGCAAGAGCTCATCCGAGTTCCTCTGCATCTCCCTCTTCACCTTCTGCCAAGGAATCGACTGCTGACCGCGCTGGAAGCCTGCAAACCTGCAAACCTGCAACATAGTAGCAAAGACGACTACTGCAACTCTGTAACGCTGATCCTGCCACCTTCTCGACTGTTTTCCTGGTGGTGTATGCTGTGGGGGTAGTCTGCCTCCTCTCTGCACTAGAAGCTCCGAAGAAATCTCCCGTGGGTCGACGGAATCTTCCCCCTGCAACCGCAGGCACCAAAAAGCTGCATTACCGGTCCCTTGGGTCTCCTCTCAGCACGACGAGCGAGGTCCCTCGAATCCAGCAACTCTGTCCAAGTGACCCCCACAGTCCAGTGACTCTTCAGTCCAAGTTTGGTGGAGGTAAGTCCTTGCCTCACCTCGCTAGACTGCATTGCTGGGAACCACGACTTTTGCAGCTACTCCGGCCCCTGTGCACTTCCGGCGGAAATCCTTTGTGCACAGCCAAGCCTGGGTCCACAGCACTCTAACCTGCATTGCACGACTTTCTAAGTTGGTCTCCGGCGACGTGGGACTTCTTTGTGCGACTTCGGTTGAGCACTGTTTCACACATCCTCGTAGTGCCTGTTTCTGGCACTTCTCTGGGTGCTACCTGCTACTAAGAGGGCTCCTTGTCTTGCTCGACGTCCCCTCTACATCCTGGTCCAATTTGCGACCTCCTGGTCCCTCCTGGGCCACAGCAGCGTCCAAAAACGCTAACCGCACGATTTGCAGCTAGCAAGGCTTGTTGGTGTTCTTTCGGCGGGAAAACACTTCTGCACGACTCTCCGCGGCGAGAGATATCCGTCCACCAAAGGGAAAGTCTCTAGCCCTTTTCGTTCCTACAGTAACCTCAGCTTCTTCTGTCCAGTAGAAGCTTCTTTGCACCCACAGCTGGCATTTCCTGGGCATCTGCCCATCTCCGACTTGCTTGTGACTTTTGGACTTGATCCCCTTGTTCCACAGGTACCCTAGATTGGAAATCCATCATTGTTGCATTGTTGGTTTGTGTCTTTCCTGCATTATTCCTCTAACACGACTTCTTTATCCTTAGGGGAACTTTAGTGCACTTTGCACTCACTTTTCAGGGTCTTGGGGAGGGTTATTTTTCTAACTCTCACTATTTTCTAATAGTCCCAGCGACCCTCTACAAGGTCACATAGGTTTGGGGTCCATTCGTGGTTCGCATTCCACTTTTGGAGAATATGGTTTGTGTTGCCCCATCCCTATGTGTCCCCATTGCATCCTATTGTAACTATACATTGTTTGCACTGTTTTCTAAGACTATACTGCATATTTTTGCTATTGTGTATATATATCTTGTGTATATTTCCTATCCTCTCACTGAGGGTACACTCTAAGATACTTTGGCATATTGTCATAAAAATAAAGTACCTTTATTTTTAGTATAACTGTGTATTGTGTTTTCTTATGATATTGTGCATATGACACTAAGTGGTTCTGTAGTAGCTTCACACGTCTCCTAGTTCAGCCTAAGCTGCTCTGCTAGGCTACCATTATCTATCAGCCTAAGCTGCTAGACACCCTATACACTAATAAGAGATAACTGGGCCTGGTGCAAGGTGCAAGTACCCATTGGTACTCACTACAAGCCAGTCCAGCCTCCTACATTGGTTGTGCAGCGGTGGGATAAGGGCTTTGAGACTACTTACCACTCTTGTCATTGTACTTTTCATAAGAGAAAAATATACAAAACAAGTTCAGTGTATATACACATAGCTAAAAAGTTTTGCATTTCCTCTTTTCACTCTCTTCTAAAGTGCTGAAAAGTACTTCTAAACTTTCAAAAAGTTCTTAAAAGTTTAAAAAGTTTTTTTCTGTCTTTCTAAAAAGTTCTGAAAACTTTTTTCTCTTTTTCTATCACTTTAACTCTCTCTAAAAATGTCTGGCACAGGCCAAAATGTTGATCTGTCCAAACTTGCATATGACCACCTTAGCTGGAAAGGAGCAAGGAGTCTCTGCATAGAGAGAGGTTTGAGTGTAGGGAAGAATCCTTCCTTGGAATTGTTACTTAACATGCTTAGAGAACAAGATAAGGCAAGAAGTGCCCCATCTGTTGAAAAAGTAGCTAATGGTTCCCAATCTGATCCAGGGACTCCCCCAGGAAAAGATTCAGGAAAGAAACTTCCTAGCCTGCCCATTACTACATTACTAGACAGTCTAGCATAGTTGATAATGATGGAGAGCCACACCATACAAATAGTGTTTTCTCACATCATAGCAAAAGCATTTATTCACACCACAGTGGTACTGATGTTTCTGTTAGCCAAGCTGTTAGGGTGCCCTCTGTAAGGGACAGGTCTCCTTCTGTCCATTCTCACCATACTTCTGTTTCAAGGCATGTCCCTCCCACCTACCCTGATGACAGATTGTTAGAAAGGGAGCTCAATAGATTGAGAGTGGAACAAACCAGACTGAAGCTCAAGAAGCAACAGCTGGATTTGGATAGACAGACTTTAGAAGTAGAGAAGGAGACACAGAAACTGGGTTTAGAAACCCATGGTGGCAGCAGCAGTATTCCCCATAGTCATCCTGCAAAAGAGCATGATTCCAGGAATCTGCACAAGATAGTTCCCCCTTATAAGGAGGGGGATGACATTAACAAGTGGTTTGCTGCACTTGAGAGGGCCTGTGCTGTACAGGATGTCCCTCAAAGGCAGTGGGCTGCTATCCTATGGCTATCATTTAGTGGAAAAGGTAGCAATAGGCTCCTTACTGTGAAAGAAAATGAAGCTAATGATTACAAAGTTCTTAAGAATGCACTCCTGGATGGTTATGGCTTAACCACTGAACAATACAGGATAAAGTTCAGAGAGACCAAAAAGGAGTCTTCACAAGACTGGGTTGATTTCATTGACCATTCAGTGAAGGCCTTGGAGGGGTGGTTACATGGCAGTAAAGTTACTGATTATGACAGCCTGTATAACTTGATCCTGAGAGAGCATATTCTTAATAATTGTGTGTCTGATTTGTTGCACCAGTACTTGGTGGACTCTGATCTGACCTCTCCCCAAGAATTGGGAAAGAAGGCAGACAAATGGGTCAGAACAAGGGTGAACAGAAAAGTTCATACAGGGGGTGACAAAGAGAACAATAAGAAGAAAGATGGTGAAAAATCTCAAGATAAGCATGGGGATAAGGGTAAAACCAAAGATTCCACTTCAAATCTTAAACACTCTTCAGGGGGTGGGGATAAAACAAATTCTTCCTCTTCTTCTCAACCTACACAATTTAAAAAGCCTTGGTGCTTTGTGTGTAAAAACAGAGGCCATAGGCCAGGGGATAAGTCCTGTCCAGGTAAACCCCCTGAGCCTACCACCACTAATACATCAAGCTCTAGTGCCCCTAGCAGTAGTGGTACTAGTGGTGGGACTGCTGGCAACAGTCATGTTAAGGGTGTAGTTGGGTTCACTTATGGGTCCATAGTAGAAACTGGTGTAGTTAGTCCCAAGACAGTTTCTGTCACACCTAGTGGCATTGGCCTTGCCACACTGGCTGCTTGTCCCCTTACAATGGATAAGTACAGGCAGACAGTTTCAATAAATGGTGTTGAGGCCTTGGCCTACAGGGACACAGGTGCCAGTATCACTTTGGTGACTGAAAACCTGGTGCACCCTGATCAACACATCATTGGACAAGAGTATAAGAATATTGATGTCCATAACTCCACTAAGTTTCTTCCCTTAGCTATAATTCAGTTTAGTTGGGGTGGAGTTACTGGCCCTAAGCAGGTGGTGGTATCACCTAGCTTACCTGTAGACTGTCTCTTAGGTAATGACCTAGAGACCTCAGGTTGGGCTAATGTAGAGTTGTATGCCCATGCAGCCATGCTGGGCATCCCAGAGGAATTGTTCCCTCTCATTTCTACTGAAATGAAAAAGCAAAGGAGAGAAGGCCTGAAAACTCAGGATCCCTCTCCATCAACAGGTAAAAAGGGTATCACAGTATCCCCTAACCACCCTACCATTCAGGATACAATTCCTGTGGTGGGAGAAACCTCCCCTGGGGTGGCACCTGTTCCATGGAATCATCAGTTGGCAAAACTATACTCCCTGAGGTGGAAGTACCTCTCTGTGGGATAACTAACATTGGTGAGAAAAAGAGCACCATTTTAGTTAACATGGAGCATCCCTCCAACCCTCCCAGAGAAACTTTAGTGCAGAAACTCTGCACTGCCTCACAACACTTAGGACAGCATCCCTGCCCTAGTGTGGAGCTCATAGGACAGCCTCCCTGCCCTGCTCCAACCCAAGAGAAACAGCATCCCTGTTCTCTCTTCCAGCCATATGGACAAAGTTTTTGCCCAGCTATGGCTTTTCTGAGACAGCATCCCTGTCTGGCATTTCCATCACTACAAATAGGTTCAGTAGACAATTCCCACTGCTCTAAACTAAAACTTACTGATAGAAACTCTGAAAATACATCTTCACATTGTTGCTTAGCTAAAAAACTTCAAACAGGGTGGTTTACATCCCCACAGGGAAGTAACCATATAGTGGATGATAAAGGGAGTAACCAGTCTATTGCAGAGCTACTCTCTACTTATCACCACTTAGACAATAAAGTCTCAACTGGCCAAGGTTAGCCTTATTGTCCTTCGTTTGGGGGGGGTTGTGTGAGAAAGTAGCCTCTTTCTAGCCTTGTTACCCCCACTTTTGGCCTGTTTGTGAGTGTATGTCAGGGTGTTTTCACTGTCTCACTGGGATCCTGCTAGCCAGGGCCCAGTGCTCATAGTGAAAACCCTATGTTTTCAGTATGTTTGTTATGTGTCACTGGGGCCCTGCTAGTCAGGACCCCAGTGCTCATAAGTTTGTGGCCTATATGTATGTGTTCCCTGTGTGGTGCCTAACTGTCTCACTGAGGCTCTGCTAACCAGAACCTCAGTGGTTATGCTCTCTCATTTCTTTCCAAATTGTCACTAACAGGCTAGTGACCAATTTTACCAATTTACATTGGCTTACTGGAACACCCTTATAATTCCCTAGTATATGGTACTGAGGTACCCAGGGTATTGGGGTTCCAGGAGATCCCTATGGGCTGCAGCATTTCTTTTGCCACCCATAGGGAGCTCTGACAATTCTTACACAGGCCTGTCACTGCAGCCTGAGTGAAATAACGTCCACGTTATTTCACAGCCACTTTACACTGCACTTAAGTAACTTATAAGTCACCTATATGTCTAACCTTTACCTGGTAAAGGTTAGGTGCAAAGTTACTTAGTGTGAGGGCACCCTGGCACTAGCCAAGGTGCCCCCACATTGTTGAGGGCCAATTCCCCGGACTTTGTGAGTGCGGGGACACCATTACATGCGTGCACTACATATAGGTCACTACCTATATGTAGCTTCACAATGGGATTGTGCCAACAATGCCAGGATGGCATAGAGGGGGCAATTCCATGATCTTAGACATGTTACATGGCCATATTCGGAGTTACCATTGTGAAGCTACACATAAGTAGTGACCTATGTGTAGTGCACGCGTGTAATGGTGGTGTTCCTGCACTTACAAAGTCCGGGGAATTTGCCCTGAACTATGTGGGAGCACTCTGGCTAGTGCCAGGGTACCCACACACTAAGTAACTTAGCACCCAACCTTTACTAAGTAGAGGTTAGACATATAGGTGACTTATAAGTTACTTAATTGCAGTGAAAATGGCTGTGAAATAATGTGTGCATTATTTCACTCAGGCTGCAGTGGCAGGCCTGTGTAAGAATTGTCAGAGCCCCCTATGGGTGGCAAAAGAAATGCTGCAGCCCATAGGGATCTCCTGGAACCCCAATACCCTGGGTACCTCAGTACCATATACTAGGGAATTATAAGTATGCCAATGTGAATTGGTGAAATTGGTCACTAGCCTGTTAGTGACAATTTTGAAAGAAATTAGAGAGCATAACCACTGAGGTTCTGGATAGCAGAGCCTCAGTGAGACAGTTAGTCATAACACAGGTAACACAGTCAGGCACACTTATGAGCACTGGGGCCCTGGCTGGCAGGGTCCCAGTGACACATACAACTAAAACAACATATATACAGTGAAAAATGGGGGTAACATGCCAGGCAAGATGGTACTTTCTTACAATATCCCTTCTGAAGATATTAGCCAGTGTCCTGCCGAATCGCCTGCGCAAGGTCATACCATCTCTCATACACCAGTCGCAGGTCGGTTTTGTGCGGGCCGCAGCTCAAGGAATCTTCTCCGTACCTTATGTCATGCCCTTTGGGGGGCTCTGGCCATCCCGGAGGCCGCCCTAGCACTGTCCCTTAATGCTGAAAAAGCGTTTGACCCTATAGAATGGCCATACCTCTTTGCAACACTGGCAAAGTACGGACTGGGTGACCAATTTATTTCCAAAGTTCGCTTGCTATACGATCATCCTACGGCACGGGTCTACTGTGGGGGCTTCCTTTCGTATCCTTTTCCTATCTGTAGAGGAACACAGCAGGGGTGCCCTCTTCCCCCCTTTTGTTCCTGCTGGTGTTGGAACCGCTGGCGGCTGCCATCAGCGCCATCCCGGGATAGCGGGCCTTCCTCTGCAAGGTGGTACCACCTCTAAACTTTACTTGTACGCTGACGATGTCCTGCTCACCCTAACCGACCTTGACCGCTCACTGCCTGCCCTTATGGAGATTATGGACGGCTTTGCTCCTCTCTCTAGCTATCAGGTAAACTGGGACAAGAGCGTGGCCCTACCCCTGTCACGCAGGATGATGAAATCAGCGCTTCTGGGCTTCTCATTCCGCTGGACCCCGCAGCACCTTAAATATCTGGGGGTCCTCGTTAACCGCGGCCTGGAACGAATGACAGCGGACAACCTAGATCCCCCTCATTGCACGTATGAGACTTGAGTTTGACAAATGGGCCCAACTAGGCCTTTCCATGTGGGGCAGGCGGTGCGGATGGTCACAGTACCGCGCTTCACATACATACTGGGCCTTCTCCCCCTCCAGATACCCCTCTCCACATTGAGACTGGTGGACGCTGCAATTAGGTCTTTTGTGTGGGGGTCTATGCATCGGCCAAATTCATAGCACGTAGGTCACACGGCGGAATGGGACTCCCCTCGGTGGAACATTACGCTCTAGCCCTCCATCTGTCATCGTTGGCTGCCGCACTGTCTGACTCCACAGAATCGCCGCAATGGATATCAGTGGAGAGAGAGTTGCTCTCCCACTGGGGAGGCCTTAACGGGCTTCACCGCACGACCTCCGCTCCCTCTGGTGACCCGAATCCGATTCTGAAGGCTTGGCAGAGGACCCACCGTCTTCTGGGGGTCCACCCCTTTCTCCACGCCCAGGCTCTCTTGTGGCACAATGATAGCATACGCGTAGGGGGAACGGCTCTTAACTAGCGGCAATGGAGGGACGCTGGTATTAATCGTCTAGACCAGGTACTGGAGACCGGCAGGCTCAAACCTTTTGCCAGCCTGAGGGAGGAATTCCACCTCCATCCTGCAGAGGAGTGGAAATACTTGCAACTCCAGCATTGCATGCGTCAAAACCCCAATATTGTCCATCGTGGACTTCAGCCCTCACCTATAATAGCTTGCCTGGCGACAAGGGAGAAGCACAAGGGTGTTATGGCTGGCCTGTACGAAGTCCTTATAAGTCATCTATTCTCACGACCGATCCTGGATAAGCTGCGTCAGCAATGGCAAACCCCCCTCCAGCAGGACTTTGACGAGGAGGACTGGGTAGACACAGTGGAAGCATTAGACAGAGGTAAGCGTGAGGCTCGCCTAAAGTTCTGCCTCTTCAAGCTACTCCACGATTGGTACTGGACCCCTGTGAAACTACATAGGACTGGCCTTCTTCCGCATGCATCATGTTGGCGCTGCACAGCGCTGTGATTTGCTACACGTACTCAGTAGCTGTCCATCGGTACAGCCTCTATGGAGAGTGGTTGAACAGGTCCTGGCGGAATCCATTTTGCTTCCAACTCCCTTACCCCCGTCATTGCTCATGCTGCACAATACGGCCTCCCTCCCGGCCTTATCGCGACCGCAAAAAAGGCTTTTGCATACAGCCCTGGCATATGTATCCTACGGCACTGGAGATCCACAACTACCCCCCGCGCCCGAGGAATGGATTGTGGCGATGACTAACATAGCTACACATGAGAGAGTAATTTATAACCTACAGGACCAGGCTGCCATTTTTGCTCAGGTGTGGGCTCTCTTCCTCACTGGCATCTTGACTGTGCCATTGTCGCCACTGCCGCCCCCCAGCCAACCCCATACACCTTTCATTTTCTCTTTCTCCCTTCCCTCTACCTCCACCCCACCCCCCTATCCTTCTCCCTCTTCACTCTCCCTCTCTTTGCTACCCTTGCCCTCGGACCACTGCACTCGTCCGTCTGGTATCACTCTCTTCCTTCACCCCCACCTCTCCCCTCCCACCTATATATATTTTAAATTTTATGTTCTCCCTCTTTTCTCTTCCTTTTTTGACACCAGTTCATTCCCCTCCCTCCCTTCTGTCTCCCTCCACTTCCTGTTTCTCTCTGTCGCCCCTGTCTTCCTTCCCTCCCTCCCCTTTCCCCTTCCTCTGCTCTTCTCTCCTTCCCATTCATCTCCCGATTAATGCTGCAAGACCTGGACATCTTACCTTTCCCCCATACATATCTCCATAACTCTTGCTTTTCGAATTGCCCAACTGCCACACCGCTGCTCCCCTTGTCCCCGCATATACCCTGTCCAATAGCTTCTGCTATAATACGGATCCTGTTTGCGGTAGTTGCACTGAATTTTGCCCACATCAATCCTGGATGAAGGAGGAGATGATACACAGAGCTCCAGGGACCATGGGAGACGGCCACACCTCTGAATGCTGCCCAATTATGTTGGCTGACCCCCTCTTTTGACAGCAGACTTCTGCAAGGCCTGCATCCCCCACCTACCCCCCTTTGTCTCCCCCCCCTTTGGTATTGATCGTTCCTTGTCGTTGGTCGCCCCATCCCTGTTATTTTCTCCTGGTATTCTCTTCTTTCTCTCTCCTTGACACCGCTTAATTATATTGATGATTAAGCATATTTTATGTCTTTGTACTTTCATCTCAGGCGATATTCTTGCGTTCTTTGGACCCTACTATGCAAGGACTGTTGTCCGTTAGCCTTGTTCTTATGGCTTATTTACCTGCCTCTTGATGCTGTGTTACAATGTATCTTAATTACTATTCTCAATAATAAAAAAATTACAACACAAATAAATATTTTGCCTAACTTAACAGGTGACCAATGCAACATTCTGGAATGGACTAACCATCCTTGATTCTTTCATGTAAGGAATTCTTCCTCTCATTATAGTAAATGGACTGAATCCAGTAACATTTGGTGTAGTGCCATTTTTTCCAGACCTTTCTCCTTATACTCACCCTCCAAAATGACTGCCTACTTTTTGGAATTGGAATGAACCTTTTATCACCCTATTGAACCAACCTCTTAACTTCTCCATTCCTACTAGGAGGATAAATTGTGTTCCAATAAATTAGTAGAAAACCATAAAACCTCTGAGGAAGAGTCAGACATTGAGCCCATTCTACAAATTATGGATGAGAGACAATCTAGAATACACAGTCGCAAAGAGACAGGAAGGATTATTATTATTATTACAGCAGCTCCTTTAAAAACAAAAAGAAAGCTGGCATTCCAAGAACTGGACACTGCATAGCCACCAGCAAAAGTGCGAAAGCAGAAGAAGCCAGTACCTCCTCACTCTTCTCCTCCTCATTCTCCACAGCTATCTGTCTCGCCCTCCACCAATGCCTTCTCCATCACACACTTTTTATTCGCAAGAAGACCTAGTAGATCCATGGGACCTTTATGATCCTGATCCCATCCCAGATAATGACTCTGATACTTACCCATCCAAACCATATCCACCTGGGGATACCACAGTATACAACTAGGTCATAGCCAGGGCTGCACCTTATCATGGGGTAACAATGCACTCTGAACCATTGGGAGAAGATTTGTTATTTAATACATTATCTTCAACACATTCTAGGTACCAGTGCCTCCCAGTGTTACTGGGCATGGTAAAACACGCAGACCAAATTTTTAGTGAGCCTGTGAAATCAAGAATCATCACACCTAGAATGGAAAGAAATATAAGCCTGCACCCTCTGACTCAGATTATGGGGGTTATTACAACTTTGGAGGAGGTGTTAATCCGTCCCAAAAGTGACGGTAAAGTGACGGATATACCACCAGCCGTTTTACGAGTTCCATAGGATATAATGGACTCTTAATACGGCTGGTGGTATATCCGTCACTTTACCGTCACTTTTGGGATGGATTAACACCACCTCCAAAGTTGTAATAACCCCCTATATTATTCATCAGGTGCCTCCAGATTCAGTGGTGGTTAGTGCAGCATGAAAGAGGGAAAATAGCCAGTCTTCAGGAGATGTACCCCCTCCAGATAGAGAGCAGAAGATTTGATGCTGCATGGAAAAGAGTTACTTCCCAAGCAGCAAATCAATGAAGAATAGTTAATTCTCAAGCACTGCTAGCCCGCTATGATAGAGCTCACTGGAATGAGGTGCAGGATATTATACAGCATCTCCCAAAAGAACACCAAAAGCGGGCACAACAAGTGGTAGAGGAAGGGCAAGCCATTGTAACAATCAAATAAGATCTGCCCTTGATGCTGCTGTTACAGCTGCAAGGATCGTTAACACAGCCATTACAATCAGAAGGCATGCATGGCTACGCTCCTCTGGTTTTAAACCAGAAATTCAACAGGCTGTGCTAAACATGCCTTTTGATAAAAAGCACCTCTTTGGCCCAGAAGTGGACACTACAATCGTGAAATTATGAAGACTCTGATAAAGCAATGAGTGCTCTGTACACCACACCATACAGCGGGTCATTTCGTAGGCCTCAGTTTCGATCTTCCGAGTCTTCTACCTCACAAACAAAGCAGCCATCTCAAACCCAGTACCATACAGAGGTCAATACTCTAGAAATAGAGGTAAATTCCAAACCTCTAATCAGCCAGCTACCCAACCAAAGCAGTGACTTACTTCACTCCCTTCCACTCCATACATCTCCTGTGGCGGGAAGACTACAGCAGTTCCACTCTCATTGGCAAAATACCACCACAGACAGTTGGGTATTATCAGTTATCTGCAATGGCTATTGCCTAGAATTGATAAACACCCCTCCAAATATTCCGCCAAGATATCACAAATTATCCCCAGAACATACAGTTCTGCTACAACAAGAGGTTCAATCTCTACTACTCAAACAAGCAATAGAAGTAGTTCCACAGTCCCAACAAGGAACAGGGGTATACTCTCTATACTTCCTAATTCCCAAAAACGATTGCACCCTCAGACCAATATTAGACCTCAGGCCCCTCAATCTCTACATCTTGTCAGAGCATTTTCACATGGTAACTCTGCAAGATGTTATCCCACTGCTACAAAAACAAGATTTTACGACAGCTCTAGACGTAAAAGATGCGTATTTCCACATACCCATCCACCCAGCTCACAGAAAATATCTCAGGTTTGTCATAGCAGTAAAACACTACCAGTTCAAAGTGTTACCATTTGGCATAACAGCTCCAAGGGTGTTCACAAAGTGTCTAGCGGTAGTAGCAGCATACTTAAGAAGACAACACATCCATGTCTTTCCATATCTAGATGATTGGCTAATAAAATCAAACAATCATACACAATGCCAAAAACATACATGTTATGTGATAGAAACTCTGCACACCCTAGGATTTTCTATAAAGTACCAAAAGTCACACCTTCAACCATCACAAGTACAACCGTATCTAGGTGCTATCCTAAATACTCAACTAGCTCTAGCGTATTCAATACCCAAAGGATACAAGGTTTCCAAAATCTAATTCCACTCATATAGCCAACAATACACTGTAAGATTTATCATGAAGATTTTAGGAATGATGGCATCTTGCATAGCAATAGTTCCACATGCAAGATTAAACTTGAGGCCCTTACAGCAGTGCCTTGCACAACAATGGTCACAGGCACCACGGTCAACTTCAAGATCTAGGGGGTCATTCTAACATTGGCGGGAACTGCCAAATGGCCGCTCCGCAGTCAGAAGACCGCTGGGGCCATTCTGACTTTCCCGCTGGGCCGGCGGGCACCCGCCAAGGGAGCGCCCGCCGGCACAGCGGGAAAGAGGCCTGCAACACAGAAGCCGGCTCCGAATTGAGCTGGTGGTGTTGCAGGTGTGCGATGGGTGCAGTTGCACCCGTCGCGATTTTCACTGTCTGCTATGCTGGGGCCCTGTTATGGGGCCCTTGCACTGCCCATGCCAGTGGCATGGGCAGTGCAGGGGCCCCCACGGGTCCCACGACACCCGTTCCCGCCATCCTGTTCCAGGCGGTAAAAACCACCAGAAACAGGCTGGCGGGAAGGGGGTCGGAATCCCCAGGTTTAGCCCAGCCAGGGGAAATCCGGCGGGAAAGGATCCCCTTTTCTGACCGCGGCGGAGAATGGGCTATGAAGCACCGCCAGCCTGTTGGCGGTGCTTCAGTCATTCGTGGCCCTGGCGGTCTTCGACCGCCAGGGTCAGAATGACCCCCCTAGTGTTGATGGTGCGCCAAGCACATATGTCCCTTCAATGGTGGAATCGCAGCAGTTTAATGAAGGGGTGGTCGTTTCAAGACCCTGTGCCTCAAACCATAATTACAACAGATGCATCAATGATTGGTTGGGGAGCTCACCTAAACAATCACTCCATTCAAGGGCAATGGGATGTCAAACAGAAACAGCTACACATAAACCACTTAGAATTATTGGCTGTATTCCTTGCCCTAAAAGCATTTCAACCTCTTCTCAAACAGAAGAATGTTCTCATAAAGACAGACAACATGACAACCGTGTATTATCTCAGCAAACAGGGAGGGAGACATTCATCTCAACTGTCCCTTCTAGCCTAATAGCATAGTACATTCCAGGAATAGACAATTAGTTGGCAGATGTCCTCAGTAGAAATCACCAATAAACACACGAATGGGAGATTCACCCCCAAGTACTTCAAAATTACTTTCAAAAGTGGGGAACACCAAACATAGATCTATTCGCAACAAGCGAAAACACAAAATGCCAAACTTTGCATCCAGGCAACCACATCCCCTGTCTAGGGGCAATGCTCTATGGATCAGTTGGTCAGGGATATTTGCTTACGCTATTCCCCCTCTCCCACTCCTTCCATTTCTGGTCAACAAGTTGCGTCTAACGTCACTCAACATGATACTCATAGCACCAACATGGGCATGTCAGCCTTGGTACAAAACACTACTAGACCTGTCTGTAGTACCTCACTCCAAACTCCCAAACAGACCAGATTTGTTAACACAAAACAAAGTTCAAATCAGGCATCCAAACCCCAATGGATTGTTAGATGTATACAAACTTGTTATATCAAAGCAAAAAGACAACTTTTAATCACTCCTAAAGTACATTCTACAGGAAAAAAAGGTGCAACAATGGCTCTTTTTTAGGAAACATACCAATGGCTGATATTTGTAAAGCAGCTACATGGTCAACCCGTCATACATTTACTAAACACTACTGTGTTGATGTTTTCTCACAACAAAAAGCCACTGTAGGACAAGCTGTCTTAAGAACATTATTTCAAACAACTTCAACTCCTACAGGCTAGCCACCGCTTTTTGGGGAGAACTAACTGCTTTGTAGTCTATGCATAGCATGTATATCTGCAGCTACACATCATTGAACAGAAAATGTCACTTACCCAGAGTACATCTGTTCGAGGCATGTAGTGCTGCAGATTCACATGCACCCTCCCTCCTCCCCGGAAGCCTGTAGTCGTTTAAGTTACTAACATTTGTACATATGTATATACATTTACATTTGCATGGTTATCTTTTTTCTCTTATACACTCACTCCTTTCTTCACCCTCTGCGGGAAAACAATCTAACAATGGATTTGATGCCCATGCGCAATGGAACCGAAGAGAGGAGTCACTCGTTCCTATGACTCCGAAAAGACTTCTTCGAAGAAAAATAACTTGTAACACTCCGAGCCCAACACTAGATGTCGATATAGATATGCATAGCATGTGAATCTGTAGCACTACATGCCACGAACAGATGTACACTGAATAAGTGACATTTTCCATGTATACCTTCTAGTGTTGCACAATATAAACAGCGCATGCAGCTGCACTCTGGGGATCATATTATTTGAATGGAGTGCTGTATGAAAACAATTGGTGGCATGTAACATTGTGCAATGACAAATTTTAACGCGTATGAGGTCTGGATGTTTAATGTGATGGCAATCACGCCAGTGCTCGAGACGGTGACGTCACACGCAGATCAGCAGTACTTCCACATGCTGAGCAGTGTCCCTAATGGCTACAACTAAACTGTGCCGCAGTCTAGATGTTTAACTTGATGGCGATCACATAAGTGCTCAAGACTGTATCGTCATGCACAGATCAGCAGCACTTCCACATGCTGAGCAGTGTGTAGTGTGGGTTAACAAGCATAAAAGCGGTGACACGTCACGAAGGGTTTCAGTAAAGGTGAAGATTTATTTCTGTTTGAGAAATAACCATAAAGAGCCACGGCGTCACTGATCTCCAGACAAGACGGCAGTTGCATCGTTTTCCTCCAGGCAACAAGAGACACAATTTCTAAGATACACAATTGAACTGGCTTACATCATGATATTCCAAATTGGCACGATGCAAACCATGTTACTAAGAAATACCAGGCAACAACTGAAACTTACAACTAAACAACACTACACAATGTCCCTTGAGGATATAAGGGCTGAAGACTTGTTGCCTATTTGTAGTAAATTACTTTGTAGAAGGTAAGGCTTGACATCCGACTTAAAAAAAAAAAACAAATGGAAGTATACAAGGCCCACACTTTACACAATTGCCCCCAGTGAGCAACTGGCATTCCTGGAATGCAGAAGCTCACAAGAGTAATACATATGAGATTTCTATACTACGTAATACAATTCCAAACCTAGATCGATAAAACATTCAAGTACAAACACAACATGGACACTTTTTGGTACTTGCAAGTACTGTACTGGTTAATTGTTTCACTAATTAGCATTTGTCTTTTTATTATTGAATACATTTGTTTATGTAAATGTCTTGTTTGAAGCACACATCTACTGCCACAACTACCATTAATTGTTTGCAATGAATTTGGCAGTATGTTCTGCTATGAAAATTAAATCTATAATCATGTCACTGCTGCCTTTAAAAATCCTTTGTGTCCAATTTTCTTTTTTTTTTCTTTTTTCTTTTTTCTTTTTTTTTTTTTAAATGATGCCCTCCCTGATGCTTCATAAATATACAGTTCCTTTATTTTTCAACGTTGTGGTGTGTTCATTTCCAAGAAAAGACTACTCCAGCTTCTTGTAATACCGAATGGATACCATTAAGAAATTCCAGACTGGAGCTCCCTTACTCAACAAAGGAGATGTAGTGTTCTCTTTCCTGAGATATGTAATATTTGCCTTCCTTTACTAGCCCTAATCAGTTAAAAAAAAAAAATACAATATGCTTCCTCTTTAACCACCTATAGAGTAATATGCCCCTCTGATCAATCGCCTTTCGCTACATTAGGTAGGCGGAGAATCTAGGTGCTCTTTTTTATACATAAATCATCTCTTTACTCTCATGAAATGGAAAAACGTGTAAGAGTGCAGAAAATGATTTTTGATGTGAACAAAATGATGCACAATTAGATGTTTCCTTTTGAGTAGTACCAGTAATGCCACATTAGAATTAGAGGATCCTAGCTGGGACACATCTGTACTATATCACATCACAGATCTATAAAACTTTTGAGAAGTTTCCAGAACCACCTTTTGAAAATGTATCAGTCCTTCTGAGAACTGGTGGGCAAGATTATTTCATCAAACATTGTGGAACAGAGAGCCTCAACTAATGATTGAAGGTACAGCGTGTAGTGCATAATGCGTAAGAATAGGAAACTATAAATTAAATGTAACAATTTTGATTTCAGTCACATTTAAGTCATATTGGAATCTAGGACTTAACGTTCTTGATTATGTACACGTCTGAATAATAGTAACATTTATGTGAATGTAGTTCAATGAGTTTATCTAATGTGAAGATGAAACATACTTTCTATTTTACAGGGTTTGGAGGTTCTTTCATGGCTCCTTCTGCAGCTCCAATAACTCCAGCTCAGAATAATGTATTGCAGACTAACTTTTATGCAGATTTTGGAGCAACCCCTTCAACTGGTGGGAGCTCATTTGATCCATCAGGTAAGGAAGAGATTTCCACATAAAGAATATTTACAACCGAAAACAAATCTGTGTGTTTGCAGTGAAGTTATTGTCATCACTATTCAGAGACTTTGACTTGTTTTCATTACTATAAACCAGACTCCACTTGTGTTATTCTTCTTCTGTAGTTCCAATTGCAAGTTTATTTCCTATCACTTTACTTTCCAATTACTTTATTTAGATATTTGAAATGTATTTCTTTGCCCTTAAGCACTGTCACCACTTAAACTTCTTGTCCACCCATCCATTCTGAACTCTGTTTTATTATGTTCAGTCTTCTGCCTCTGTCTGCTTTCCAACGCGCTCTACTGAGTCTTTCTTCATATGTAATGTCTTTTCACGTTTAGCACTTCATGCTTATAATAGATGTCTCCAAGATGTTGTCACTTCATTTTCTACAAATTTACATTGTAAAGAAAATATCTAAAATCTCCTGCTTTATGTTTCCGTCCAGGGCTCTTCCTGTAGGAACCTAACCACCAATAATGTCATTGCTTGCATGACTGGCACATTGCAATGTTACATAGAAAAAAGGGAAACGTCAAGAGTTAGGATGTTCAGCTTGCATTGTCAGTTTATGTTTTACGGTGTCACTGAGCATTGGATCCTGGATTTTCTTGTGATGTTTCTCTAAAATTTCCCATTTCTCCTTTTGAATAAGCTCACCTTTGAATTTGCATCAGCACTGCAAAGGTATTAAATCTGAGTACTTGCATGGTAATCTTTCCAGCTTAATAACTCCAGCAGAGAGAGGTTTTTTTCTTCATAACTTTTGTAGTGGCACGTATTCATCCTCCCAGGACACTTGAGCATGACAGTTTTGCCATTATTGTTCCAAAGTCCAGGGCATCAGAGGATTTCATCAGAGGTCTGCTGATAATCGGTGCTCATATGAGAACTTTCCCAACAATTCCGTCTGTCTCCAGACTCAGGATGTGGAATCTTTGGCATTCAGTTCTACTTCTTCTTTACAGCCCTCCTGATGGAATCAAGTATTTTAAACAGCAGGAAAGGGCTTGGAAAACTCTGACCTCAACAGGATGTCTTCATTCAGTGACCATCTCCTCTCTACCAGCACAACTTTTAGCGCTTATCGATGATTACACTCTTATAAGGCATAGGAGTAAGTACCATGCATCTATATATCCTGCCTTGGAAGGATGTCCTGATAATTTGTCTTATCAAGCTCCTTGTTAACTTGCCTCAAGAAAAGAGAATTGGTGTGGTCACAAAGACTTGGTTTATTGACTTTTCCATACCCTTCCTGTGGTAGCTTCATGCCATTGTCAGCCCTAGAGCTCAGAACATCCTCACAAAGCAGCCATTCATGGGAAACATAATGTGTCCCACTGTTGATGCACATTAAATCACTTATATGGCTTGTAACCTCATATGGAATGTGTATTAAATGTCTTTGGAATAATACAACCTACAGTTTTGCAGCATGAATCTTTTATATATTCACATACTGTGCATTATTCTGCCATCTAGTGATTGTGTTTGGAATTCTCCATTGATTTAGTCCTTTTGATTTTTTTGTTTGCTGGTGGGCGTCACTGAAACCACCATTTGGTGTCCCCTTGTAATGTTGTCCTACTTCCTCCAGATGTTACCGCCCTTGGTCGGCATATTCAGATTCTTTTTTTTTTTCCTGTTGGGTCTGGATGCTAGCAGAGAAGTCTCCAACACGAGGAAATAGTTTGGAAGGAGTCAGAAGTTTTTTTGAAGCGAAGTTTGTAGAATCTGGAAAAATTGTTGGCAGGAAGTGGACAAAAAAGGAAAGCCAGAGGAAGATAAGTTTTGTTCATTCGACAGAGTAGTGAGAATGCTCATTCAGGGGGTCCCCTGTTCGGAGTAACGGAGAAAACGCTGTTCCAGTTTTGCAAAAATTGTCACCACAAGTACGCCCAAAAGGACAAAAATATGGTGTGTAATCTCTGCCTACCACGGGAACACTGGAGTGAAGATTACATCACCTGCGCAGTGTTTGCACTGAAGACTTTGAAGGTAAGAGTGAGACAGAGAATGATCGACCATGCATTACAGTGCTAGAAGTCCACACCGTCTCTCAGAGACATTTGGCTGTTGAGCGACAATGATGAGAAAATCGCACAGGGAGCCGAAGGCGCGACATCAGAAGGTTATCGGAAAATCATCGACGTGGAGGAACAAACATCTAAGAAGAACCAAAACGTGGGGGTAAGAGACACTGGGCACTCTGCTCAAGACTTCTGAGTCAAAAAAATCGGACTCGAACGCACAAGGGACCTTCAGGGTCAAACATCTTACTGCCCACAACCATCACCCAAGGAAAGGATTCTCACGGAGCCCTCAAGGGGAATTCTGCTGGTAGCAGAACTCCGAAAAAACTTATAACGTCAAAGGATGGATGGGAAAAAGATGCTTCAACATCGAAAGCACAACAGTCGAGAGGAGGTCACCGAAGTGCTATGACAGAGTCCACGTCGAAAGAGGGTTTGATGTCAAAGACAAAGATCCCAAATGGGCCATCAACACTGAAAAGAAAGGGAGGTGGCACAAGACCGGAATGTCCATGTTATTACATCGGAGAAAGGAATTCGACAATAGTCGTAAAGAATTTAGAATTCATCAAAAAGCTTTGACGCTGAAACACACTCATCTGTGATGGAAGTCGAAGAAATATAGCCTCCACTCACACCAGATCCTTAGACAGAAGAACAAGATTTTTTCTATGAGGAGGATAAAGAGCAGACTGGAAGGTGTCAGGCCTCAGAGGGGAGTTAACACATGGAACAACAATGAGAGGACTTAAAGACAGACTCGTCTGAAGAATCATACCCATCAAAGCCCTCACCTCCCAGATGACATGGGAATGTACAATTTGGCCATCAAAAATGCAGTAAACAGGTTTAATGTACAACTCGAGGAGGATATACCACAATCATGCTTCCTACTAGAAACATTGCTTCAAACTTGGACAAGAAGCCAAGAATCTTCAACCAGGGGTGAAAAGCCTTTAAGGAGCCAGTCACATGTAGAGCAGTGATGCCAAGGGCTGAAAAGACATATGTTTTCCTCGAAGGACCCGGCATACATAAAAGGCACCATTCCGGCTGGCTCCATAATCACAGCTACAGCCAGGACAAGGGCCAATATCTCCTCAACCTCAGTCCCCCTCCAGAAAAATAGGACAAAAGGATGGAACTTGTGGGACTCAGATTCAAGTGTAGTGCTGCAAAACTAGTGGCACATTGCAAACTCAAATGCACAGCTCAGTAGGCATGCTTATCAGCATTAGGAGGTGATGGTAGAGCTGTTAAAACACCTCCCTGAACAGTATAGGAGAAGGGCAGCACATTTTACTGAAACTCGATAAAACATTACAAAAATAAGTTTAAAATCGGCGTTAGATGCAGCAGACCCATCAAGGTGACAGATGGTGATGGGAATCGCAATAAGACGTCACTCATGGCTGAGAATATTGGAGTTTAAACCACATATGCAGGGGAATATTATAAACACCCCCTTCAATGGGCAACAACTGCTCAGAAACACAGTGGATGAAAGTCTCAACCAACTAAAGAACAACAACAAAACAGCAAAGTCCATGGGTGCACTGCAGTTTCGAGGATGATTATGAAAGAGAATATTTACTACAAGATGACCAGCCTCAAGGGAAAGCTTCCAGACAGGAAGCTCACATCAAGGCTTCCAGAGCAGGACACAAACCACCTCAACTGATCAAAGTTGGCAGCATCTGCAACAGGGGCGAGGTTCCTTTCGAGGAAGATTCAGAGGGAGAAGACAAACAACCAGAGGAGGTGCAGCTCCTGCAAATAAGTGACTGTTCAGAGAAGGCCAAACTATCAAAAATGACAAGGAAAAAAAACCATTAAATTCAAATTCAAACACAGCACACCAGTCGGTGGAAGGTTTAAGGACTTCCTCCTGGAGTGGAGGAAAATAACTTAAGGCAGGTGGATTTTTAAATAACAATCCAATTTGAATATTGCATAGAACTAAGCAAATTACCCCCAGGAAGGGGACCAAAGAGGAAAATACACTCAAAAGAGGAGATAGCTCATCTCAAAGAGGGCGAAGAGTTGTTGGACACGAGGGCAATAGAATTAATCACAAAACAGGAAATCAACAAGGGCAAGTAAACTACATATTTCCTAATTCCAAAGGTAGATGGATCCTTATGCTCAATTCTAGTCCTCAGATTCATAAACAAGATTATAAAGATTCAAAATGACAGCCTTACAGGAAGTCATAAGACAACTTCAAGAAGGGGATTACATGGCAACCATAGACTTGAAGGACGCTTACCTGCACATCCCTATGAATGCAAGACACAAGGAATACCTAAGGTTTGTGGTCAACGGGACATACATTGCTGGCATTTGGAATAATATCTGCACCAAGTGCTTACAAAATGCCTTGCAGCTGTAGCTGTGCATCTCAGATGAAGGGTAATACATGTATATCTGTAGCTTGACGACTGGTTAGTAAGAGCAAACTCTGCAAGCAGTATATTCACTGGGTAATGCAGACACTGTACACACTAGGTTTCTCATTGAACATAGCGAAGTCTTCTCCAGAGTTAGAACAGGAAAAGGTTTTTCTGGGTGCAAGATTGAATTCAATTCAAGGGAAAGCATACCCTAACTCGAAGAGGACTCAATCCCTTCTGGAAGAGATTTACCATTACCGCAGGGGGCAAGGTCTGACAGCGAGGATGGTGGGGAAACTACTAGGGAAGATGGCATCTTGCTTTCCATTGATCCCATATGCGAGACTTCACATGAGACAGATCCAGGAGTGGCTTCAAAGTCAGTGGTCACAGGCAACGGGGAGTTGGCAAGAGCTAGTGGTTGTCACATTAAAAAGTACAGGAGGATCAATCAAATAATAAAATCTTTAATTTGGGCAGTTAAGGCCATAAACAACTAAGCCAATACGAAATAAATAATTAAGAAGCAATAAATACATAACTTTCATAATTATAAAAGACAGAATCATTAACACCATACAATTCTGAATTTCCATAACTCGTCATTGTATAATTTTGTCAGAGGCTGCAAAGCCAAAATAAGTATCAACAGGTAAAATAAAACAAGCAATAGTAGTTACCCTCCATAGTTCTTGTTTGTACTGCGGACCTTAAGAATGAACATACACTAAAACAGATGTCTGGTGTAATCAATAATTGCAAAAAGTGCAAGGCCTCACTACACCTGCGATAACCTGATGATTTTAACACAGGTTTGAGAAAAAGGTGGCATATATGACTGTAGTGCTTGAAAAAAAGCATGTAATGTAAGAATAACTGCCTAGAGGTCCCTACGGAGCTACAAGCTAAGGGAGAGGCTCCCAGGAAGT